>NW_020954710.1:6217671-6449448 GCF_900497805.2 Vombatus ursinus
AAAAAAAAAGAAAAAAAAAGAAATATGAGCAGGCAGACTTCAGATAAACCTGGAAAGACTTGTATGAACTGATGCTGAGTGAAATGAGCAGAAGCAGAGAATGTTGTATACAGTAACAGCCACGTTGTGTAATGACTAACCTTGATAGACTTAGCTCTTCTCAGCAATACAAGGATCTAAGACATCTCCAAAAGACTCATGATGGAAAATTCTATCCACATCCAGAGAAAGAGCTATGGAGTCTGAATGCAGGTGGAAGCATGCTATTTGCTCTCCTTTCCTTTTGTTGTTTTGTTTTATTTCTTTTTTCTCATGGTTCCTCCCATTAGTTCTAATTCTTCTTTACATCATGACTAATGTGAAAATATGCATACTATGAATGTATAAGTAGAGCGTATATCAGATTACATGCCTTCTTGGGGAGGGGTAAGGAAAGGAAGGGACAGAAAATTTAAAACTCAAAATCTTGTGGAAGTGAATATTGAAAACCAAAAATAAATAAATTATTTAAAATTTTTAAAAAAGAGAGAAAAAGGACACAGGTAGAGATGTACTGGAGAATGTGTGGTAACTGGCTCATTGGGGGGAATCATAGGCATGACACACTTTTAAGTTTAACTAGAATTGGGAGGCAGAGCCAAGATGGCAGAGCAAAGTGAGCATTTTTTTCCCTAGCTCTCTGAACATATCACTCTAAAACACTTCAAAAGTGTCTCAAACTGAATTCTGAGCAGGATGAATGACAAAATGTTGCAGGTGGTCACTTTTTCCAGCCCGGGGCAGCTTAGAAAGATAGTAAGAGAGATCTGTGTGCACTGGGGTGGGGCGGGCAGGGAGTAAGGCACTAAGGAAGTGGCATTAGGCACGGGCAGCCGACAGGACTGCCAGAACCCAGGGATGGTAAAGGTACTGAACATCCGGTCAGAAAGAGATCGCAGGGGACCCCTATGCTAGCACTGGGCTCAGGAGTCTGCATCATTTGGGAGCTCAATCACCAGCTACCTAGTTCTAGGTCAAAGTTCCAGGGCAGAGAGGAGTGATTATGGTCACCAGGGAGCAGAGCCCCTACCTAGGTAAGGACTGAACAATCCACAAGACAACAGAATCAAGCGCTGATTTGGAGTATTTGCCTCTTTCTGAGCTGTAAATGCCCACACTGAAAACTGAACATTCAGCTCTCACAAGAGCAGTCGGAGTTGGTCCCACCAAAGACGCCTGTGAAGGGGATAAGGGAAGTAGAATTTTGTACAAAAGGAAATCTGGGAAGCAGAGAAAACCTGGGAGAGAGAATTGCAGTTTACCCAAATCCAAGAAAGCAGAAACGGAAGTGATATTAATATGCAACTGTATGACGGACCATTTGGGGAAGAAAAAAAAAAACATAACCAGCCTACCACAGACACTGGACAGTCATGGGAAATTTCAGTTACCCAGAAATCAGTTGGAGATCTTACTCTACCAAAATCACAGCCACTGATTAATCACTTCTCCCCTTGTCTTTTTGATGATTTCATCCTTCAAAAGGTAGAGAACCTTCTTCAAAGACACTCCCCTTCCAAAGGGAATCTGATTGTCACCTGCCAGGACAAAATGGTGGTTGTAGTAGGAATGATGGGGACATTTGAGGCAGGGAACCATTTCATCTCAGACTTTTGTGATTAATCAATAAGCATTTATTAAGCACCTAATGTGTGGCAGGCATTGGAGATATAAATAAAAAGTATGAAATGATCCCTACTCTCAAGGAGGGAGACAGCCACACACACACACACACACACACACACACACACACACACACACAAACACACATACAACATGAATATAAAGAGAATGATTATGAGCGTACACAAAGCAGTTAAAGACAAAGTAGCTTGGGAAGGAAGGTACTAGGGTCAGGAGGATCAGGAAAGGAAGCCTTCACACTCATGGTAGTGCCCAGCTTGGATTTTGAAGGAAGAGAAGGATTCTGGGAGGTTGGAGTAGGGAGGGAGCACATTCCAGGCATGGGGATAACTAGGGTAAAGTCTTGGACACTGACGATGGAATACTGAGGGTAAGGATCAGAGAGGTCAGTTTGGCTGGATCACAGGGTGTGGGATGAGACTGGAAAGAGAGATTGGGGGCAGGGTGTGAAGGGCTTCCAAAGTTAAGTGTCTAGTAAGAGGTGATAGGGAGCCACTGGAGTTTATTGAGAAGGGGAGTAACGTGGTTAGATCCTGGGGCCCTGTGTCCAGGCAGCGCAACATAGCAGGTGGGCAGCCAAGCTTGGAGTCTGAAAGAGCTAGCCTTTGGCACTTACTGGCTCTTAACCTCTCAATGTCTCCCAAGGAACTCCCTAAGACTATCAGCATTAGTAGTCTGATCTGCCTCAGTGAAGAGAACTCCCACACTGGAAGCACCCACAGCAAACAAATAATAGGTCCTCTCCTTGCTCTGGTCGGTCTTACCTACCCATAATGTTCAAAAGGTAAAGGGATAGGACTGGGGTAGTGTTGGAAAATGAAATATTCGGGTAAAAGTGGAATGAGCTGCTGGGGAAGGTGGTGAGTTACCCATCCCTGGAGGTCTTCAAGCAGAGGCTGGATGACCATTGGTTGGGTGTGTTGTAGAAGAGATTCCTGTTTGAGTCTGGGCTGGCTGGGATGAATGCTGAGGTCCCGTCCAGCTCTTTCACCTTCTGGGATCCGATCTCTCTGTCTCTGTCTCTCCTTGTCTCTGTCTGTCTCTGTTTCTCTCTCTCTCTGTGTCTCTCTGTCTCTGTCTCTCCCTGTCTCTCCTCTCTGTCTCTCTCTCTTTCCCTGTCTCTGTCTCCTCTTTCTCTCTATTTTTAAAATTTTTTAAATTTTTTAAAATTTTATTTTTTATTAATTTATTTTGAATTATCAACAATCACTTCCATAAGTTTTTGGGTTTTAAATTTTTCTCCCCCTCCCTCCCCACCTTCCTCCGCAAGACAGCGCACAATCTAATATAGGCTATACATAGGCTATTAAACATATTTTCACATTAGTGATGTTGCAGGTAAGAATTAGAACCAATAGGAGGAACCACCAGAATCTCTTTCTCTCTGTCTCTGTTTCTGTCTCTCTCTCCCTGTCTCTTTCTCTCTTTCTCATCGCTGTGCAAATTTCGAGACATCTCCCCTCCAAATGTTCACATGGACTATTTGTGCCCGACCTGTGGTAAGCTTTCCGAGCTCGTAATGTTCTGATCAGCCACAGTCGGACACGGTGTCCCTTGACCCTGACAGTGATGTCATTTTGGTCCTCTTCCAGCAGGAAGGACAACAACCCACCTTCTGGAACTGAGTGAGAAGCATGGCGTCCGAGTTCTTAACCCAGTTATAGAACTGGCCACTAGGGGTCACCATCACACCATGCAACAATGAGCCTTCACATTCTGCACTAGCTCAGAGATGGAAAAACCAGAGGCAGCTGGTCCAAACTGTCCTTGAGCAAGAATTCTTCGTCATCTCCGCCGCCACCACCATCCTCCTCTTCACAATAATAACACTAATAGCTAATACTTATCCAGCACTTTAAAATTTGCAAAGTCCTTTCAATTTATTATCTGATTTGAGCTACAAGGGGTCACCCAGTCTCTGTTTGAAGACTTCCAGTGACAGGGTGCTTATCACCTTCCCCAGCGGCCCATTCCCCCTTCGGACAACTTTAGTCATTAGGAAGCTTTCCCTGACATGAAGCCTTTCTAGAGCAGCAGGATGGTGCAGTGGGTAGAGCAGCAGGCCTGGAGTCAGAAAGATCTAAGTTCAAATCCAGCCTCAGACACTTACTAGCTGTGTGAACATGGGCAAGTCACTTAGCCCTGCTTGCCTCAGTTTCCTTATCTGTAAAATGAGCTGGAGAAGGAAATGGCAAAACCGCTCTAGTATCTGCCGAGAAAACTTTGTTGGCCAGTGTGGGTCAGAGGGAAGATTCGAACCTGGGTCTTCCAGACTCTGATGACTGCTCTCCATCCCTGCTGCCCTCTCTGAGAGTTCATGGGTGCCAAAGTGCCACATCTGGAGGCCACCACGAGGCTCTTCAGACTCAGCTAGGCCGGTTCTCGAGGTGTTGGCAGGCAGAGCCAGCTGCTGTCCCCAGGCCTCAGGCCTGCCTGAGCTTGCAAAGCCTTTGGGAGCACAGGGTCACCTCCACTCCCATAATGCAAGATTCCTAACAAGCTCAGTGATCATCCTTCCTCCAGCTGAGCGCAGTGTCCTAGCCCTGGTCTGAGCTGAGCTGGACGCCCAAGATCAGCCGGAATTACAGGCCTTGTCTTTAGTAAACAGGACACTAGGATAACCACTTCAGGAAGCGGTAACGTTTTTCGTTCCCCTCCAGGGAAAGCAGTGCCGTGTAATGCTGGATCTTCACTCCGAGCAGGGATCTGCTGCTCTGGAACACAGTGGGAGCTTAAGGAATGCTTTGCTGACTGGCTGGACAAGCACTTTCTTCCCCTATAAGAGGAATTACATGGATTACATGGCCTCTGAGGATTCTTTCACTTCCAAACTTGTGGTCTTAGGGTCACACAGCCCACTGTAGAAATGCCCCATGAAGGATCAGGGCAGCCATTTTGTCTGCAGCTTAGTTTTAGAGGCTTGACGTGCCCAGGGTCACACAGCCAGTGTGTGAAGAGGCAGGATTGAGCCCAGGTGGTTCTTTTTTATTGTTTTATTTATTTAAATATTCTTCTCTTTTTAAATTTTGAGTTCCAAATTCTCTCCTCCCCTCTGACCTCCTCCCCCACCCACTGAGAAGGCAAGCAATTTATCAATTAGGAGCAGCTAGGTGGCACAGAGGGCAGAGACCCTGGAGTCAGGAGGACCCGAATTCAGATCTGGCCTTAAGACAGTTATTAGCTGTGTGACCCTGGGCAAGTCACTTCACCCTGTTTGCTTCAGTTTTCTCATCTGTAAAATGAGCTGGAGAATGAAAGGGCAAATCTCTCCAGTGTCTTTGCCAAAAAACCCCAAATGGGATCACAGTCGGAAATGACAAAAACATCAAATGTCAATCATACACGTGAAATCATGCAAAACATACGGCGCAGGTCTTTCTGATCCAAGGCTGGCTCTCTCACTGCTATGCTACATAACCCTCGAGCAGATGTACCAGCTCTGGGAAGAAGAGAAACAGGCTCAAAGGAGTAGAGCCAGAAGGCCCCTCCGAGGCCAGTTAGGCTGCGGCTGAACCCTTGGAAAGCCGAGTGTCTGCAGATTCCAGCCTTCTCCTATCATTTCAGCACACTGCCATCCCCATCCCCACCAGGCTCTCCAGAGAGAAGGTCAGGACACGGGACACCAGCGTAGAGTCGTCAGGACACATCTCAGGGGTCTTTCCAGCCCCTGCCAGGGCTGACTCCTCTCAGGATGCTGGGACACTGGCTGGCCAAAGCCTCCCACAATGGCTAATCTCCTCTCAGCATGTGGTGGGGTCCCAGACTGAATGGGGGATGGGCTTTGAAACAGATCAAGGAGGAGATGGCCAAAATCAGGCGTGAGGGCAGGAACTTACAGACATCTCAGTCTAAGTCTTGGAAAAGTTCAGTCATTGTGATGGATTTTCTTAAAGGGAAAAAAATCCCAAACAAATTAGAAGAAAATTGGGTCAAATGTAAGAAAAACTGTCTACCAGTCAGAGATTCTGAGCAATGACCCACATCCCAGGCTAGGGAAGCACCAACTGTCTGGGTGAGAGTAACAAGGGACTCCCGTGATCTTCCCCAGAACACCCCAAGAAGACAAGGAAAAAGCCAGCAGATCCTGACATGGGTCAAACTTTTGGAGCTGGAGGACCCCAGTTCCAGTCCTGCCTCGTCATGGTACCTGTGTGACCTTGGGCAAATTACTTTATCTCTCTGGTCCTGTCTGCTCCTCTATAAAGAGGGGCGGCTGGCCTGGCAGAGCCCTTCTGGCTCCAGATGTGGCATTCTCTGACCCTGAGACAAGGGATGCTCCGGCACAAGGGGGCACTAGGGTACCACACACAGCAGCTTGGAAGTCATCCCAGGCCAGGGCTGGACGGCTGGAGGGGCATGGATTGGGTGTGCGGGAGGATTCTTTTTCCCCAATTCCATGGGTTGGCCTAGATGGCGGCTGAGCTCCTAAGGACTTGGTGGTCCTGAGATGAGAGTATTTAAGAGGCTGGAGACAAAACTATAAATAGAATGGAGTTTTTATTAAAAGGTAAAAGAAGGGCCATTCCCCTGTGTAAGACAGACAAGGATTCCAGTTTGGTCAGAGCCTTTCCCAACCACGACGGATGTGCCACTACCCTCTGGGAGCCCACTCCCCGCCTTCGCGGATCCTGCTCCCAGGGTAGGGCCACTGGTCCCATGATCAGTTTCTAGACAGTTCTAAGAAGCAAGGGCAGAGGGCAGAGAGGGGTCTCCACAGTCGCCGTACAGGCTCTACAGCAATTATTTTCAGAGCCCTGGGCAGAAGCAAATGCTGTGCAAGCTGAAGAGGGCGGTGGGAATGTCCTGGGTCTCTGGAATTCCGACAGCAGACAGACACAGTCTGGTTAGGCGTTGTAGGATGAGGACGACACGTTGCCCCCATGGCCCGTCCAGTTGGTGTGGATGAAGTGTCCTGGTTTGGCTAAGAGTTCATAGGTGTGAGCCCCAAAGTAATCCCTCTGAGCCTGGAAAACAAAAATATGTTGTGCACGTGGATATGCAGTCACACCTCGGACACCAATTCCATGCCTTATGCCGCCTGCCCGGCCAGGCTAACGCTTGACGCACGCCCCCAAGAACATACCTGGATCAGGTTGGCAGGCAGCATCTCGTGTCTGTACCCATCATAGAAGGAAAGCGCAGTGGTGAAGCAGGGCATGGGGATGCCAGCCTGCACGCCGGTGCTGATCGCCCGCCGCCACGAGTCCTGGACGTGAAACACCAAGCAAAGGTTTGTTCAGGAGAAAAAATAAAAGAAATCTGATTCGTGCTAAACCGCAGCTGCTCCCCTGGCTGGGGACGTCAGAGAATTAGAGCCGATCCCCAGAGCACGCGCCACCGGGCACAGTTCACATGCGGCCTCTTGCCGGCACACACACCTGGCAGTTCTGCACGGCGGTCTTAAAGAAGTCATCCAGGAGAAGGCTCTGGAGCTGGGGGTTCCGGTCAAAGGCATCTTTTATCTTCCCCAGGAAGACGCTGAGAAAACAAAGGATAAGTCAGCAGGTAAACCAGCGCCTTGCAGCCAGGGAGGTGCAAAGTCCCATTTCCCACCTCTCCAGAGCGTGGAAAGTGAATCACTGCCAAGAGTGCCCACGGTCAGCTGTGCCCCTTCTCAGCTGCCATGAGCCACATGGAGGCTGGCAGCAAGACTGTCCATTCAAGCAGCCCATGCTCAGATACGAAGAGAGCAAACATTACGATTCATTTGTGAAATTTAAAAAAATCTTTATGATTTGGGGAAAAACCCAGTTTCTCAGAAGAGCCCCAGGGCTCTGTGGCTGCTGCCAAGGCCTAAGCTCGGCGAGCAGATGGGCAGGATTGGCAGAAACACCATGGAAGGGCCGGGCTGGAGGCGTGGGCTTCCAGGAGGATGCCTCGGGGCCCCCCCTGCAGCCTATGAGCCCACCGACTCCAGTACTGCTAACACCCTCAACGCCTCTAACAGCGGGAGAGCTGGTCTACCGTTGTTGTGGCCAGCCTGTGGTGAGGCCAGGGAGCCGTTCTCACCTACGGATGATACAGCCTCCCCTCCACATGAGGGCGATCCCACCGTAATTGAGCGTCCAGCCGAACTCCTTGGCTGCCTGACGCAGAAGCATGAATCCTTGGGTGTAAGAGATGATCTTGGAGGCGTAGAGGGCCTGGGGAGGAACAGAAAGACTCAGGCCAGACTCTAAAAGCAGCGAGGGGATTGGGGTCAGACGCAAGTGGGACCAGAAGGCCCCTGGGGAGACTCTAGGATTTCTGTGACGCCCGATTTCAGAAGCTGAGCAGAAGGGCAGAGAACCCCAGCAGCACCAGCTAGACCAGCTGCTAAGATCAGAGACGTTGGAAGGGACCTTACAGACGGTCTACTCTGACCCCCTCATTTTACAGATGATGAAACTGAGGCCCAGAGAAGATAATCCACTCACCAAAGCTCCCATGGGTAGCACTGTACCACGATGACCTCTCAAGCTCCTCCTGGACCTAACATTCTCTAATTCCATAATGAATGGATCTAGCCCTGTCCTCAGGGGCCAGGAGACCTGAGTTACAATCCTGCCTCTGCTCTTTGCCCCACTTCAGGCACATCATCTCACTCTCAGGCCCTCAGTCTCCTCATCTCTAAGATCCCTCCAGCCCAAGCCCCACCATTCCAGACTCAGTCAGCACAACGGCCTTTCCGAGATGGTCAGAGGACAGGAGAATCCTAAACCACAATTCGAGGGGCCCCTGATGGGGCAGCACACCCCGTGCAGTGTGACCCGTGTCTTCAACACATTTCCTGCGCCATCCTCACTGCCTGGATGGGATAAAGAAGCACTCACCCCTTCTCACACCCACCTTTCGAATGTCCTCCAGGAACGACTTCTTCTCACCCCCAAACTTAGTCTTCGGGGGGCCTGCCAACTTCTTGCTGGCTTGGATCCGCTCGTCCTTCAGAGATGAGAGACATCGTGCAAAGACAGCTTCTCCTAGAGCAAAGCAAGGGAAAGATGGTGAATAACCCAGAGGAGAGCAGGGATGGGCACTGGCAGCTGGCAGGGGAGACCGCGGCTGGCTGAGATCACTCTGTCTGCGATGGGAAGTGTCTCACAAGTAAACCCCAATTCCACTCTCCAGCCAAAGTACAGGTAATTGTCAGTGGAGAACAACGGAAAATTCCCAGGGCGATTATGCGGAAAAGAAGACACGAGGCAGGTGTAAACTCCTCGTCACTTTTGCACCTGTGATTGCCCTGGTACCAGAAGTCCCTCTGCCCATGAAGGCTGGCACTGTCTCTTAAACTCTCAGATCAGGGGGATCTTCACCTGACTTGTGTCACGGACCCCTCTAGCAGGTGAGTGAAGCCTATGGGCTTCTATTGTTTTTAAAGACATAAGACAGAGGCAGCTAGGTGGTGCAGTGGCTACAGTACTGGCCCTGGAGTCAGGAGGACCTGAGTTCAAATCTGGCCTCAGACATATAACACTCACCAGCTGTGTGACTCTGGGCAAGTCACTCACCCCCAACTGCCTCACCAAAAAAAAAAAAAAAAAAAGATACGCAGAATTACAAAGCAAACTGTATTGGAATAGTTTTCAAGATGTTAAAAAAAAAAAAAAAACCCAAGTTCACAGACCTCAGGTTGGGAACTGCCTCAGAAAATCAAATCCAAAGCCCAATGGCCCCATGGGGCTGATAACACTACTGGGTGTGGTCTGGACCAAATTAAAATGTAACTGGGAAATATTTAACAAAGTACATGAAAATACAGTAACGTGTATAATATTACATTTTAAAGCTAAGTGAATATGTGGCCCACAGGGAACCTTTGGTTTGAATTAGTGGCACCTGTTTCTGAATTTGGCATCCTTTGACTCCAAGGTTAAGTGACTGATTCAAGGTCATACAGCCTGTATGTTTTGGCAGGACCTGAACCCAGGTCCACCCGACTCGGAGGTGGGCTCATTGTCTACTACTCCATGCTACCTCTCAAACTATTATTCAGCTTCAGTATCCTGGGCTGGACTCTAAGTGACCCTTTGATTCAAAGAGTTTTATGGAACATTGGCCATTCACTCCAGCTCTTCTATTCCTCCTTTGGCATTTGGGGAAAATCAAGTGACTTCTCTGCTTCCTGATCTAGGAAATGGAGACACTAGAGAGTCTCAAAATCCCTTCCAAGAATGAAATCCAATCTAATCCCATCCCTACTGTGTGTAATACACTGTCCCAGGCACTGAAGATACAAAGAAACAACAGAAAAAAGCACCTGCCTGATAATTAGCAGAGGGAGAGAGCACTGACAATTTGGGGAACCATGAAAGGCTTAGAGCTGAACCTTGAAGAAGTCAAGGATTTCTATTTTTTTCCCCTTAAAAAATATTATCTTTTTTTACACTGCCAAAATTTCCAGCTGTATGTTTTTTCCTCCCAGAGGAATATACAATATAACAAATGCTTTTTTTTCCTAAAGAAAAAGAGAAATGAAAGAAAAACTGATCAATCCATAAAAAAAGCTAATCATACATGCAATGTTCTATGGACATTCCCCCCCACCCCCAGGCGCTGCAAGGGAGTAGGGGAAGTGTGTTCTATTTCTTCATAGGGATCGAGATGGAGGGGAGGTGAAAGTACATTTGTGGCATCTGAGAAAGCCTGGGCTAATGCATGGGGGCAGAGATGAAAGGTCAAGTTTGGGGACCAGCCAATGAACTCTGGTCCACTCATCCATTCACTGAATAAACAGACATTGAAGACCCTTCAGCACCTGCCACATTCAGCATGGAGAAGAGCCCCAGCCTGAGTTCTCCAGATTCTACCCCAGGGGACCCCACCAAGGACCCCGACACTGCTCATGCAGGATGACTTGGCTTTTGTGGAGAGATGTGTAAGGCACCTGGTGCAATGAGACCCGAGGGGCCAACGCCCTGGTGTTACATAAGGGCCGGGGGAAGCCTTCACTTCCTCATCTGCTCAGGGAGCCCGAGGCTGCACCCAAGCCTTTTTCGCTGCCCTCGCCCAATGACACTGCAAAAACGCACAAGAAAGCCTTCTAAAGCTGCCTCTGAGCACAGCGATGTTTTATGTATCAAATCAGGGACAGACACAGAGCTTCCCAGGAATGTTCCGTAATCTCCCTGGGTTTGGCTGAAAAGCAGCCAGCTTCCTTCTGGGCAGGCTAGGTCTCTGGCCTCACAAGGACACTGCGAACAGGGTGGGGTGTGATTCAACAGAAGAATACCAGGAAGAGAGAAGAAAGGAGAAGAGGAGAGGGAGAACTCTGCAGATGATCAGAGTTGAAAAAAGACTTAATTCCTTAAATCTTAGAAGACGAACACCAGCCCTTGGATTGGCAGCTGAATGAAGGGGCTAATGCCTTCACGTCAGGAAGACGGAGGTTCAGATCTCGTCTCCGACGATGACCGTGTATCCCTTCTCTCCACACATAAAGCCACCCTCCTCCTCTGGGTTCTCATCCCCTTTCCCCTGGACTCTAAGCCCCCAGCTTGGCCCCAAACAGCTGCCAAAGCACTGACCAGGTCCTTTTCTCCTTTACAGAAACATCAGTGGCCCCCCAATATCTCCAGGATCAAATGCAAAAATCTGTTTGGCATTCCAAGCCCTTCGTCCCCTGGTCCCTTCCCACCTTTGCACTCTCCTCTCCACACATGCCACATCTCAGCCACCTGGCCTCCTTGTAGGCCACGGCCATCTCCCACGGCCCAGCCTCTGCTTGAAAGGCCTGCTGTACCAGGAAAGTCCGGGCCCCTCTTCTCTGCCTGAGTTCCACCGGCTTCCTTCAGGACTCAGCTCAAAGCCCACCATCTGCAAGAGGCTTTCCCCAGCCCCCTAGCTGCTAGTGCCTTCCCCTTTCAGATCACCTCTCATTTACCCGGAATACATTTTGTACATTCATGATGATTGACATGCTGTCTTCCCCGTCAGAATGTAAGCCCCATGAGGGCAGGAAATGTTTTTGTCTTTTTGTGGATCCCCAGAGCCTGGCACATAGGAGGCACTTAGCAAATGCACGTGGACTGACTGTCTGGCCATGGTTCTCACTTCACCTTTCTGGCCCTCAGTTCCTTCATCTACACAACTGGGAAACAACACCTGAAGCATCTGAAGGGAGGGGATGTATGGGAAATGCTCTGAGACACTTGAACCTGACAAACACTGATTATTAGCCTTCACCTCATAGCACAGCTCCACAACTCTCATTCCAATGCCTTCTCAACTTCTAAAAGCATTAGAAAGGTACTGATTTGGAGGTGGGGGTCTCTAGTCTCAGACACATCAGTTCCAAGCTAGACAGGGTCTCATGGGCTGCCTCTTCCAATGCCGTCATTTTACAAATATGGGAAGTGAGGCCCAGCAAAGGGGAGTAAGCACTCAAGGCCCCAAAGGCTGGAAGGCCTGCAGCTCCTGCTCAGTGTTCCTCTCCCCAGACGACACTGCCAAGTGAGAGACTCCAGAACTATTCCAAGATAAACCAAGATAGGGGACGGCACCCCGACCCCACAGACAGAGAAGAAAGGGGCTGAAATGAGAGGAAATGGCTGAAATTTTCCTTTTTTGGTTTTTTTACATTGAGACCCAGTTTTTGATGCTGTCAGTGTGTCCTGAGAGCTCATGGCTGGCACTCTTTTCCACACTGGACAAATACCTATTTTAAAAACTTTTGTATACAGTAAATGTCTAATAAACATTTGCCAAAAAAATTAATGGGATGATGACCGTTTCATCTCCAAATTCAAAGCTGGAAGAGATCCTCTTGTCCAGGGGTGGGGAGCCTGCAGCCTCAAGGCCACATGTGGCCCTCTAGGTCCTCAAGTACAGCCCTCTGACGGAATCCAAACTTCACAGAACAAATCTCCTTCCTAAAAGGATTTGTTCTGTAAAAATTGGACTCAGTCAAAAGCCCACACCCAAGGACCTAGAGGGCCACAGGTTCCCTACTGCTGCTCGTGTCCAACTTCTCAGTTTTATGGATTAGAAAAGTGAGAAGGTTCACCAAAGTTAGACAAAAGCTCCAAAGAAAAATCCCCTGGCTTTCTAACCTCCCTAAGTTCCCTCAATAGGCCAACATGGTCAGAACGGGGGGAGGGAACACAGGGCAAAGAAAGGTGGCTCCCGAGCAGGGAGGGGCGGTGGGCATTACCGATGAGGGTCACGGGGACTCCGTACTCCAGCGCGGAGATGGCCGTCCACTTGCCGGTGCCCTTCTGGCCGGCACTATCCCTGATCTTTGGCAGGAGGTGCTGGCCATCACTGTCTTGGAACTTAAGGATATTGGCTGTGATTTCAATCAGGAAGGAGTCCAGCTCTGTCTTATTCCATTCTTCGAATACCTAAGCACAGGATGTGGGAAGAAATGAAACGATCAAATCAAAGACAAGATGGGCCATATTCTGCGGCCACTCTTCCTGACCACGAGCCAGATACCCCATTCTCTAAAAATCCTGCTGGACCCACCGCCAGCAGCCTCCCATGCATTCTCAGCCACAACAGCCAGAGGAAAAGGCATGAGAGAGCTGGCAAGGATGAGGAAGACAAATCTGGAAAAGAATTTTATGAGATGATGCAAAGTGAGAAAAAGATAAACTGAAGGATGGACTAAACGGTGACCACACATACCAAGGCAGTGGATGGAATACTCGACTTGGGAGTCAGGCAGACCTGGGTTCAAATCCTACCTTGGACACGTCTAAGTTGCGTGACCCTCGGTGGGTCACCAGACCTGAGCTTTTTTTTTTCCACACACATAGTGGCCTTGATATCTATGGTGGTATCCTCAACTGAACTGTTCTAGGGATCGAATGAGATAATCTTTGTGAGATGCTTTGCAAACCTTAAAGTGCCATACGAATGTTTTTTTATTAAGTGTTCACTGTGTGCCAGGCATCTAGAACACAAAGAAAGGCAGCAACAGCCCCTATCCTCAAGGAGCTCACATTTCAGGGGTAGAGACAACATGTATAAATCAGGACCTATGACATAAACACAGAGTGGATGGAAGGTGAGGAGAGCCTTGGTAAAAGTAAGGAGAGAGTCAGCTGAGGAGTCAGGAAGAGCTGGGCTCAAATTCTACCTCTGACTCATTCTAGCTGGCTGACCCTGGATAAGTCCTTTGACCTCTTAGTGTCCCAAGCAACTTCTTAAGACGGTAAATTACAACACATCCAACTTGTGCCAGCAGAGAGGGTTTCACCCCAGGAAACACCCACAAGTGGCATCACAGACCAAACCAAATATAAGAGGAAAAGATAATGAGAACGAATGAACAAAGAAGGCTGATGGGACTTTCCCAACCCCTTATCAGAAAGAAACTTCTCCTGACAAAGAAAAAGAATTAACCAAAAAACCTTGAGTGACATGGCCAACATTCTGACTTAATATTCCCTTGCCTCTCTGCCATGATGGAGGCATGACAAACATTAGGTGTTATTAAAACAAAAGCATGAAAAAGCACTTATTATGTGCAGAGCACTGTGCTAAATGCTGGTGAGACAAAGAGAAAAGTCAGTTCCTGCTTTCAAGGAGCTCATGTTCTAATGGGGGAGAAAATATACCAAAAAGAGAGAAAGAAGAAATGAGCAGAAATGTATTTGGATGTATCCTCCTGTCCAGCCTCCTGATGTGTGGTGGCAAGCACAGGGCCGGGTTCCAGACTCACCTTGGCCATCTCATCATGCTCCATGCCCAGGATGTCTTTCATCAGGTGGTAGGCTTCACAGATCAGCTGCATGTCTCCATATTCTATCCCATTGTGCACCATCTTGACAAAGTGACCAGCACCTTCATCTCCCACCTATCAGATAGAGCCAAGTGCCACAAGGCCATGAGAGGCTGCTGGAGCACCAGAGCAAGCCTACACTGGTCTACTTCCAGCTGGGAGCTCCCCTGAAGGCAGGCTCAAAGGCCCTCGCCCCTTAAGGACAGACTTGAAGCAAATACAGTAAAATCCCTGTCCTTCGCCAGCTAAGTTTCACACTAAAAGAAGCCCAGAGAAAAGGACTTATTGCAGCTCTTTCTGCGGTGGCTGAGAATTGGAAATCAAAGGGATTCCCATTAACTGGAGAACGGCTGAATGAGATGTGGTATATGACTGTAATGGAATATTACTGTGCCAAAAGAAATGACAAGCAGGATGATTTCAGAAAAACTTGGGAAGTCTTATATGAACTGATGCAAAGTGAAGTCAGCAGAACCAGGAGAACATTATACACAATAGCAGCAATACTGCACGACGATCAACTGTGAACGATTTAGCCATTCTCAGCAACACAAGACAATCCCAAAGGGCTAATGATGAAGCATATTATCCGCCTCCAGACAAAGAACTGATATTGTTTGAATACAAACCGAAACATGCTATTTTTCGCTTTCTTTCTTTTATTCAAGTCTTCTTGTACAAAATGACTGGTATGGAAATGATTTACATGATTCGATAAGTATAACCTATATCTGCTTACTGTCTCAGGGAGGCAGGGTTAGAATTTGAAACTCAAAACTTAAAAAAAAATGTTAAAAATTATTTTAACATGTAATTGGGGAAAAATTTTACACACACACACACACAAATATAAAATACAAGAAGGCCACAGAGCTTCTGTCTAGTGTAGTATTAGTCCTTTTTGACTTAGTGACACAGACTCGAGGGTCCCTCCCTCAGGCTGGGTCTTTAGAATTCAGGATCGCCGAGACCTCCTTGGATCTCCCTTTGCACCACTTTTAGAATCTGGATCCCCAGGGGACACAAAAGGCCCCATTTCCCTGGGGATGTCCCCTCTTGGACAAGAGTCTCCTCACAAGTCAAAGCTGAAGATATTTCTTATATTTAACACCAGCTAATATTGTCAGAGACAGCATAGTGCAGCGGGAAGAGCTCTGGGTCAGAGGGCCAGGGTTCACATCCTGGCTCTGCCACTCACTCCTTGTGACTTTCAGCAAGTCCTGTAAGATCACACTGAGTGCGGAGAGACCCGAGGGGTCATCTAGTTTAATGCCACCCCCTCCCCAACACCCCTTGTCACAGATGGGGAATGTGGGGCCCAGAGAGGTTAACGGACCTGCATGACACCATAAGGTTTCCCTGACAACCCGCAGGGTGGAGGGATGATGGAGACTTCTCATCGGAGGACCGGGCAGCCTTGCGGCCTCTCCCCAACGGTTCCCTTAGCACAAGGGCTGCTCATCAGTTAAACAGAAAGGACAGATTTACTGCAGGGCAATGAGACAATGAGGTCACCAGGAGGGAAGGCCCAGCCTGGCAGGGCCGCCCTCCAGCGCTGCTCAGGCACATACTTGGATGCCTGTGTCATCTCTAACAGTGACAGCTCTCTGGCACACAGCCAGCCTTCTCTCCTAGAACATGGAGTGGGACCTCGGGGGGAAGGTAAGGCACATTTGAACAGCAACCCAGGGAAGCACTAAAGTGCAGTGGAAAGGACACTTCGCTTGGAAGCTGAGGATCTGGGTTCAAATCTTAGCTCTGCCATTCATTATCCGTGAGACTTTGGAAAAGTGACCTGAGTCCTCCAGGCCTCAGTCTCGCCCTCTGTCCAAGAGCTCTAGATCCTATAATTGTGGTGGAGGGGGAAACCTGGAACCAGAATCCAGGCTCTTGGCTTCAAAGGCTGGCTGTGCCGATCACAAGTGGGGCAACCCACAGGACGTCAATGAAGCCCTCCGCAGGCCTCAGCGTCCTCATCTGCAGACTGTCTCTGAGGTCCCCTCCAGCTCAAGATCAATGGTCAGATGAAGGCCTGGAGCTAGCTGTTTCATCTGACCGTGGACCAGAGAAAGTCCAGGGTCCAGGAGGTCCAGACTTCTCCGTCTCTACCCAAAACCCCATGCACATTCTAGATCACAGCAGCCTGTTTAACCCACAGGTGAACTCCTGCCCCAGTAGTTATCAGCTACAGCAAGAAGCTATGAAATGTGAAGCCACAAAGCTGACCCCTGGGACCCCGAGAACCTGCCATGCTATAGGAATGCCCCAGGCAGCTCCGCTGTCCTCTCTGGCTGTGCCCCGCCCACCCCCCAGCCCCAGCTCTACGGGCACAATGCAGTACTTGCCCAGTCACAGCAGGGTTCCCCAGTGCCCACTTTGGCAGCGATGCTTTGGAAGATTGTCTTGATGTGGGGCCTGTGGAAAGGAACACAGTCATCTCAGCAGCCAAGAAGAGAGGGGCCAAGGTTTCCACCCAACACTCTAGAGTCCCAAGAATAAACTCTCTTTCTTCTAATGGGGAGAGAAGACCCCCCCATTTAGTGAACAATTTCCAGGATAATCCCAGAACCAAAAGGTGCTCTCCAGCTACTTGCTAAGTGGGCCCCTCTTTCAGCTCTCTGGGGATCACTGAGACAGAAGTCAAACAGAGGGTGGGGCAGAGTAGGGGAGAGAATCACTTTAGAAGCCAAAGGCAAGAATCCTGGGTAGAAACAACCATTCCAAAGAATCAGCGCTTCCCAATGGGAGAAGCCCCTCCCAACTCTTAACACTCCTTCTTCCTCCAAAGATATTCCTATTTACTTTTCCCCCCCTAGATCTACTTATCTCTGGCTATATCATCCCTCCCAATAGAAGGTAAGCTCCTTGAGGGTGCAAACTGCTTCATTTTTGTCTCTGCAGCCCCAGGGCCTGACAGAGGTCTCTGCTTGGGACATTGTGGCACCTGAACATGAAGGACTGTGGGTATCCTAACACAGGGAGGCTAGGAAGAATTCAGAAAAGATACATGAACTGATACAAGGTGAAGCAAGCAGGGTCAGGAAAACCACACACAAGAAGACTGCAACAAGTAAACACTGAGGGCCACACCTGGTCCTGAAGAGGTGGCGGTGGGGGGAGGGGGGAGAGGGTCTCTGGACTGGGAATGTCTTGTATACTGTTAGACTCACTTCCTGGGCGGGAGACTGACTTAGGAAATGAAGGTGATGTAAAAACACGACCACAAAACATTCTAAAAACGTGTTGAACTGAACTGATATTAAAAGAACAAGCTATGACTCAAATTGGAAAAAGAATTTAGAAGTCTCTTTGTCAACCAGTCAGAGCTCTCTTCTCACTTTATTTCTGGGAGTGCAAAAAAGTACTTCTAAATCCCTTTGGTTTGTAATTCATAGTTCAAAGCCCAGCTCCAGGGGGGTCCAACTCACATCTTTCAAAGCTGAGAAGGTATTTTAATCTGAGCAAGAACTCTGCAACGAAAATCTGGGAAAGGTCAAGGGCTGACCCAACCACATTAAAAATCAAGGTAGGGTGTGTGCATATAAATAATAAATTTTTACTGATATCTTTTGTTTTTACATCACCTATTTTCTTTCCTTTGAATCTGCCATACTGGCCAGACTCTTAAGGAATCTAAGCATTTGTATCGCTGATACAAGTAGGCCAGATCTTAAGAATCTGAGCCTACATCACCTACTTTCTTCCTGAATCCTTTTCTCTCCAAGAAAACCATTCCTTACTACAATTTTTTTGAGGGCAGGCCAGATACACTGTTATTCAGGAGAAAAGTGCAGATGGCTACCCATTTATACTTCTCTCTCCAGCTGGGCAAAATAGCCACTGTTTTGAGACACCTGTATTTTAAATTTATTAATCTGCCAGCTGTTAACAGTGGGCTACTTGGGGGACTCCATCTCCCCACTCCTGAGAAGTAAATTGTGATCATCAATTTAAGTCAACAAATATTTATTAAGCTCCCACTATGTGCAAAGCACACAGCTGGGTACTAAAGGTACAAAGATAAAAATGAAACTGGAGGGCCCTGCCCTCCAAGGGCAAGATGGGCCTGGTCTGGCCAGAGATGAGCAGTAAATGTGTGAGGTGAAAGGTTAACACTGCTCCATCTCTGAACTTTCCCTTAAACCTTTGCTGCAATTTCTCCCAAAGCACTGTTTGAGAAAAGTGAGGGGCCGTGAGCAGGGCAGGTGGCTGGATGTGCATCTCCCTCCCCACTCCTCCAGGCCCAACAGCTTTGAAAAGCAGCCCCCATCTCTTCTAGATTTCAGCATCCTGAAAGGCTTACTTGTTTAGATTAAAGCCAAACCAGGTCAAGGGGAGAACGAGCTTCCCCAAAGTCACCCTTGACACTGCGACAGTTAGAGAGGAGCCCGCTGAGCCCTGATAATATGCACATTCCATACTATTTAAGATTGCGAATCAAACTCTTTGAGAGAACAAGGTTACCTGTCTCTATCTCCTTCACCAAGGACTCTTCTTTTGCTATTTTCTCCTCTGTTCCGTCTCTATCTTCCTGTATCTGGCTGTCTCTTTTTTCTGGAGTCTCAGTGGTGATGTTTTCCCTCAGACTAATTTTTATGTATAATTAAATCATTTGCAATTTTCAGTTTGGACTCCCTCCTTCCTTCCCCTTCTCCCTAAGCTCCATGACACTCATATTTTCTTTCGTAGACTTATCCCCGATCCTCCATTCCCACCAGTTTTTTCGAAGGTTTCCCCCACTGTCCAGAACTATTCATTCAGCCAATGTATAGTAAGAACCTGTGATGTGCAAGGACTGTGCACAGGAATGAGCACCGGCCTCTCTGCCTTTACGCATCTCACAGTCCAGGAAGGGAGATAAGGCAGGACAGGGCAGTGGGCAGCCACACCGTAAGCAGGGATTCCCAGGCTGCTCTCTGGAAGTGAGTGTCTCCAGCCCTGGGTTTGCAGAGACACACAGCGCCTGAGCACAGGGAAGGGCCAGGGAGGCCTTCTCAGCAGAGGAGCAGCAAGGCTGTGTGGGCTGGGCATTCCTGGGTGCCGAGATTCCTCTGTTCTATGAGGATCCCTCCTTCTTTCCAGGCCAATCTGCCGTCTCTCTTTCTTTTGGCAATAAAATGTGACGTGACAAGTCCCTCCCAACTTCTCTCACTGTATCTGTATCAGACACAGGGCTGGTAGAGCTAAAAAAGCAGGGGCCATTCCCCAGGCCATTGTGGGTTGGCACTAAGGGTCCGGGGCAGGCCGTACCTTTTGAGTCTATTTTTAGTTTTAGCCTCATTTAAGGAGGGAACGTGAATCTGACAGGCACGAGATGTCAAAGGGGTGAACAGCTGTCTGAAGAGTGTCTCCAACATCCTTAACCCTGCCTGCTCAGCGCACACCTCCACAACCGCTCCAGAAGTTCAGACTTCTCCAAAGCTGGTGGGGATTGTTTAAGCACCTACTATGTGCTCGAGGTCACTAGACTCACCAGGCTTCTTTGTTTCCTCCAGGCATGAGAGACGGCCCATAGCGGGCCCCATCCTCTCCACCACTCACACCACTTCCCACAAACAAGATGCCTTTGGCCTTGAGGTCTTGGCATCGCCTCTGAAAGGGAGAGAAAAGGAGGTCCATTACACATCAAATAAAATCCTCTTTCTACACAAGGACGAGTGAGGGGCAGGGAAGAGAAGGAGAGAAGGATTCTTCCCCTTCTCCCCCGAGCTCTATCATAAAGGGATCTGAGAGCCACAAATTGACCTGGAAATGCACAAAGAGAAGGCAAAGACAGGTTTTGGAATGGGCCCATGGGGGATGGAGGTTCAGTGAAATAGGCTACTTCATACCTAATGTGATCTATCAATGTTACTGGGGAGGAGCCTTGCTCCACAGGACTCCCCATGTCTCCAAAGACATGAAGCTGGTGGAAAGGTCTTAGAATCGGGATCACACGAGAGTAAATCAAGCCCCCTCCTCTCAGCAGGGAGAAGAAGGACCCAGGGCAAGTGACGCTGCTATATCACTGGATGGAGCCTTGATATCAGGTTTTCTTGCTTAACTATTTTTCTGTCACGAGAGCAGGCACAACAAATGGAGAGGGTTACATGGGGGGTGACTGGGATGCACAAATAAAATGCACCCATAAACTATATAAAAAAGTAAATTAATTTGTTACTGCAAAGACATTAATACACAAAAGTCAAACTAGGAACCTCCAAAACCAGTTCTGAAATCCAAACACCATTCCAAGAGAAGGTCAGTGCTGGCACCCAGGGACTGCTGTGGACAAGTCCCAAGTCATCTTGGGTCAGAGCAGGGGTGCTCCTTCCCACACAACAAATCAGAATGTGAACGCAGTCAATGATGGCCCCTGAACCTCCTCAGTACTGCTCTCAAACCTTGGGCTTTGGACAGGAGAGAAAATGACTTACTGTGGTATCTCTATACTCTGAATTCCCCGCATCGATAATAATGTCACCAGCTTCCAACAAGGGCACCTGTAACAAGACAGAAGTGTGAAGAGGAACACCTGCCTCCCCAGGAAAACCCAGTGCAGTCCAGGAACGTAACCAGCTGGGTAAGGCTGGACCAGAAACTGTCCCAGGAATGCCCAGTCCCCCAAGACCATGCTTGGAACCTCTCTGACCCGAGATGTTTAAGGCAGCTTATTTCAAAGTCCAAACAAGAGAACCCAGTCAGAACCATATGCCTTTCAGGGGTGAGACAAAAAGAAACAAAAGTTGGTTTCTAAAACATACAAAGTAAACCCACTGAGCCCCCAAAATCTACTCACAGATCCCAGGTTAAGAATTCCTGGTCCAGAATCTCTGAACTCCCAGACCAGCATTCTTCCCACACAACTATTCTGCTTCATTAATTATCTCAAACAGAAGCATCAAACATGTGAGCTGCATGAGGCCCTGGACACTCCTGAGGATGGCCTGAACCACATTAAAATGCAACTGAGAAATTTAACAAAATAAATAAAAATACAACAAAACACAGGTAATATTACATTTTAAAATGAAGTCACTGTGAGGCCTGCAGGGATCCTTACGCACAGTTTCATAGCCCCTATTTCTATGAGTTGAACATTTGGATTAACAACATTAGGAGGCAGGAGAAAGCTGAGACTAGGACAGCTACTATGTGTAAAACATTACGGTAGGCACTCAGGGACATACCAACTGGATCTTGCAGCCTAGTAGGCAGAGAAGAAGCCTGCACAGATAACTACATGGCACAGTGACACCAAACAAGTACATTACATTAGAGAGGGACAAAACAAAGGTCCCAGGGCAGAATTCTGGCCATTCATTACCAAAGAGGGCCAGAGAGGGTCGGGGAGGCCTGGAGAAAGCTGTGGGATCTGAACAGACGCTCCTTCTGACCCCAATCTCAAGTAGAAACCGACACAGCCTTTTTTTTTTTTTTTAAAAATAGGTCCGTAATGCCCCCTGGTTCTCTCCCACTCATGGCGTGATCAGGCAGAAGGAAGGCAAATGAAGCCTGCCTCTTTTACTGATGTTTTCTGGGCACATCCCAGAACATCGGATGTGGAAGACCTCGGAGACCACCTGGTTTGGTCCAATGTTCCCCGCTCTGGAACAAGCGGTCGTTAGGAGTGGAGGGAGGAAGGAGATGCCTGAGGCACCAAAGTGGACCCTCAACCTCCTGCTGCCTGCCGCTGCCGGGCTTTCTGGTAAGGGGCACGCACAGGTAGTGAGGGTACTCCCTGAGCCCCCTGCTAACCGGCACCATCCCCTCTGGACCCCGAGGGTCAGGAAGGGAAGAAACTGAGGTTAGTTGTGGTACACAGGCTCTAGGCTGGTAGGAGGGAATCGTAGCATTAGTAAACTCCAATTCCCAGAGTCTCTGAAGAGGCTCAGGGCGGAAGGCCCCCATCTAGCGCCAGCCTCCTCCAGGGCACCTGCCTCCTTCCTCTCCTCCATTACCAGCCACGTCAACCAAACCGCCATGGTCCCTCACTGACATCTCTGGGAGGTTCCTCGCAAAGGAGCCAAATAATACAAAATGTCCTTTTCCCTGCTCCCTTCCCAAGGAAGAAGAACAGGCTGACTGGTATAACTTAAGGCCCAGGTGTCCAAAAATGGTCCATGGCCTGCTCAGTCCCAACTGCCCAGCCCGATAGCACTCAGTCCATCTGAGAAGAGTCTCGGACATGTGGGGCCCCTCCCAGCGGCCCCTGGGCCTACCTGCCTGGGGTTGAGGAACCTTCCCAGCCTCATACGGCACTCCACATACTTGGAACCCAGCCTAAGAAAGCCCAGTCCAGGCACACAATGTATTCCCATGCTGGGAGAACTAGATGCTCGAGTTCAAGGCTGAACGCTAGGCAGGTACCTCCCAAAGTGTCAGCTGCCTGAAGGCAAGCATTCTCCTCTTCCCCTGTCCCTCTGCCCTCCCAAGTCTGCCCACAGTGCCTCGCACAGAGTCTGCATCTCAGCCGGGCCAAGGGATCTGAGGGCCTTGCAGTCCCTAAGCCACAGGCAGCCCAACCCCTCTGAGAACTAGAGGCCAGCAGTGGACTTGATAACAGCCTGAGGAAGAAAAGCAAACCTTCAACGTGTCCAAAACCAAAACTGTGACCCTTCTCTCTAAACCAGGACCTTCCTCGGACTTCACTACTTCTGTCGGGATCAGGGATCTTGTTTTGAGTTTGTTTTTCAGTATGACAGCTGTATTTCAATAATCTTCTGTACTTTATTTTATATGCTTTAAAACATTCTTCTGAGAAGGGACCCACAGGTTCCATTAGACTTCTGGTGGTGACCAAAGAAAGGCAAAGGTCTGGAGTGCCCTTGTTAACCTCATCAGCCAAGTTTGTCTTGCCCCAAGAAGTCCCTCCTGACTGTGGCTCTGATCCCAGCTTCCTGTCCTTCAGCACCGAGCTCAAGTATGATGCCTGTAAAACCCTTGGCCAACCTTAAAGGGCTACCAGCTATTCCTATTTCTCTCTCCCTTCTCAAAAACTCTTACTCGTTAAGAATTTCCCAGGCTGTAGGGAAACTAGGTGATGCAGTAGACAGAGCACTAGCTCTGGAGTCAGGAGGACCTGAATTCAAATCCGGCCTCAGACACTTGATACTTACTAGCTGTGTGACCCTGGGCAAGTCACTTAACTCCAATTGCCACACACAGACACACACACACACACACACACACACACACACACACACACACACACACACACACACACAAACAAAAAAAAACAAAAAAAAAAAAGGAAAAAAATTTAAAAAAGAATTTCCCAGGTTGTTTCCCCTCTAAAATGTCCTGCTTGCTTAAGTATCACTGCTCCGTCACTGTTAGGGCTGGAAGGGAAGCCTTAGTCACCTTGTCCAGCCTCCTGCTTTTATACCTGAGGCAATGGAGGCCCCAGAGAAGGCAGAGAATAGTGGGGAAAGGACCCAGATTCAAATCCAAGCTCTCTGACTTGCTACCTGTGTGCCCTTGGGCAAGTTGCCACTTTACCCATCTGAGCCTCAGCTTCTTCATTTGTATTGTGCAGGGGTCAGACGAGATGACCCAACATGACCCTCATGCCCCTGACAGCTCAGGGGCTGAGATCCAGGAAGTGACCTGCTCAAAGTTATACGGATTTCAACAAGTCCTCTGACTCCAAATCCAGGGTGCCTTCTTCCAAGAATAAAAGCTTTCTGAGAGCAAAATCTGCTTTCTTTTTTGTCCTCAAATACTCAGAATTCAGCACAATACCCGGCCATACAGGAGGTATTTAGGAATGCTTTCTGAAGAGCTTTCATTCACTTCACCAAGCACTTCACATAAGTTAACTCACTTGATCCTTACAAGAACACTGGGAAGTAGGTGCAATGATTAATCCCATTTTACAGAGGAGGAAACTGAGGCTGAGAAACATTAAGTGACTTGCCCAGGGGCACACAGCTAGTAAGTGCCTGACAGTAAAACTCAGGGGTTAGTACTGCTTCCTCTGGAGGGCTCTATTAATCATAAGGTAATTATTTGAGAATTACTGACTTTTTAAGCTTTGGGGCTAAGTCTAAGAGGTAAAGTAGGCAGTGGAGTCATTTCCTAAAGAGATAACAACCACATCTGGTAAACCCTTTGAGTCTGTCACAGATAAAGCTCACACAAAAGAGCCCTTGTGTTACTATTATTACAGTTAACGAGGTGTTTCCCAGAGTCACCCAAATTGCACATCGAGGGAATGCCTACCGGTAGTGTGGGGGTGGCCTAAATGGAGATAGCGCAGGTCACCAAGGCCAAGCCCACTTCTGGTCTGTCAAAGAATCTAAGCAGGCTAATTCGGAGAAGAGGCTGGGGGTCTGGGAAGAGGAACAGAAAACTAGGGAGGAGAGATGGCCTCAGCTCGGTGCCAGCTGGGACGAGAGCAAGCCTCACCAGTTTCACAATGAAATCATCGATGGCCTGGCCAGCCTTGACAAGCAGGATGATCCGACGGGGTTTCTTCAGCTTGGAAACCATTTCCTCCAGGGAGTGAGCTCCAACCACCTTAGTACCCTTGGCCTCATTGGCCAAGAAATCATCAACTTTGGAGACCGTTCTATTAAAAGCACACACCTGCAAGGGAGGAAATTTGACTTGGGATCTGCCATGAATTAGGACTCAGAATCTAAGGTGGATACAAACCAGCTCCAAGCAGAGTATCTCAGATTCACACAGAGTTGTAGTTCCAAGGCCACTTAGTCTAGGATTCAGTTAACTCTAGCACCCTGGCTTAGATAAAATTCATTTCCTATTTGGCTACTGGGGAATCATTTTTCTCAGAGCCCATCAGGCCCCCTCAGGCCTCTCTAGAGTCAGAGCACTGCCGTGCCTAGTCTATTTCTCCAATATTCTCCTAGGCCTCAGATTTTAGCGTGCAAGCTTTGAAAGACTTATTCCGTAAAACTACAATTCTTCATGATCTCCAAAGAGCTGGTCCTCCTACAAAGGGGCACTGGTAGTTTTCTTTCTTTTATGAAAGTGTTTCAAGGAATAACTTGGGATGTAGTGAAGGATAACATCTGCTACATCCAAATGTCTGGTCATCCTCTGCTCCCCCTGCTCATGGATATACCAAGCAGCCACCAGAATAAAAAGGCGTCATTTCCTTTACTCACCACAAAGCCATGGTCATTCATGTTTAAAACGAGGTTCTGGCCCATGACAGCCAGTCCAATCAGTGCAATATCAGCTCTGGAAAAGAGCAGAGAGAAGTGTGACAGAAGACTCTCAGCCACTAGAGATAACCCATCCCCAAATGAGGAACCCTCACTTTCCGGACCCTGCTAGTGAGGTTGCCCCAAGGGACCCGGCACGTAATTGACATGACTATTCCCTCTAATACAGCAGAAAGAAATTCAGCCATCTCTGCCCACCTCTTGTCCACATCCACCCCCAAGTTTTCCTGGTTCATGGTCAATTTCCTACCTTTACCATTCATTACTGGGCATAATTAAGTCTTTTTTAGGGAAAGTCTTCCCTGTATCCGTTGCCACCCCAACAGAGAATCTCACTGTAGCCAATTAACCTAAAAATAAAGGTTGCCCCAATCTAATAAGTATGTAAGTTACCTGCTGGAGAAAATCTCGGCAGGTCTTCTGGTTCTGTTTCTTGCTTTTTTTTTTTTTTTTAAATTTTATCTGTCCTTGCTTTGTCTCCCCAAAGAATCATGGCAAGGAGCAGATTGTTATCTAGCCCAGGGCTCTGACATCTGCAGGCTCAGTCTGTGTTTGATGAGGAGCAGGGAGTGTGCCACCCTCAGAGTGCAAGCCCCAGCTCCAAGACTTACTAGCTGAGTGACCCAGTCAAATTTCTTAATCAGAGCCTCAGTTTCCTTTGCTGTAAAATGGTGCCAACAAGTTCCAGTGATGCAGTGCTTTCTAGAATTATAAAGTGTTTTCCTTGAAACAACCCGGTGAGGCAGGTACTACAGGTGTTCTTAGCAACCCCATTTTAAAGATGAAGAAACTCAGGCTCAGGCAAGCTAAGTGACTGACTGCCCCAAGGTCACCCATTCGGGGAGAGTCAGGTCCAAACTTCAAATCCCGGTCTCCAGACTCTGAGTCCCCAGGGGGATTCTAACCCACTAGGGCTGTATAACTGTCCAACACCAAGTCTTAAAGAGCTGCCCAGGAAGATGAGGTGCTGCTTATTATTACTCCCCAGCTGGCTGGGGGGGGACCTCAACGTTCTCATCTGTAGAATAGCCTGATTGAAGCTAAAATCTTGATCTCCAAGGTCCCTTCCCCCTCTAAGATTCTCGAACAGCCCACTTCCCCCCCCCCCCCGGCCCCCACCCCCCCTGGGGGGGGGGGTCTTCCTCCAGCCTGGGGAGAGGTGGGAGAAGGGGGGAGAGAAAAGGAGGCGGAGAAAAAAAGAGGAAGGGAAGAGGGAGGGGAGTGAAGAAAAAGGGGAGGGGGAGGAGAGGAAAGGGGGGAGCGGTGGGAGAATGCGGGGTTCCCCATCCCCCTGATCTCTGGGCCCCGGCCCCCACCGAGGAGGGCGGGCACGTGGGGACCTGTACCACCCCCCCCAGGCGGAAAAGCAGGGGCTCAGAGCTGCGGAGGGGTCGGGGGCTGGGCGTCGCCTTGGGGCAGTGGAGGTCCCGGAGGGGGGTCTCCCCCGGCGCGGAGGGGGTCCCCGGGGCTGGCTCGGCTCGGGCACTCACTGGGCCATGGCGGTGAACAGGACGGGCCGGGCCGGGTAGGCGGGACAAAGCAGGACCGGAGATGCGACAAGACGAAGGGTCCTGCTCGAGGTGCAGCCTCGGAATCAGCCAGCCTAGGCTCGGCTCGCTCACTTTGGCGACTGCGCCCCCCTGCCCCCTCCCGAGCTGGCCAATCAGAGAGCAGGAGGTCGGGAAGGTGCTGCCCCACCATTGGTTCGCCCTGGCGCCTGCTAGACCGCCTGAGAGCGAGCGGCCCCGGCCCCGCCCCCGCCCCTGAGCCGGATCAGTGGAAAGCCGATGTTATCGATCGTTTAAAGAGCCCCTCGGGCGTGGGCGCTCAGTCAGTTCGCTTTGGCCCCGAGGCAGCGCTCGTTCCTCCGTGGAATCCTAAGCCGTCCGGGCGGTGAATTGGCTGGGCTGGAAGCCAGTTTTCCCGACCTAGGGTTGATCCCTTGAAAGCCCTGGAGTTTATACTGAGAATAAGGATACTTTCAGTGCCCCGGACAGGGAGCAGGGTTGTCCCACTTAGTCTGTGGGTGAACTCTGGTGAGTCACCCCAGCTCCCGGGTCATGCCACCTGTCTGCCAAGTGCTCCTTCTCACGGGGATGTGGTAGGCATGAGCTAGATAAAGCCTGCAGAGCAGAGGGCCCAAAGCACCCTATAAACACCGGGTGTTACTCGGAGCCAGCGCCAGACAACTGATAGCATCACCCAGGAGGAGGGATTCTTCACACCTGGGCTGCTCGACACTTTGCTGGTTTGTTGCCTTCTTTTACTTCCCAACTTCTCAGCACTTGCCTCCTTTCCACCTCTTCTGCACTTCTGTTTACTCAGCAAAAGCCTTCCTGAGCAGTAAATTAAATTGTGGTTAAAAAAAAACCCACTTTAAAAAGGGAATCCTATAAATCAACAAGCACTTATTAAGCGCCAGCTGTGTGCCAGGCACCGGGCTGAGCACTGGGGACACAAAGAAAAGCAAAAGGCAGTCCCTGCTCTCAAGGAGCTCATAGTCTAACGGGAGAGACAAGAAAACAGCTACATACAAACAAGATACAGACGGGATAAACTGGCAGCCAAGAGGCAGAGAAGAGGAGGGAGAGCATTCCAGGCATGGGGGACAGTCAGGGAAAATGCCCGGAGGTGGGAGATGAAGTCTCCTTTGAGGAACAGGCAGGAGACCAGCATCCCAAGATCAAGAGTACGGGATGGAGGCTTAGCTTGGATGGTGAAGTGGATAGAACACCAGCCCTGGAATTAGGAGGACCTGAGTTCAAATCTGCCCTCAGACACATAACACTTACTAGCTGTGTGACACTGGGCAAGTCACTTCACCCCAATTAAAAAAAAAAAAGTGTGAAGGGCTATTATTTTGTCTTTTGTGTGAACTCCTATTTCTCAGCAGGGAATTTCTTACAGTAGAGGTATCCATGCATTTAGCATTATTTTTTCAGTGGGCTTTCCCAATATACATAATACTTCCTCATATACAATATGGGGTAATGGATAGAGCACCGGCGCTGGAGTCAGGAAGACCCAAGTTCAAATGTGACCTCAGATATTCACTAGCTGTGTGGCCCTGGATAAGTTACTTAACCTCTGTTCGCCTAGGAGGTCACTAGGTGGCTCAGCAGATAGATTGCAAGGCCCGGAATCATGAAGACCTGGGTTCAAGAAACTTACTATATGTGTGACACTGGACAAGTCACTTAACCTCTATTTGCCTTAAGAAGAAAAGGAAATGGCAAATCCCTGCATCTTTGCCAAGAAAACTCCATGGACAGTATGGGGTCATTAACCACAACAACATATACTATATATTTGTTTCCCCTCTTTTATGAATCACAGCTAGTGCTGTTAAGGTCACTGTCGGTTGACTTACTTAGGTGCAGTGGCAGGGCCAACGTTAGAACTGGCTCTCTTTCGAGGAAGTGGTATACTGTACTGGAAGGAGCATTGGTCTGGGAACCAAGAAATATCCTGGTTCTACCTTGGGGAGTCACATAATTAATCTAGGACACTAATTCAGTGTCCTCCTCTGTTAGTTAAATGAGGGATTTGCCTGTAGTTCTTCTATAAAGTTCCTTTGAGCTGTACAGGCCTGTAATTCTGAGTAGCTTTTGCAAGGTTATTGTGATTACAGCTAAGTAGTTTGTAAAGTCAGTCCAGCTTGTAAGAAAGGATATACTAAAGAAACAACAGAAACCATATCTAGCATTACACACAAGATTGTGAAATTAAATGGAGGAGGTTAAAAGTATCTTCAGCCACTCAATGAGCAGCTCTTCTTAAAAGACATTAGAAAATCTCTAAGGGTTTTCTCTGCTTACGATTCAGTTTTGGTGCTCCAGCTACCCCAGGGGCTGGGCTGATCCAATGCTGGAATTGTTAATGGCAGCAAATATTGTTATTTCTTTCTGCCCACCCCCCAACCCCCCATCATGGTCACTAGTTCCACCTCCCACTCCCTTGGCCAAAAACTGCTAAAGAGGAAGAAAGAAATCTAGTTCATGGCAACCTGCCAAAGGCATCTTTTCAACATACCAATGTCTAAATAGAGTTGGGAAACACTTCTTTAGAAGATGTTTAGAAATGAGGTAACATAAACTGATTTATAGTTCTTAAAGCACCGTAGAGGTCCTCCTATTATTTTTCCTTGCTTGCAACACAGACACAGCATACAAAAGTGCCACTCACGAATTTCTGGGGCAGGGTGTTTTTTAAATTCGCTTTTATTTTCAGCTCTCAATTCTCTTCTTCCAACTTTCCCTCTACCACCAATTGAGAAAGCAAGAAAAACAAAGCTTGTTATAAACATGTATAGTCAAGCAAAACAAATTCATTCCTGCATTAGGCATGTCCAAATACACACACACATATATCTGTATGCCCTACCTGTCTTTCTTGTATATGTACATATACGCATGTGTGTGTGTGTGAGTATGCCTCAATCTGCACTCCAAGTCCATCACTTCTCTCTCTAGAGGTCAATAGCATGTTTCATCATGAGTCCTTTAAGACTGTGGCTGGTCATTTATGTTGATCAGAATGCCCAAGTCTTTCGAAGGCGTCTTTGCAATATTGTCATCATTCATCGTATAAATCGTCCTTCTGGTTCTGCTCACTTCACTTTGTATCAGTTCATACAAGTCTTCTCAAGTTTCTCTGAAACCATCCCCTTCATCATTTTTTACAGCACAATAACATTCCGTCACATTCATATACCATAACTTCCTCAGCCATTCTCCAACTGATGGGCATCCCCTCAGTTTCCAATACTTTGCCAGCATGAAAAGAGCTACTACAAATATTTTTGTGCATATGCATCCTTCTTTTCCTTTTCCTTGGATCTCTTTGGGGTATAGACCCAGTATCACTGGTTTAAAGCTATCCATAGTTTAATAGCTTTTTGGGCATAGTTCCAGTCTACCCTACCCTTTCCATTTTCCTTGTGTGTGCTGCCTTCCCCCATTAGATTGAAGCACTTTGAGGGAAAAGACTATCTTTTCCTCATTTGTATCCCTAGTGCTTAACACAGTGCCTATCACATAGTAGGCGCTTAATACATTTGTTTTCTATTGCATTACTTTCCAGAATGGTAAGATTAGTTCACAGTTCCACCAAGAGTAAATTAATATAGCTTTTTCTGACTGCTCCTTCAACATTTGTCATTTTCCTTTTGTCCCCTTTGCTGGTCAGATAGGTATAAGGTGGTACCCAAGACTGTTTTAATTTGCATTTCTGTAATTGTTAGTGATTTGGAGCATTTTAAAAAATATTGCTATGGATAATAAGGTGTCTACAAAAATATCCCACATTCCTCTTCCTTGTAGGAATCCCCAGGTCCAATTCCTAATCTACCAACCCCAGTGGAAAATTATACTGGATAGCTGCCCCTCACCTCTGCCTCTGAGTTTCTTTGGCTTCCTTCAAGATTCAGCTCAAATCCTCCCTTTTATAGGAGGTCTTTCCTGGTCCATTCAGCTGTTATGCCTTCCCTTCTGAGATTACCTCCCACCCACTCTGTGTATATCTTATACATACCTAATTATTTATGTGATATCTCCCTTAATAGAATGTAAACTCCTTGAGGGCAGAGACTGTTTTTTTATCTTCGTATGCCAGTGAACAATAAATGCTTAAATGGCTGAGAACAAAGATGGATACATCAATCTTCTTGGTAACCACAGACCTTGATTACAAAAAAATAATGTAAAGATATCAGATTAGCAAGTGGTAGGTTAAGAGTTTTGTATCCTTGCTTCTCTATTTACAATTAAGACCCCTTACCCCCATACCTTCCCCAGCCAGCTCCAGAGGAGAGCCATGTGGGTACCTCACAAGGCATTGTGAACAAGGAAAGCCAATAATGGCCCCCTCCAAGTTTTTATCTAGTATCTGAACTTTCAAGTCAAATATTGATTTCCTCTATTGTCACCACATTGAAGGTTGGTGGGAGGGGAATCAATGGGGTCGCTGCCTGGGGGCTGGTGGAGGAGAGAACCTTAGACCTAGGCTAAGGGTACAGGAAAGCCCCCAACGCTCTTTAGAAGACAGCAACGCGACAACAACAACAACAACAAAAAACTCCCATTCCTAAAACGAGTACTTGTAGGTGCCAGCCTTCTTGTATGTAATTCCAATCCTTGCTCTTGGCCAAATCAGTGAAACTCAGCATCCTTCTGATGAGGTCTAGAGATTCAGGGGTGCTGGGACCCCAAAATCATGACATGCGGGTCCTGCCTGAATGAATTCAACCCTAGCCTTCTTTCAGCCAAAGACAAGATTAATAGACAGAAGGTTCCAGCAAAGACAAGTCGCTTTTTAAGATGTGAGGGCATTTCCCTATAGTTTCTCTTATGCCAGGGTGGCCCTGGCCCACTTTGTTTCTCAAGGCTAGGCACCTCTTCTGCAGGAAGGGTCCCCTTTAATCTCACTTGATGCCTTTCTTAGCCTTGGCAGTTCCTTTTCAATGACTATTCTAAATGAGATAAACCCTCATTATGACTTGACAGTCTCTATGGTGATGGCGCTATGCTATGTCGATTTGAGGGTCAGAGCAGAACTGTTAGGAGTTGTCTGCATCATGGAGGATTATAAGGACTTTTTTTCTCCATGAAAGTCAGCATTTGTTCCAGAGAACCAGGAACACATTTACTTGAATACATGGTGACGTCTGGCTGAAGATTTAAACACCATCTTTGGAGAACCAGGAGCAAGTAGTGGACTACTGAGTAAGTTCCTCATATAACAAACTCACTTTAAGAAATCCGTGGCAATGTGAAAAGTCATCTAGGCTTCATTTTAACTACTTCCCTGTGCTATAGCTTGGCCTACAAGGGCCATGTGAAAGGACTATTTCTGGAAGCAGATCGATTGCTGTAGTCTCAAGTTTGGCAAGGGATCAAGTTGTGCTGAGTCAACATGACTGTACAAAATGACCTAAGCCAGCACTGGCTAACCTTTTCATTGAATAGGCAGGAAATAGTTTAATTCCATATCAAGTGGCTGATTTTTCTTTTTTACCAATAGAACCACACATGAAATTTTATTCAAAATGCTGTATCTACTCAGTAAGGAAGCAGTGAGACCTGGGCAGTGAGACCAGGGACACTGGCAAGAGAACACTGACTTTTAAAATGGCTTCATGGTCACCCTAAACGAGAGAAGGCAGCCCATAACCAGATGCCCATGTTGGTTAAAAAAAAAAAAAGCCTTTTCTACCCATACCATCCCTACTTCCCCACCCATCATCCCTACCAAACCATGATTTTGATACAACTCTTCTTATTTACAAGTAACAAACAGTGGCACGGCACAAATATCCCAGGGGCCCTGAACCCTAAAAAAGGAATTATCTAAGAGAATATGAACATACCACTGGGAGGTGGGGGGAGATGTTGACTCTCACCTCTGGCATTAACTTGCTATTATTATGACTTCAGAGTAAAGGGCTAAAAAATAACATAAGGTGAAGATGAATAAATATTTAGTAAGGAGCAAGAGGTTTCTTAGGGAAAGTGGCAACATCTGTTCACCTACAAAAAAAAAATTACTGAAAGAAGTACTAGAATAACCTCATGGGAAGAGGGCTGAATTGAGAGGCAGAAGACTCATGTCTGAGCTACTGGCTACTTGTGTTACCTGCTTTACTTTAAGAAGTCACTTCACTTCTCAGGCCCTGTTAGCCCATCTATAAAATGAGGAGGTTGGAATAATAGCTCTGAGGTCCCTTCCAAATGGATACCCATAATCCTCTTGCTGCCAGACAACATCCATGAGAAACAAGGGAGGGAGCAGAAAGGTTTGCTGGGAGGATGTACATTGTCCTTCCCATAAGGGCATTAGACTAGATGACCTCTCAGGTTCCTTCCAGTTCTAAATCTTGTGATCCTACAGCCCTACTGTCTGACCCAAACACTTCTGAAACCATGTGGGAATTTCTGGAGTGGAAGCAGGCTAAATTCAGGAACAGGATCATATCTCTTCACCATCTCTATGAGATGTCCAGACATTGCTTTGTTCTGTTAAATTCATAAAGCATAAGTTAGAGATACTAAAAACCAAGAGTTCAAAACTTATGTCCAACAGGTAGAGAATCGGTACCAGGTATCCTGATTTAGTCCCCAAAGGTCCATATAAACTCCTCAAGAGCAGGGACTGACAAGTCTGCAATTATTTTTTGTTGAGTTGTTTTAGTCTTGTCCAACTCTTCATGACCCCATTTGGGGTTTTCTTGGCAAAGATACTGGAGTGGTTTGCCAGTTCCTTCTCCTGCACATTTTACAGATGAGGAAACTGAGGCAACAGGGTAAAGTGACTTGCCCAGGGTCACCCAGCTGTAAGTGTCTGAGGATGGATTTGAACTCACAAAGATGAGTCTTCCTCACTCCAGTCCCAGCACTCCATCTACTGCACCAATGATTACTTTCTATTATTGCTTTTGTCCTGCCACTATGTTCTGAACATAGTGGATGTTCTATTAATTGAGCCGTGACATTTCCCAAACAATAAAATAAAGGCCTTTGAAGAATCAAAAGGAATAATAAGCAGAACATTCAGGCAGATATTCCGGTTTCTGAGCTATAATAATGCCCACTGTGGGCACGCTGATCTTCTAAACAAACAAACAAACAAAAGTTATAAGGGCACGCCTGGTGATTTGGGTCCAGGTGAAAGGATGACCCTGGAAATCGAGACGAGAACATCTGTGGCAATGCCTTAGCACGGGAAGCACAGAATGAATCACACAGGGAGCCTGAATGCACTGGTTGTACCTTTATTATTTTACCTCGTTCACTAACAGTTCCATGGTGCAAGGTTACCATACACAGTTATTTAATGTCTGCATTGCACATCTAAGGCTATCCAGCAAATGAATCAGAATTAGTACAAATACATGAACTATATTTACATTTTGGATACTGAAGCTCCAAACGTCAGATATATTTACAAAATAAAACATGAAATGAAAATCTGAAATTAATAATGTACATCATTGCTAATGTGCTTGATTCCTTCACTGGGGAGAGATCAGTTTACAAAGTATTGGTTCAAGAAGGCCACTTATGCTTTATGGTTTTTGTTGTTGGGTTGAGAGGATGGCAATGGGAGATGGGTTCAAGGGTAACAGCATTTTTAGCAACAACATCTAAAATACACAAAACACATGAGTGTTGATGGAACCAGTTAGGTCAACTGATGCCAGACGTGAGAAAACAACATGGCAGCAAGGGTGTGGCGAAACACCAACATTACTCTAGCTTTCCATTTGAGCACAGCTGTTTGGCTGTAGGTTTTGGAGAGAAACTTAGTGTCAGTTACAGAAGTTTTCTTTTTCTTAAATAACTGCCAGTTTTCCTAAATTTCTTATGGGACTTGGACCAAAATTCCATAAATGGCCTTTTGAACAACAAAACTCTCTCTTTATTGAACAGCTGATGTTTCTGTTTAACAAGGAAGCACAAAGTTAATACATTCCCAGTACATACAGTAACGACTTGGAACATTGGGTAATTAATTAGTAGCCACAGTGGACAGATGCAATGCACACAAGTTAGAGTCCTATTTCAAATACATTCATTCAGCAAACCTTCCAAGAACAGCAGCATTAGTCTCTTTTTAAGAAGCAGGTTAACAACTGGCCTTTAAAAAGAGAACAAAACTAAAAGAAAAGACAAAGGCCCACAAGAATGGAAGAATTGATGCTGTACAATAGAAATAGAGTGGTAGCCAGGCAGTAGGAGTCAAACGCAGAACACCAATCAGTGCTAACCTCTGGATAATCCTTTTTTTCCAGTCTAATGTGCAATTAATTACAGATGTGTAAATATACAATACATTACAAAACAAAGTTAAATATCCCTGTAAATTAGATAATAAGCAGCAGGCAGCAAAGTCTTTGCTTTGAAATATGTGCCAGGAAAGTAACTTTTTTTTGGTCTGAAAAAGACCTTTTACAATGATTTTATTTCCCTCTCCTTTATCTTGGGATAGAAAAAAAAGTAAAGTGTTAAGTGGTTCATAAATTTTATGTAGCTGCAGAAAAGCCACAAATGTCATGTGGTGTTTCTTGGTTAAGGGATAATCATTTCTTATATAATTCGATAATTTTAAAAAATCCAATTTAGGAATTCCAGGTCATTATTGAAGACGAGTGTTCAGACCTAGTTACCTACTCTGTGCTGGTGGCCACAGTCAGTGGGTTGGCTGGCCCCTGGCCTGGTCCCTGACCTGAGAGCTGGCTGACTCCCAAGCAGGCTGCACAGAATCAGGTAGCATTTCTGAACACCAGCTGTTGCTTTTTTAAGGGGAAGGAGGTATGAGCAGGTAAGAGAGGACAAGGAAAGGAGAGGAAACAGTGACTGGTTTTTAACCATCACATATTCCCTTTTAATTCTCAGGGTGTTTTTTTTAAAGGATCTAAGGTTAATCTGGATCGCCTTATGAAAATCTGAACAACAAGTAACTTAAAATCCCTTTATATTTCCACCTCTGTGACTGCAGTTGGATTTCTCTACTCAAAACATCATATGGCAATCGCTGCCACTAGACCCACTTCCTGAGGACCTAGGAGTGGTGCCAGCCTAGTTCTTCAAGTCCAAGTCTCCAGACATAAAATGGGTCCCTTGTAGAAAAGGAGACACAGAAGCTGTGCCTGACAGCCAGGTGGGAGGGCCAAAGTAGTTTCAATAGGGAAAAGAAGCTACGCACCTGTCCTGGTCCCCACCACAGGATGGCGCTGTTCCCCTTGCTTTCAAACATAGGTCTCAGCTGTGATTGGTATAGATCAGTGTAGATGTGTAATTCAGTTAACTCATCTGACTTACCCAAGGCAAAGACTTTCCCAACTAGAGTTTTCTACTTAAAAAAATAAAACAAACCAAAAACAAAATAAACCAAAACTAAACCCAAGTCACTTGAGTGTGCCACATGATTTCACTGCCTCTCAGCCTTTCCACCCACACCTGTGACAGATATGTCCTCTTGAGTTAGGCATCACAACAGCCTCAGTCTTATCACGAAAGGCCTAAGTGAATTTCCACTTTGTTCTTCATTCATTAGTAAGCCAGATGAACTTCGACCCAGGAAGCCGTCCACAGCATGAGCGGATCCAGGACTGCATGCTGTGTCCATCACAGAGATAACAAAGAAACATCTGAGTACAGTAAAAGTCCCACAAACAGCTAATAAAACAAATGAGATGGGGAAGCAGAAAGAAGCCATGATAAAGGGTTTCAGCTCTTTCCAGTTAAGGTAGAAAGACAGGGCATACCATGTTACAATCTCTGCCCTCCTGTTCCTCTTGCACTAAGCTCTCCGACTTGCTCATTCTCTTAACTGCAGGGCAGCTCTAGCGGATGAAGCAGGGAACCGAGTGCTGAAGGGATGAGACCTAACTGTGGGATGAACGGCTCTGCAGAGATGGCAATTAATGCTGGCTGCCATGACAATCACCTATCTGTGCCCTGCTGGGCAGTGCCATGAACCTCAAGGCTGAGGTCTCAGTGTATGGCCTTCAAGCACGCTTATGGTGGAGACCAGTGCTACTTTGGAAGGAAGGAGAGGGTGGCAGAAGACTCTCCAGTCATCTAATAAATTAACTGAGGTAACCTGGAGACCTTTGCTCTCTTCTGCCATTTCTGTAAAACTCAATGGCCGATGAAAGAACAGATAGGATAATGGGCAACATTTGATCAGAGCATCGCACTGGCCTTCCAGGGACTGTCCTCTGAAGCAGATGAAGTTGCCTAGCGGTGAGGATGCCCTCACACAGTAGCAGCCTCCTCCTTTCTCAGGAGGAAGCCCCTTCTTTTCTGTTCTAAGGGGATCCCCTAACTCTCTAGGGAAGAAAGACAGAGAGCAGGAGGGACAAGAGAATGCATAAGAAGAAACAGCTTCTTTCCAAGGGAAGGAAAAATTCTGACACCAAACTCACAAGGTCAGGCATACACTGTTTTCTCTTTCTTTGTATGCCTTTATTCACACACACACACACACACACACACACATACACACACACACGCGCGCGCGCGCCCACCCGCAGAGGAGATTTTGTTTGGCCATCTCAACTCAGGGACCTGCAAAACAAAGCTAGAAGTATATATGGATACAGAGGGAATATACTTCCTCCTCTTGGATGAAGGCCAGTGGGACCAAAGGTAGGGAACTTTTGATTACCACCCTTGTTGATAAGTTTTCTTGGGTCAATTATGACTTCATCAATTAACAACAATGATATTAATATTATTATTATTATTCATCACAAATGAAACATTAACCCCTTCTGGCTAATTCTCATACTTGAATACATGGATTCCAAAGGGCAACCCCAGTAACATTACTAGTGCTAAGGAGATAAGCTTCAAGTTCCAGTGAATCCACTTTCCTTCCTAATCCTATGGCCCACAGGGATTGTATTTTTCTAGCTGCATGGGACCTAGAGGGAGTGATGACTTGGTAGAACTCTTGTCTACCTCTTTTCACCCCAAATGGTTTGGACCGTAATGGCATAGTGACATGCAAGCTGACATATCACAATCCTTACCTGATGCCAACAGTAGAGCCACCTTCCTTTAACAGAGAAAGCCACTGCTTCAAGCTTACTGAAAATAATTTTCTCCCCAACACCTCCAACCTTCAACTAAACTATTACAGAATCTCATTCTAGGTGAGCTCCAATTAATTCTCAGAAAGAGCTGAAGTGTCCAATTCTCATTACAGTCGTTTTGTCTGGAAAGAAACTTAAAGATAAACCAGAGCCAGAAAAGGAAGAAAAACAAGACAGAGAAGCAATTGAACTGTGGTTTTTGGCAGGGTAAGGCCCCTTATCCAAGTTATAAAGGGCTGGATCCCTTCCCCTTCCCGTAGGTTCAAGGTCACTGGGGAAAAACTGCAGTGACCTCACTGGAAATCGGGAAAGGGGAAGAAAAGTCATGAGCAGTTTCCAAAGACAGACAAAGACAGCAGTACAGACACCAAAGGTGATCAGAAATGCTAATCAATAATCCAAAATGAACACCCTCACCCCAACAAAAATAATTTGGAGGTTCATTGGATCCCCTCTTTTTTCCACTTTTCCTTTTGTTTGACCACATGCTACAAGTAGTATTCTCAGCAGAAGAGAAATGAAAAGAGGACAGAGCAAGAAGGGTTGGGGAATAAGAAGGCCAGAAGACCGCTGGGGAAGGAGCGGTCGTTAAGCCACAGGAGCACGAACAAGGAGAACCATCAAAAGCACAACAAGAATGAGTGGTGACCCTTTGTCTCTGTCTGAAGGTGGGGGAGGGGGCTCCGCAGCATCTGCTCAGTACTTCAATGGACCTGTGCGTCTGCGAGAGAGTTTTGACCTATAAGAGACAGATAAAAACCAGAAGTAAGTTGGATTGCAGTCTCTCCCCTTCCTGCCTCTCCTCTGTGACTCACGCCTGAAGCCTCTTCTCCCAGGGATCGGAGCCAGCAATTTGGGCCTCTTGGACAGAGAACCCAGACTATCACAGCTTCCTCCTGCACGATTAGCAGGAATAGCTTTTTTAGGAACTGTTCCAACACAGGGCTGAACAACACTAACTCCCAGACTTGTAGTTGAGACCCAAACACTGGAATAGCAAAACTAAAAAAGTCTAAAATCTGGCTCCCAGCTCATGTTTGGAGAAAGTCTAAAGAACAGTAATGAAGACAATGAAATAAGACAGAGAAGGAGCAAATAGGGTTTGCGGTATACATATAAGAACAGGATATGACAGGCTATGTCTCATGGGGAGTTCAAGCACCTCAGTCTCAGGCAATTCAGGCCTCTTTCCACCCAAGACTCAAATATTAAACGCTTTTTCTCCTTTTTATATCACACTTGGTGAGCAGCTCATAATAACCACTTCCCACTTCCCAATGCTGATGCTCTTAGAGGCTCAAAACTAAATGATGAAAGGAAAGATAGGAATGTACCATTTCTTACCGTATCGTACCAGCAAGGAGTGGGTTAAAGGCATATAACCAGTCATTCATGTCTTTATCATTGATAGCTTGCAGAAGGATGCCACGGTGCTTTGTGAACACAGCAAAAGTATTGGATGTCTAGGAGAAGCACAGAAAGTGCTTAAAGAGTTAATAATGACACGAATATTTTCCCAGGGTTTTACATTTTAACCAAGAGGCACTACAGAGTACTACAGAGACAGGGTACTACAGAGACAGGACTAGAATGGGACTGAAGATCTTGCAGAAGCCCGTGGTGGATGCCAGCGCAGGCATGGCCAAATAAGTGGGAAAGAGACTTATCTTGGAGCTCCAAGTTCCAGTTGTGAACTAACAATAGTATTTGTACTTTCCTCTTTATGGGGTTGTGAGAATGAAAAGGGCTTTGAGAAATTGCATGGTAATATAGACATGTTGGCCATTATTTAGTTTACATTTGTTTTCTCAATCCTCAAAACAGCCCAGTGAGTCAGAAAGGCAGGTTTTTTCCATATTTCTCAGATGAAGAGACTGAGGCTAAGGACAGTTAACTGGCTTGCCAAATGCCCCCTGCAGATAAGCAGCAGCTCTATGAACATGGTAGTGTGCTCCGGTTAATGCAGGACATCTTGACACCTTCTCTAAGCACTTGGCACTCCAATGGTTTGGTGATCTCTCTAAGACGGGCAAGTCCTCTGACAATACAGATCACAGATTGCAAACCTTGTGCCATCATGCCCTCTGTTGCAGCCAGCCCCATCATCCCCAGGTCTTGCTGTCATGTCTGATGATTGTCATTCTCAGGCCACGACTTCAGCAAAGCCTCAGCTGCCAGGCTTCCTTTCACTCCTTAGGCTCTGGACATTTCCCCTGCTCCCCCAACCCTGCCCAGCTTTACCTTACTGCTCTGGGGAACGTTCTGTCTTGAGGCCTCAGCTGTCCTGACTGGTGACTGCTCTTTCCAGAACATCACGTTCAAGGCCCAGACATGGTGTACCCTCTCCCCTGCCCACCCCCTTTCCAGTTATGGAACCAACAACCACAACCAAATCAACTCTGCCATAATTCTGGAAGGAGGAGGTGTCAATCCATTCTCCTGTGGCCCCACGCACGATCCCTACAATTTTCCAAACCAAAGTACCCCCATGATATGTGTTGATTCTCCCATTAGAATTTAAGTTCCTTGAGGGCAGAGCATGTCTTCACTCATATATTTGTATTCCCCAGTATTTGACGTGGGGCTTGGCTTAGAGAAAGGGCTTAATTATGATTTTTCACTCATTTATCCATTCATGACCGCCTATCCATGTCTTCCTATCAGTTTTCCACAGAAGGTCCACTTAATATCTTGGTGGGGGAGTGGGTGGCTTCCTCCAATTCTCTTGACAAAGAGAGCACACTAGTGGAAAGTGTGAGCTGTCCATCAGTTTTCACCTTGCTCTCACCATGTGATCAGCCCACATTCTTTTTTTTAATCATACATTTCTTGGACTGCATCTTTTGCAACACTTTATCCGGCCTAATTTCTGGCTTGCAATGTGTTGCAACCTGCTTACAACTACCACATACTTCACCATTGCCCTTCAGGAGATCCTTCGCTTCAATTTCCAGGGACTGTAACATTCCGTGACTTGCAGCCACCTAATATCACCCAAAGACTATTGATATGAAAAGATCTTTTTGGAGAGAAGCTTGGGATCACTACTGCAATTTTCCAAAGGCAATCCAGTCTGCTGTCTTCCTCTTCTGGGTCCAGTTCACTAGTGGTTTGCAATGTCTGTCTAAGATGTCTAGATGGATGAGTAAGTGTTATAGGTTATCCATCAATCTGTACAACATAGTCTGGATAAAAGGCATTCTTAATTTTTCCTGAGTGGGCAGTAAGATCAAACTCGAAATTTTCACTAATTATAGATTTCATTTAGGAAGATCTGCCTTGTTTCAGGGCTTGCTGCAGTCAGTCCAATGTCATTCACAAACAGGAGCATCTGGAGGAGCTCCATTTACAGGGACTCCCTGTTACATCTGGATTCTGTGGTGGCTCTTCACCACATTTGGAGTACATAAATGTCTCCCTGGCTGATGCCTTGATTCACATTCACAACTGGCTCCCCAGAGAGAACACTTCAGAAGGGCACAGGCACCAAGGAACAATTCTCTATGCTACAAAGAAAAAGGTCACAACTGTGCTTGTGTGTTACATTAGAGACCAGACATGTCAGTACTGACCTTCACCATGGCCTGCTGGTCCTCACTGTATTCCACCTGGGCTGTAGATAAGTTGATGATTCCTCGTTCTACTGGATCTTTGTCACTGTTGTAGATGAATGCATACGGACGTCGTACCACTACAAAATGTTTAGCCCAATTGCTGGAATATGGTTCCTTAAAATGGAGGTACCCCTTCTTAGATACCACTGAGCTGAAGGACAATTAAGAAAAGTTAATTTCCCAACATAAGAGAGGACATCAGTCAAGGTTATACACGCATGTGTCTATGTGTGGCAGTAGGTATGTATAGCTGTATGGATGGATATTTGGCCCATCTAACTTACAGCTAAAATTGACTTCATGCTTTTCCTCCCCCAATTAGAATGAAAGTTCTTTGAGACCAGCATCTGTCTAAATTTTCTAATTATATCCCCAGTGATTAGCACAGTGCTTTGTTTACAGTAAGTACTCCAGAATAGGTAAAAACAGGGTCATTAAGGCAATCTTATCTACTCCTATGGCTTTAACTTTTCTGTTGGTGCAGATGACTCTGAAATCTAAATCTTAACCCCTAACTTTCCCTTAAAGCTCCAATCCTAAATTTCTGACTACTTATTTTATATATTTCCATGGGCATGCTGGACCAGCACTTTATTCTCAGAAAGTTCTTTTTTTTATATATATATATCCAGTTTTAGGGAGATGTGTTCTGTTAAGAACTTTCTGAAGGGGGCAGCTAGGTGGTGCAGTGGATAGAGTACTGGCCCTGGAGTCAGGAGGATCTGAGTTCAAATCCGACCTCAGACACTTAGTACTTACTAGCTGTGTGACCCTGAGCAAGTCATTAACCCTATTGCCTAGCAAAGAAAACAAAAAAAAGCTGCTTGAGATCTCTTCTGTTTTCTGTTTACATGCCCAATTTCTACCATAGTGTTCTGCACATACTAGCGGTTAATGCATTTTTGATGAATTGAATTTAGGCAAGAAATCTCTTCCAAAGCAGCTCATAGGAAGTATAAAACTCCAGCTGTCCTCTCCAAGCACTAAATGTAGCCAGCTTAAGTGACCTCAGCTGGAGAGCTTTCAGAGCAACAGCAACCCCTGCTGGAGTCTAACCACCCTATATGAAGGGCAAGCAGGAAAGTCTACGGAATGATTTCGTTATCCTCATCCCCAGCAACCTCATTCCAAAAACGAATCCTTCTTACCCAGGTCTAATTTCTTCAATATCTGGAACGAGGTTGAGGAATTCATTTTTCCCAGCTCGAGCCAAGTAAGGAGTCTCCACTGTTGGGACTAACTGGAACTGTTCAAACTCTGAGCAGGGACTGGAGGCCCGAGAGTTAACTTCTGGGGTCCTTTAAAAACATGAATTGAAATACGAGATGTAAAATTAAAGTTACTCCTTATTTATTTCCATGAAAATTTGAAGGTAATGTTATGAATTTATTTTATTACACTGTGAAAAACACAATCTATCTCAATGTATCATCATGATTTAGAGATCCTCCAAACAATTTTGGAGAGCTGGAAACAGTCTCATGGAGTAGTTTAACTTCATATTCAAGCAGTATGAGTTTTCAGAAACTGCACTAATAGCCTAATTAAGGGCCTATGACAATGCTCCACCATATGACCACAGTAAGTTTGCTTATTAATTTGTACTCTTTGAAACAATTCTATGTTAATAGCGTCCCCTCATCTTATTCTGCAAATCCTCATGACCAAAAAATACTGCAAATAATGCATTTCAAAGTGGGGTTTTAAAAACAAAGAAATTCCCCCAATCTACTGATGTCACATGAGAGAAACCAACAACTTAAATTAAATGGAGACTCCAAATAGCTGTCTTGAAAGGAATTCTTCCCTTTCTTAACCATTCTCTTCACATCCCAAATAGTCTTTTAAAAATAACACATTGTGAATCTCATGCAAGTAAACAGCAACCAAAAGGAACCTGTCTGGAAGAACATAACATTTTGTTCACTGTGGGTATGGATTTTAGTTTTTAAATTTGCAAACTTTGCATGAATGGTCTTAGGACAAGTGTGATCCTATGATATCATTTTATATTGTTGTTGCGGTTGTCCAGTCGTTTCAGTTGGGTCCGACTCTTCATTACCCCATTTGGGTTTTCTTGGCAAAGATACTGGAGTGGTTTGCCATTTCCTTTTCCAGCCCATTTTGCAGATGAGGAAACTGAGGCAAACTGGGTGAAGTGACTTGCCCAGGGTCACATAGCTAGTAAGTATCTGAAGCCAAATTTAAACTCTGGTCTTTCTGACTCCAAGGCCAGCACTCTATCCCACTTCACTACCTAGCTGCCCTTTCCATTATATAGGATTATCCTATATTATATTTTTTTCTATGCAGCATTTATTTTAGCAACAATATTCTTTTTCCAATGTATAAAATTTTTTTTTTTTACACAAGAGATTACAATTTAGAAGAGAAAAGAGAAAGAAGGGCACTTTGGAAGCAACCAAAAGACAATGCTGCAAGAAAGAGAATCAGAAGGAATCTGCAATCAGAAGGAAACCAGTCATTGCCATGTGACACCCAAGTCATTATCTCTAAGTGGAGGAGGGGTACCTACTTCTGGTCCACTGAGCTGCACCTTGACTCTACCAGAGAGGGGCAGGTAGATGACGGGGTGAGGGTGGCACTGCTGAAACTGGACACTGACGGATCTCGCCCAATTGGAGAAATATCAGACAACTGTAGACACAAACCAAACAGGATTTGTTAGATTATAGCAAAACATCAGGAGAGCTGAGGAGGAGTTTAAAGTTGTCCTTAAAAAAACCAACAAACATCAAATGTTAGAATTTGCCTTTATCAGTCTTATGCATTAGCAAGTTATTAAAAAAAAGAGAATTAAATTGTTCAATCAAATATTCAACAAGCATTTCTTAATAAGTAACATATTCTTGAGGAGAAGGAGGAAGGAAAGGGAGGAAGAGAGAGGGAGGAAGAGAGGGAGGGTGGGGGAGGGAGAGAGGGAGAGAGACAGAGACAGAGACACAGAGAGACAGAGACAGAAAGACAGAGAGAGACAAGGGGGAGAGAGGGAGGGAGAGAGAATAAATACAAATATACGTGGAATTTAAAAACTTGGTAGTTAGGGAGAAAGGGCCCTAGGAGGCTTCAAGAAAGAGAAGGTGCTGGAGCTGTGTATTGAAGAAAGGAATACTATGAATAGGAAAGAAGGAAGTTATCAGGGGGATGGCCAGTGCAAAGGCCTAGAAATGGAAGATGGAGGAGAGAAAAGCCCAGTTTGGTTGAACTGCAGAGCATGGAAGGGATAATAATGGATGATAAATCAGGAAAGAGAAACTGGGACCAGGTGGTGAAAGATTTAAGTCTAACAGAAAAGATTCTGTTTTCACCATGGGTCAGATATGTGCTTAAGGAAAATCACTTTGGTAGCAGAGTGTAGGATGGACTGGAGTGGGAACAGACTTAAGGTAGGGAGCCCACTCAGGAATATGTTGCAATAATCTAGGCAAAAGGAGAGCCTGAATTAAAGTGGTGGCTATGTGAGTGTAAAGAAGGGATTAGAGGTCAGAAAAGTTATAGAACTAGAAATGACAAGAATTGTCAACTGATTAGATACATGGAATGAGGGAGAATGAGAAGTCAAGAATGATGCCAAAGTTACAAATGTGAGACACTGGAAGGATGGTGGTTCCTTTGACAGAAAGAAGGAAGCTTGGAAGAGGGGTGGGTTTTAGAGTAAAGATACTAAGTTCTATTTTGGACATGTTGAGTTTGAGATGCTTACAGGATATTCAGATTGAAATGTTGAGATATGAAAGGGGGGAGGGGAAGTGAAGGGAATAAGCCTTTATACAGTGCCTACCATGTGCCTGGCATTATGCTACATACTTTACAAATACTGAGGAGAAGGTAGGTGGTGCAAGGATGATGGTCTAGGAAAGAAATGAGGGGTGGTGAGAATGAAGGTCATGGAGAGGATAACAGAATGGTGTTAAGGGTCATAAGGCATAGGTAAAGATAGAATAATAAAAGATTATAATTAGATAAAGGAACTTGGGAGTTCATGAAGTAGCAAAAGAGCCTAAAAGGGAGAGGTCAGATGGGTAGGAGGAGAACTAGGGAAAACTTTGCCATGAAATTCCAGAGTGGGGACAGTATGCAGGAGGAGAAGGCAGTCCACACTGTCAAATGCAGTAGGATGAGGACTGAGAAAAGATCCTTAGATTTGGAAATTAAGAAATCAACGGTAAAGAGTAGTAAACACCAAGTGGTGAGGTCAGAAGCAAGATGCCATTTCTGACTCCCCTTGCACTCTCTCCACATCTCTAGTTTATTGACAAATCTTGCTTCTCTGGCCTTCACACTATCTTGTCTCTGTCCCCTTCACTCCCCTTCCAACCACCCCAGCCACCAAGCTAATTCAGGACTTTGGCATCTCTTGCCTGGACAATTGCAATAGGCTTCTAGCTGGCATTGCTCCCTTAATACTCTCTGAGCTCCAATCCATCCTCCATTCAGCTGCCAAAATGGTTTTGCAAAGGATATGAACAGGAAATTTTCAAAGGAAGAAATCCAGGCCATCCTATAGCCATGTGAATGAAATGTTTCAAATCACTACTAATTAGAGAAATGCAAATTAAAGCAATTCTAAGATTCTTACCCCACTGGCAAAGATGACAAAAAAAGGAAAATGATGTATGTTGGAGGGGCTGTGGGAAATACACTATTGGTAGACACGTGCATGGGCACAAATATTTTGGGAAACAATTTTGAATTATGCCCAAAAAGTTAATAAATATTGTGGGCCCTAACACTTAGCTAGCTCATTGCTAGGCCTAGATCCAAAAGAGATCACAGAAATAGAAAAAGTTCCTATATGTATAAAACTATTTATAGCAGCTCTTTTTTTGTAGGAGGAAAGGCTAAATAAATTGTGATATATGAATATGATGAGATTGTGCTATAAGAAATGAAGAAAGAAATTATTTCAAAGAGACCTGGGAAGACTTGTACAAAATGATTCAGGGTGAAGCGAGCAGAATAAGATCATGCTACACCATAATGTCAATATGACAAAAGCAAAGAATTATGAGATTTTTATAAGTGAATTAAGTCAGCAGAACCAGGAGAATAATTTATGCAATAACAACCACACTGTAAAGACAGAGACTTTTGAAGGCTATAAAAACTATGGTCAAAACAATGACCATCCATAATTTCACAGGACCCTACCTCCCGACAGAGGGTGGACTTAGGGCTACAGAATGAGACACAGATATTTTTGAATACAATAATGAGGGAATTCGTTTTGCTTGAATGTGCACATTTATTACAAGGAATTTGTTTTTCTTTCTTTTCTTAGTGGGGTAGGGGAGAAGGGAAACAAAATAGATTTCTGTTAATTTAAATAAAACACTTTACAAGACAGAGGTTGGGGGTGCTGCTACAGATGTGGAATACTGCATGCACTGTCACAGGAGGTCACTGTATTGTGGATCACATGAGATAATAATTGTAAAAAGCTGGCACAGTGTTTGGCACATAGTAAGTACTATATAAATGTCAGTTATTATTATTATTATTATTGTTAATCTTGCTTAATTGTGTTACTTTATTACAACAGAGGTCTCACAGACCAGGAGTAATCTGGAAATGTTTGCAATGTAAAAATAAAGTCAATAAAACTTAAAAACATAAAGTGAAAGTCTGACTATGTCACCTGCCTGCTCAATAAACTCCAGTGGGCTTCCTATTACCTCCAGGATCTCATAGAAAGTTCTCCGTTTGACATTTAAAGATCTTTATAACCTGACCCTTTCCTACCTTTCCAGGCTTCATACCTTACTGCCTCCATGTACTCTATGATCCAAACCATTTGGTATGGTTAAAAAAAGAGAAAAGTCACTGAGTGAAACAGGTTGGATCAGCAAGAAACAGAAGCAACCGATAACAGGAGGAAGCAAAGAAACAGCATTTGGCAAACACTTACGACGTGTGCCAGGCACTCTGCTAAGCACTCTACACATATCTAATTTGACCCTCACAACAACCATGGGAGGCAAGTACTATTTTTAATCCCCATTTTACAGCTAAGGAAACTGAGGCAGAGGTAAAGTGGCTAGACCAGGGTCACATGCTAGTAAGTGTATGAAACTGGATTTGAACTCAGGTCTTCCTGTCTCCAGGTCCAGCATTCTGTGCCCTGTGGTGCCTCCTAGCTGCCTCTAGAAAACATGAAAATGAGGGCAGAACTTGCTATTTTCTTAACTGGGGTATGTGAGAAGAATATACAAACATGAGCAAGGAGCAGGGGAAGAGGGCATTCCAGAAGTCTCACTCCTCTCTGAAACATCCAAGCGAGGGAGGGCTGACCAGGGCCTGGTGCTGAAGCACCTCCAGGAGCAGGGGAGAGAGGGGAGGTGAAGAGGGAGGATGAGACTGGGGAGGGAGGAGTTGGAAGCAAAACAAATATCTTGATCCTGAAGTGGGAATTAAAAGGGGAAAAAAAAAAAAAAGAAAAGCAGAGAGCTGTAAGAGAGGGCCCCTCAGCTGGGGAATGGCTGAACAAATTGCAGCATATGAATACAATGGATTTGCCTGCACCACAAGCGATAATCAAAGAAACCATTTCAGAGAACCCCAGGTAGCACGAACTGATCCAAAGTAAAGTAAGCAGAACCAGGACAACAAGGACAACAACACGGTAAAGAAAAACAGCTCAGAAAGACTCATACCCTTTTCTGATATTAAGTTCAGCATTAAAAAAGAGGAAAAAAAGAATACAGAATAAGCAAAGGGGGCTGGATTCAGTGACTTCTAAGGGCCCTTCCAGGTCCACATCTATGATCTCGTGACTCAGGGAATGCACACGCGTTTCTAAGGAGTTCAAAGTGAATTTCTGTCACAAAATGACTTCACAATGAGCTCTCAGAACCCCTGATTTTCCTTCAAGGTTTGGCTCTGGAGACATCTCTTATATCAGGGCTTCTTAACCTTTGTCGTGTCTTACGTCCCTTTGACGGTATCTGGGGAAGCCTACAGAATCCTGCTCAGAATCATAGTTTTAAATGCACAAGATAAAATACATAGGATTACAAAGGAAAGCAATCATACTGAAATACATTTATTTCAAGACTTTAAAAAACCAGGTCACAGACGCCTCGAATTCAAACTCCCCTGTCCCACATGAAACCTTTCATGATGACTTCAGCTGTCAGTGCTGCTCCCTCCTGAAAATACTGTGCATTTACTTATCTGTGAGCACATTCTTAGGGGCCTTCCCCACCCCCCCCCACCCCGCCTCCCCACCCAGAGAAACCTCTTTGAGGGCAGGAATTGTTTCATTTTCTTTTTGTCCCTCTCATGCCTAACACTCGTACACAGGAAGTGCTTATTAAGGGCTCACTGAAATGAATAAGGCTTTCGACCTCTTTTTGTTTATGGCTGACAAACACTTTCCTCCACTAAGGAGGTAGGGAACACCTTTTCCCAAGTCCCTCAATGATGTCCTTATCGTGGGATTAGCAATCAAAGCTCATAGCCTAAAAACAAAAGAACAAACTACAAGGAGCTGATTCCTTGACTGATCTCACTCACCCCTACAAATACTGATACGCCTAATTTAAGGCAATATGGACAGGAATTACAGATAATGTGGGAGATGGAAAAGTAAAGTGAGCTGGAGAAAAAAGTCATCACTTTATTACCACGATGATTAAGGCTTAAGCAATTTGCTCACCTTACAATCACTGATGCTACTGTGCACCTGGTTAAATTCTCGATTGAAAGTGTGGGTGAGAAGTTGCAGGCACTGGAAAAGAGAAAGAAAACAAAACTCAGAAGACTCCCAGACACACAGCAAGAAACAGGAAAAGTATGTTTATTAAAGCCCACAGTAGAACTCATAAATAGTCAGAATAATCAGTTACAAATTTACTAATATTACAGGAAGGGAAACACCTCCCACAACCCTCCACCTCGGGCAGGACTAGGACAAAGTGTCTAACAGTGTGTACACTCTTGGAATGCCTCACTCTCCCCAGCGATGCCCTGCTCTCCCTCCTCTCCACACCTCCCCCCTCCCCACTCAACTCAACTCAGACATCTTCCAATCGTCCATGAAGCCTTCACTGTGGCCACCCTGCCCTGGTCAGAAACCCTCTTTCCTTTACTTCCCTCACGCCAGCCTATTCTGCCCTTAAGTTATCATGCAGGCTCGCCTGCAAGAACCCCGAATCCATGTGGTGCTTTTCTCTCTCTCTCCTCTCTCTCTCTCTCTCTCTCTCTCTCTCTCTCTCTCAGTGCCTCACAGAATGCACTGAACACAGAAGGTATTTAATAAATGAGGAACAAACGTGGCAAGAAGGAAAAGAGCTCCACAGGGAACGTGAACAAACCAGAACCATCGACACTAAATGAAGTAGTTACTGTCAGTTCTCAGGATCCCCTATTGTGAGCAACATGCGGCGCATAGACTCACAAGCTCTAGAAGATTCTCTGATGAGGAAACTATCGAGGAGGTAAAAGCTACCAGACCAAGTACTCTGGTACTCTGAGTACACAGGGCAGCTCCCATAGAAGGCACTCTTCCTAGTCCCCAACAATGTCGAGTCACATTCCGTTTAGGCGGACTGGTACCTTGGTAGCCAGCTCTTTCTCCCGATCCACCAGACTCTCGATGTCAGCTGAGTCATAACCACTGCTCTCACTCGGCGTGACTGCACTCTCCAAGGTGGTGGTGGAGATCTGAGAAGAGATGCTGGTGGAGGTGCTCAGGGTCCCACTGCTGAGGCTGGGAGACAGTGAATCACTCAGGGACTTGGGGATGCTATCACCAAGCTTCTCGCGGAGCAGCAGGAAGTGACGAGTCTTCTCTACCTGAAAACATCCACGCAAATGTCAATGACTGGGAACACTGAGAGAAGGACAAGAAGGGGTAACATACCAACCACAGTATAGCCTTTTCTGATCTAAAACTTAAGACTGGCTACCAACTTGGATTGAGCAGATAAAAAGCAACCAACAATAAACGGAAGAATATTCACGATTTCCCCTCCTGGATCACTGCTTTGCTGTGGCAGAGGAGCTTGTGCAGGTCAATGAAACTATGAACTATGCCATGCAGGGTTACCCAACACGGCCAGGTCACAGGATGGAGTTCTGACAATAGGTGATCCGCTGTAGAAGAAAATGGCAAACCACTCCGGTATCTATGTCAAGAAAACCCCATGGACAGTATTAACAAGACAAAAGAGATGACGCTGGAAGATGAGCCCCTCAGGTCAGAGGTTGTCCCATACACTCCTGGAGAAGAGTGGAGGACAATTACAAGTAGCTCCTGGGCCAAAAGGAAAGTCTGATGCTGTCAAGATCAATATTGCACAGAAACCTGGAACGTAAGATCTACGAACCAAGGCAAGCCAGATGTGGCCAAACAGGAGACAGAAAGATTGAACATCAACATCTTGGGGGTCAGTGAACTTATATGGATGGAAACAGTTGAATTTCATTCGGAGTTCTTTTTACACAACAGTATATTACGTATACTACTGAGGGCAAGAATCCTTAGAAGAAATGGAGTAGCCCTCACAGTCAAAGAAAGGGTAAAGCAGTACTGGAGTATAATCTCAAAAATGACAGAATGACATCTGTTCAAAAACCAAGGCAAACCATTCAACATCACAGCGATACAAGTTAATGCTCCAACCAGTGATGGGAGAGGCCAAAATCACTCAGTTCTATGAAGACATACAACACCTTTTAGATATAAAACTAAAACAATGGCACATTTACCACAGGGAACTGGATTGCTAAAGTAGGAAATCAAAAGATAATTGGAGTAACAGGCCAGTTTGGTCTTAAAGTATATAATGAAGCAGGGCAGAGGCTAATAGAGTTTTGTCAAGACAACTCACTGGTTATAGCAAACACTCTTTTTCAACAACCCAAAAGGCAACTCTACACATGGACATCACCAGATGGTCAATAACAAAATCAGATATATTATATACTTTGCAGACAAAGCTGGAGAAGCTCTATGCAGTCAGTTAAAATAAGACGTGGAGCCGACTGTGGCTCAAATCATGAGCTTCTTATTGCAAAATTCAGATGTAAATTGAAGAAAGTAAGGAAAATCATCAGACCATATAGATATACATCCTTTATGAATATGAAGTGGAGGTGATGAATAGATTTAAGGGATTAGATCTGGTGGAGTGTTTGAAGATCTATGGACAGGTTGGAACTTTTACAGCAGGCAGCAATAAAAATATCACCCCCCCTAAAAAGAATAGCAAGAAAGCAAAATGGCTGCCTGATGAGGCTTTACAAATAGCTAAAGAAAGAAGGAAAAGGAAAGGGGAAAAGGAAATATATATCCAACTGAATGTAGAATTCCAGAGAACAGCAAGGAGAGATAAGGTTTTCTTAAATGAGCAATGCCAAGAAATAAAAGAAAACAGAAAGTCAAGGGATCTCTTCAAGAAAATTATAGATTTCAAGGAAATGTTTTATGCAAAAATAGGAATAATAAAAGACAAAAGTGTTAGAGACTTAACAAAAGCAGAAGAGATTAAGAAGAGGCAGCAAGAATATACAGAAGAACTATACAAGAAAGATGTTAACATCACAGATAACTATGATGGTGTGGTTACTGATCAAGAGACAGATACCCTAGAAAATGAAGTCAAGTGAGCCTTAGGAAGCATTGCTAACAATAAGGTTAGTGGAGGTGATAGAATTCCAGCTGAGCTATTTAAAATCCTAAAAGATTTTGCTGTTAAAGTGCTGCAGTCGATATGCCAGCAAATATGGAAAACTCAACAGCAGTCACTGGATTGGAAAAGACCAGTTTACATCCAATCCTAAAGAAGGGTAATGTCAAAGAATGTTCAAATTAATGCACTCATTTCACATGCTAGCGAAGTTATGCTTAAGATTCTGAAAGCTATGCTTCAGCTATATGTGAACCAAGAATTAGCAGAAGTACAGGCTGATTTCTGAAGAGGCAGAGGAACTAGAGACCAAATTGCTAACATTCACTCATTGGATTATGGAGAAAGCGAAGGAGTTTCAGAAAAAAACATCTACTTCTGCTTCACTGACTACACTAAAGCCTTTAACTAGGTGGATCAGAATAAAATGTGGCAAGTTCTCAACAAGATAGGAGTACTAGCTCCCCTTACTTGTCTTCTGAGGAACCTGTAGATGGGCTAATAAACAACAATTAGAACCAAAATGGAACTTATTGGTTTAAGATCAGAAAAGGAGTACGACAAGGCTGTATATTGTCACCTTATTTAACTTATATGCAGACTACATCATGTGAAATGCCAGGCTGGCTGAATCAAAAGCTAGAATTAAGGTTGCCGGGAGAAATATCAACAATTTTGGATATGCAGATAATATCACTCTGATGGCTGAAAGTGAAAAAGAATTAAGAAGCCTCTTGATGAGGGTGAAAGTGGAGAGTGTGAAAGCTGGCTTAAAGCTTAATGCTAAAAAAACCCTAAGATCTTGACAACTGTTCTCATCACTTGCTGGCAAATAGAGGGAGAAGAAATGGAAGCAGTATTAGACTTTGTATTCTTGGGCTTAAGATCATTGCAGATGGTAAATGCAGCCATGAACTAAAAAGATTCCTGCTCCTTGGAAGGACAGCTATGACAAATCTGTACAGCATACTAAAAAGTAGAGCCATCCCCTTGCTGACAAAGGTCCATATAGTCAGAGCTATAGTTTTTCTAGTAGCCATGTATGGCTGTGAGAGTTGGACTATAAGGAAAGCTGTGTGCTGCAGAACCAACACTTTTGAATTATGATGCTGGATAAGACTTTTGAGAGTCCCTTGGACAGCAAGGTAAAAAAAATCAGTCAATACTAAAAGAAATTAATTCAGAATATTTATTGGAAAGACAAATACGAATTTGAAGCTTAAATACTCTGGCCATATCATGAGAAGACGGGACTCGTTGGAAAAGAGCCTGATGTAGTGAAAGACTGACAGCAAAAGGAAAAAGGAACAGCAGAGGATGAGAGAGATAGTGTCATGGAAGCAATGGACATGAGTTTGTTCAGACTTTTGGGAGACAGTGGAAGACAGAAGGGCCTGGTGAGCTATGGGCCATGGAGTCATGAAGAGTCGGACATGACTGAACGAGTGAACAACAAATTCATGATTTCTTTATAATGTGAGATGATGGGTGTAAGGGAGTTCTCACTTCTCAAGCTGCTTTTCTGTGATTTTTCTCACTTTGAAAAGAGGATTCTCTGAAGGCCCTGATGGTATCAAAGGGACCCCAATCCTCTGATACCTCATGTAGAAGCTCTAGTTTCTCCAGTTCCCACTGATGCTCAAGAATAAGGCTGTCTCCTCTCGGCCTCCAGCCTGCGAGGTTCTCTTCTCCACGAACATATGCCACAGATGTGTCCAGAACTTTTCTTCTCCTCCTTTGCATACCTAAAATGGAGAAAACAGAAAAATTTCAGAAGAACACATCTTTACTTTGGAGTATCCTCCCTAGTCCACAAAAAATTGACGATCCACTAACTCACCAATCTGTGCTCCAAAACTGATTTCCACAGACTTGGAGTTTTGCAAATTCTATTCAGCTTCTTCCACCCCTCTCCACCCCACAAAAAAAGAAAGAAAGAAAATCCTACATTTTTTTAATTTCAAATTTTACTCTCCAAGAGATTACTTAGCCCCCAGTAGGTTGTGAAAAGGTGGACCCACTATCACACTGTTGGTGGAACTGTGAATTGGCCCCGCCATCTTGGGAAGTAATTTGGAGTTATATTCCCTAATCCACCTTTTGGCCCAGAAATTCCACTGTCAGGCCTAAGGAGGGAAATGGCAAAAAGAAAGAACTAACACATCAAAATACTAATTCTTTGTAGAACTTTTGGAAGTAGCAAAGAAGTGGAAGCAAGCAGATGCCCAGTGATTGGGGGGTGGCAGAGTAAGTCATGCTACACAAAGGTAATGGAATATGACTGTGCTATGAGGAAAAGAGAGGTGTGGAATGATTTCTATGAACTGATCCAAAATGAAGTGAGCAGAACCAGAGAAAGGATACACAACAACTGTGACAATGCCAATGGGAAGAGCCAGCACAACAAAACAACTTAGTGAAATTGACTGCTATGACAATGTGAGGACCAAGGCTGGCCCCAAAGAAGGGAGAGGAGAAGAGCCTCCCCTAGTTTCTTTGCACAAGTTGAGGACTCTGCTGTGAAGCACTGCATTATTTTTTTTTTGTTAGTGAGGTAACTGGGATTAAATGACTTGCCCAGGGTCATACAGCTATTAAGTGTCATGTGTCTGAGGCTGGATTTGAACTCAGGTTCTCCTGATTCCAAGGCCAGAGCTCTACCTACTGCGTCACCTAGCTGCCCAAAAAAGCACTGCATATTTTGTCAGACTTTTTTGATGTTTAGGTTGAGCTGTTTTCTTTCCCTCTTTTTTATTCTTTATTATAAGAGATTGCCCTCTGGAAGGGAGTAGATGGTAAAAAAAAAAAAAAAAGAAGTTTCAATAAAAATGGAGATTAACCCCACCCCCCCGCCAAATCTCTCAGTACTGCTATAAAGACTTAATTTCAAATCAAAGGTTTCATCTTTTCTGAAGCAAACATATGAAATTCTGGTTTCCACTTAAAACATGTTTCCTATAGAAGCGACAATCCACCAGGGATTGAAAAGTTTTCGTTCATTCAGCTAAGCCCCTTTTGTTCTCTCTGATACTATTTACAGAGAGTGTCAAGATTTCCTTCTGTCCATGGGGCTAGTGATAAAAGCCATCAACTTATACCAAAATATATGCTTTGAGAGCAGTTAGAATACACTTTAATCTTTCTAAATGATACTATTTTTTTTTTGTTTGTTTTGTGATATCTTAATGTGCTGTCAATTATCTCCAGGAGTCAAATTTCCAAAGCAAATTCATTTTAATTCCCTTTTAATTTCTAAGATATGTATCATGTTGTCTGGATGACTTTCAAAACTGTGTTGCAGTATAAGAAACAAAAGAGAAACTAGCCATCATAGGATAACTTGTGAGAAGATCCATTATAACAAAATACAATTTTCATTATGAAAATTTTTACTTTCATCCCAAGTGGACATTTTCTAGTTTTCTGGAACAACATAATTCTACCAACACACGTCTGTAGCACCCATGAGTAAGTATAATACCACAAACAAATGGCAGCTGCTTACCAGGACTGCCTGTGTCTGCCATTTTGCACAAACTGAGTTCATAAATTCCAGTTACACGGTTTCTGTTTAAAGAGAAAACAAATCAAAACAATCCCATCAATTGTCATAACAGAAATATGAAAAAAAATAATTTCTCTTTCACATAAGATGATCATCCATCTCAAAGACAATGAAAAGCACCTTAGAAATAGTAATGATATTTGCATAGAATTTTAAGATATACAAAGTATTTTACCCAAATAACTATTTGCAATAAATAGTGTGAGTATTGTTATCTCTGTTTCACAGATGAGGAAACTGAGCCACAGAGTGGTCAAATGTCATCTATAGCTGTGCTGGAGCCTTATGTTTTAGATTCCAGGCAATATACTAGAATGTACTAACAAAGACACAGTGAAAATTTTTAAAAAAAGGTCACGGTTACAAAGAGTTATGCAAAATCATTTGTTAAATACTTTCTTTGTGCAAAATACTACAAATAGAAAAGGAAGACAGTCCCTGCCCTCAAGAAGCTTTCCTGCATTAGACTATGAATCCCTTGAAGGCAGACACTGTCTTTTGCCTCTTTTTGTAGCCCTAGTGCTTAGCACAGTGCCTGGCACACAGTAAGTGCTTAATAAATGTTTATTGACTGAATGAATTTCAAATGGGGAGACAATGAATACAGGAAGTTCCAACTTTGAGTCAGAAAAGTCTGGTGTTCACTAGAGTGCAGCAGCAAAATAAATGGTAATGCATCTTCTTCAACATATTTCCATTCAAAAAACCATAACCCGTTTCTAATGGTGAATCATTTAATGATGGGAAGGACTCTGAGGTGAAAAGGACTTTCCTTTCCATGACTTTAGTAGCTGTGGCTGCTGAGGAGGTAGGAGTTATAGCACTTGCAGAAGCAGTTATGAGATCACATTTCCACAAAGGGGGCTCCCTGGACAATGGCTTCAGGGGTTGGGCTTGAAGCAGGGTCAATGGTCTGCTTACCACTGGTTTTTCTGGGTCTCTTAGGCTCAGGGTCCTGGGCTGTGTCCACCAGGATTCTAAGGACCACCATTTTTAGAGAATCTATGAGTATTAAAATATAACTATTGGTACAGGAGTGTGGGATCTTTGCTAACCAACGAGTTACAGAGTCATAGAATTTAAGAGTTGGAATGGACCTCAGAAGGCATCAAGTCCAACACATACCTAAAAAAGAATCCACTCTAGAACATACTGGACAAATGGTCATGCAGTCTTTGTATAAAGATTTCAGTGAGGTGAAACTATCTGAGCTAGCCCATTCCACTTTGAGAAGTTTGTCCTTATTTCAGGCCTAACTTTGTCTCTGCAACTTATGCATATTTACTTCTAGTTCTGCCTCTTGGTCCAACACAACAAATCTAATCCTTCTTGAAGACAGCCAACATCCCTGAATCTTTCCTTCTCTAGGCTAAACACCTTCAGTTTGTTTAACTGATCCTTATTTGGACTGAACCAGGGTCCTTTCACTGTCCTGGGTGCCTGCTCTCTTAACTAGTGCCCAAGTAAACTGTGCCACCCAGAAATGAATAGACTCCTCCTAAATGACTATCATCTTCTTAACCCTGGATGCTGTACATCTTTTAATACAGAATAAGACTGCATTAGCTTTCTTGCATGTCACATCACAATGTTGACATACTGTGCTTACCATCAGTGCACTAAAACCTCCAGCTCTTTGTCAGACCAATTGCTATCTACTTCTCCCCCATATTGTACCTATGAAGTTAATTTTCTATACCCATGAGTAAGACTTTCCTTTTACATCTGATTCTCTTAACTACCAATCTTTTACTGCCACTGCAAAAAAAAAAAAAAGGTGGGGGGGGATGGGGCACTTTTGTGTTTGTTTTTTTTAAATTGGTTTCATGGTACACTACAGTTAAAAAATAATCTGGCCTTTGAACTTCCGAGGAACCTCTCCACATTTAGCTAGGCCATTTTTTAAAATGGAAGTATGAACGTAAATTTGGTCTTCAGAAAGCTATTCTAGAAATCATCATACTAATTTATCAATGATTAAAATGGACTGTCTAGTACTAGCCTTGCAATACCGTAACAAGGGAATTATTAGAATGAAATGGAATTGAACTTAATTATTTCAGGAAAAATTTGAACTGGAACATTAGTAAAAACTTACGAGTCTGGGGACTTGGAGTAACCACTCCCAAACAGGCTTCGAAGAGAACGTGGTGGTGAGATCTTGGCATCTCTTGAATAGAAGACCATACAAACATCCTTAGTGATCACAGCTGGTTGAATGCAATGGTCAAGCTGGAAGCAGACAAAAACATGCTAAGAACTGATATAAAGGCACACTACATACAATTAATTAGTGGGGCCTAAGTACTATAGATGGAAAGTTGTATTGAGACAAGTTTTAATCTTATGGGGCAAGAGAAGATTTTACAATTACTCTTGAAACATATGGTTAGATTCTATGTAGTAAGTCTCCCATTAGACTGTGAGCTTCTTATAGTTTTTCCCCAGTGCTGGGCACACAGTAGGAGCTTAATAAATGTTTGATGACTTGACTACTATAGCAATGTTCTTGGGAGCCCATCAGCACAGATGTGACCACAAGGTCTTGGCATTGACTTTGGGCATATCTACAGTTTCACAATCTGCCAATTCATTCAACTAATCAACATGTATTTATTGAGTGTCTACTATGTACACTCAAGCACTGTACCTTTCAAATGTGTTTTTGTTTTCAAATTATTTTCAGGCTGCTTCCATAGAGGAACTAGTCTGCAGCCAAGTACAGGCTCCACGACTATAAAGACACATTCTAAGAATAGTGGATCATTAGCATGCTTAAATTTCAACTATAAAAAACTCATACCCTTTTGGTTAACAAAAGATACACACGCGGTTTAATCTGTGTCTGGGAGCTCCTGGGGTGAGAACTTCCTATACCGGGGTGGGGAACCTATGGCCTCGAGACCACATGTGGCCCTCTAGGTCCTTAAGTGTGGCCCTTTGACCGAATCCAAACTTCACAGAACAAATTCCCTTAATAAAAGGATTTGTTCTGTAAAACTTGAACTCAGTCAAAGGGCTGCAACCAAGGACCTAGAGGGCCACATGTGGCCTTGAGGCCGCAGGTTCTTCATGCCTATGACCTATACCCATGCAGATGGACAAGTGGCCTGCTGCTTATGGTTTTAGAGAATTATCCAAGGGCTGAAGAGGTTAAGCCACTACTAATATACGTCACAGGGATAAGACATGAAGCCAGGTCTTTCTGACTCCTAGGCAAGCCCTCTTCCCACGACATGACACTTCCCTTGATCTACTACACCCAGACAATTCACAGCAGAAAGCAATCAAACAAAGCTTTAGGATGTGGTGGACAAATAAAGGCACAAGACCACCATCCAACACTTCTCTCAGCATTTACTGCTCTCGTGATGCAGCGTATCAGGTCTGGATACATCTCCAGTAAGCCAGACCTAACTAAACACAAAAAGTCAGGACCCTCTCACCTCCAGGTATGCAGACAGGGTCATGTAAATCTTCTCTCCATAGGGTGTCACTCTGTTCAGCAGGAGGGAGTTATGCAAAGAGCTGTCCCACACAGCCTCAAAACGATAGAAGGTCCTAAAGTAAGTACAAAGAGGCAGTGTGATTCAAGGGAACCTATGGGTATTTACAACCCGGAAACAGCATTATCAAATAACATACTGTGCACCTGTTAGGATGTGATATTATCATATGTCTCAGGGGAATGCCCCCTAAAACCTTCAGTTTATTATTGAACAAATGATTCTTCAAACACATCAGAGCATGGCCCTAATCCCCAGCAACGTTGAGGAGCAAAAGGTACATAGAGATCAGCATTAAGACCCATTAAACTATTCTTGGTCTGTAATCAGCCTGTTTTCCTCCTATGAGAGAGATAGAAAGATCTGGGAGATTAACACAAATGAGGGGAGAGAAGTATGAACAAGGGGTGGGGGAGAGTGGGGAGAAGAAAGAACATATGAGTAGCCCTATCACCTATTAACAAGAGCTAGAAACAAATACTCAATTTGTAAGCTCTAGTCTTTATATCTCTAGGGACCCAACTAACATGCCATCCAGTTCTCTTGGGCCTTAGAAAAGCCAGAAGAAGGGTCTCTATTCAATGGACTTTCCAATTACAATTATAGTTCAGAGGATTGATAAAGATGATAAAGATAATTTAAATACAGAAAATGATCTTTTGAGAGTAAACATCAGATAGTAGACAGAGAACAGGACTCAATGTTAGGAAAACACTGATCAAGTGCTGCCTCTAACATATACTGGACATGTAACCCTGGGCAGGTCACTTAACCATTTCAGTGCCCGAGGACTACAAATTGCAGAGCAAATATGTATCAGCATGTGAATTACACGATAAAGGAAATTCTTCTCTAGTAGGTCCCTACACCAACAAAACCACAGGATTGGGTAAAAAAAATTTTTTTTAAATACTCACTTGCAAATAAGGATATAGCTAAGTCTTTGCTAGTGGAATTAGCAAAACAGAACACCATTTGTTAGCCTGCCAAATAATTCACTCTGAAACTCAACTATTAATATAATAGAAACTGTATTAACATGAAACTTTATTCATTAAGGACACCAATAAACAAGTTCTCATGTCTCTTCCCCATTCCTACAGAGAAAATTGAGTGGACCTTACTCACCTCTCAGTAAGGGATTTGGAAGAGAGTTTAAGTAGAGAGCTTCTGGGTACACATGGAATGTGGAAAGGATGTGGAAAGGATGTGGAAAAGGAGCGTTTTCTCTCACACACTTGGACACAATTATATAGCTTTCAAGTTCTGCCAAAATCTCACTTGTGGCATTTTACCGAATGTTACTGCAATACCTGGACTAATTCCTAATGTTGTCCTTTATTTCTTAAGTTGCTAAAGTTTAAGTTCCAGAGAAGGATTCTGATTCAGGGCTCAAGAATAAGGTTTCCTCAATAGGTCTCCATACAGGTAAATTGCTATATCCTTCCAGAGAATTCCTTCATTCCTCCTCTCTGGCCTATGACAACAAAATCAAAGAAACCTTTACCAGGCCTTCCGATGCAATAAGTCCTTGGCACTGCTAGCTAACTTTCTAAACGTCTCTGCCCCCTTTAACCACAACTGCCAAAGAGGCCTCGAGAGTCCTCAGTGTCTAGATTTTCACAGCAGTGTGGTGTTGCCTATTGATTGCATTGATAATTACAGCTTCACTTAAAATTCTTCATGGACCATCACAATCTACTCTAGACAGGGCAATGAAAGTGCATGAAAAGACAACACAAAAGGGGGAGGGGGATGAGAGTATGGGAAACAGCAACAGTGGGCGGGAGGAGAAAGGGGGAGAGGGAGAGAAGAGGAGGGAGGGAGGAAGAGAGAGGGGGAGGGAGGGAGAGAGAGAGGGAGAGAGGGAGAGGGGGGGAGAGAGAGAGAGAGAGAGAGAGGGATAGGGAGAGAACCTAACAAAAGGAAACCAAAGTCTCTCTTGAATAAACCTCTTACTCAATTAACCACTGTTTAAGGCCAAATTCTGCTCTTTCACATGTTCAGGATAACTCAAATTTAATGAAAGTTTCAAGTATCCCCAAGTAATCCAGGATGCACACTTCTCTTTTGACTTGCTGCATTTTGCATCAGAATGGGAATAGTGCTACAATGACTCAATATCGAAAATTCTTATATTACTATATATAATTTGTACTTGGCTACATTATTTCTAATACATCCAGTTTGGCTATGTTTAGTGTTACTAGACGAGTTACCTGATTCAAAATTAGTGAAGTAAAAGCTTCTGGTTCACACAAGAAAACAACTTGGCCTTTCTATAATTCAAGGTCAATTTCCACACTTACATCATGTAGAACAATAGTGCAGAAGAGTCAGGGCAAACACAGCAAAGAACTGTGGAAGTTTTTGATACCTCCTTCAAGCAAGCCCCTTTGTATAGTATTCCTTTGAGGGTAAGTGTTTTCATGCCTGCAGCATGTCAGAAGACCCGAGTTCAAGTGTAAGTGCAACCCTTCCTAGAGATACGCCTCTGAGAAAGTCCCTTTCTCTCAGAGATATCCTGTGAGATCCTAGGTAAAGAGGGCTTGGCCCACACAGCCTTTGAGGGCTCTTTTGAACTCTAACTTAGTGGAGAGTAATTTTCTTTGGAGGCTAAATTAGATAGATTGCTGGGGGAGGGGAGAAGAAGGAAGAAAGAGAGAGAAAAGGAAGAGGAGAAACAAAGGAGAAAGATAAAATAATGGTTTTAGAGTATAGTTTACAATGGCCCTCCTGAAGATATTTTTAACCATGCCATTATTGCTGGCAAAAATATATGGCCTCATCGGGAGAGCAACAACTCTCCTTCCTTGAGTTTGTGGGTTAGCTTGTGTTTTCTAAAACTCTCATGACTTTAGAGGCACACCTGACAGGTTTCTCTGAAAGAGGATCATGGGATTATTCTAAAACGAGAGCACAATAGAGAATAAATCAAACTACTAACCTTTGTCAAAGGTTAACTAGAAGAAAAGCCAATCTATTTACTTAATGTAAAATATCTGACAGCTTAAGCAATGGGTACTTGGACTCCCCTTTCCTAGATTAGGCAAAACACAGATATGGATAGTTTCCAATATGACACAACCAGGGCCTTGTTCTGCTCCAAAGGAGAACAGTGGGTCAGCAGGGTAGAAGCCTCAATCATCAAAGGAAGAAGACTTTAAGTAAAGTCCTTCTCACAGGTTCTGCTCTTAGACAGTCAGACTAGACTACTACAATATAAGACAAACAAGAAAGGACAGTGTGATCGACAACTTAAAGTTACTGAACAATTAATAAACATTTATAAAGCATCTACTATGTGCCAGGCACTGTGCTAAGCCCTGGGGATACAAAATTAAGAGGCAAAAGAGCGTCCCTGCCCTCAAGGAGTTTATAATCTCATGAACAAACAGCAAACCTCTCCAGCTTTTGGCTTAGATAAAGTCAGAAAATCAAAGACAGAGTGAAGGATTGTGAACTAGGGCTAAAACAAAGACTGGGAACAATTTGCTTTTCAAATAAAAAGAATGGGAAGCAGCATAAAATTTACTCAGAAGTTTCCCATTGTGTAATTAAGGGCAAGATCATTTAAAGAGAGGAATAAAATGGAGCAAGTTTAGCACGTGGGAAAAAAAATAGTAAATCATCTACATGCTGAACTGTGTTCATGAATCACAAAATTCCAATGGAGAAAGAGAAGTTACTTCAGAGTAATAATTAAAAAAAAAAAGAACATAGATCTTGTATCTTAAGCATCAGCTGAGAGGTTTGCAAAGGGAAAGGCACTAGGAGTTAAAAGTACAATTATAACAATATAAGGCAGAGCATTTTGCTAAACAAGAAACTTTATGCACTTAAGAAGCAAACATAAAATACCTAGGCATATCCTTATCAAGAAAGAGCCTGCAAAAACATAGAAAAAGCTCTTGTTAGTGCAGCCAAAAGCAAGACAAGAAAGCAGAAAAGTAAAAACAAAAAAGAAAAAAACCAATCTGCTGATAAGTAAAGGGAAAATAATTAGAAAACAAAGGTGTAGACACTTAGCCATGAAAATGCCCCAAAGTCCCAGATCAGATGTGGAGCCCATGCTTGATTAAGGTTCCTGGCCTGGGCGAGACCTAGGAGTGGCCTCTTTACATCCCCCCGCCAGCCCCTAACCCTCTTTAGAGCTGCCTGAGTCCGGTAGAAGGTGAAGATGAGACTTCTAAGGAGGGAAGGGATCTGATCTGTAATGTAACGTAAGAAAGACAACTACGGGACTGGGCAGAAGGGAATGCTTAGGCCCTGAAGATGTCAGTCCATTCTTCGTATCCACAAGCCCCGTCAAAAGATACACAATTAACTGTCTTGGGACCCTGAGGTAAATGCAGACTAGGTGTATTTGAAAATCCATTATTCCCAGCTGTAGTTTTCTCTTGGCCTGCCAAGATGGGTGAACCACTGGATCTTGTTAAGGCTCTCTAGACACTGACAGGACCCTTGAACTAGACCAGCACTTCAAGCTTCTTTCCATATATATATTTTCCTAGGCATCACTGTATTCCCAGAGACAACATGGTGATGGACACGGGTGAATAATACCAGTTGTTGGCAGCAGAGGGCAGCCTACAGACAGGGAGCTCCTCTTGGCTGCTTACCAACCTTGGACATGCTGAATAGGCTCAGTCAGCTTCTGCCTCCCTCTTGCCCTTCATAGGCAATAATCTGGGTCTTTCCATTCCTCTGTCTCTCCTAAGGTATTTGTGAATATACTTATCTTATCACTGATTTATGACACAATCAATATACAAAAAGATTCTTAAAATGGAAGGGGTCTTAGAATACAGAGAGAGGCAGCACCTTCCCCAGTTGATGGGGAGCACGTTATGCTCCTATATGAGCATGTTAAAGGAAATAATCTAAAAGAAATTAAACGCGCTCATTTATTTTGAGCACATTTTCAGGAATAAACAAACAAGGGGAAGCTAAGTTATGCAGAAACCAACAGTAAGGCACATATTAGAACACTGAGACTGCTATTCCTAACCATAAAAGAGATCAAGAAGTTCTGGCTTCCCCACAGTGAACACTTTGGTCCTTTCCCAGGCAAAGAGAAACCCTTCTATTAAACTGGGACCCAGTGAAAACTCCTGAAATTACTCTTAGTCTGACAGAGGGAAAGAAGATGGCCATTTAATCAAGACATTTACAAAGATCAACATTACTGGGAAAAGGAAATTCAAAAGACTTTAAAAATAAAGACAAAAAGAAGCTAAGTCTTAAGATCAATCATTCTAGGTTAAAGAGATCTGTATGTAGATTCACCATTGTGAACCAAGACAAAGAAGAAGGCAATGAGCAGAATCAAAAGATTTCCTCCAAGCAGCAGCAGCAGCAGCCATGGCTACACACAAGAGGCTTCATTAAACACTGAAGGGGTGGAAGGAGTAAGGGGGAATATGTCTCTGCTGGAACACTGCCATTAGCAGTACCTCTTCCACAGCAACCTCTTCACGAAAAAGTATAGCCTTAATGATGCCTTATCTCTATCTCAACTCTCTGAATAGCATGCTGCGGCATTTTTTTTCTTTTCTCTTCTCCCCTATTTTCTTCACTTTACTTAAAATAATTATTTTCCCATCTATACGTTGTGCATTACTATAAATACATATACACAGAGAGTTATTTTGTTGGCAGCATGAGCACATCTGAAAACAGAATGAAAATAAATCAGACCCCTGCCCCAAGAACCTTTAGTGACACAGGGGTCAAAGTGCACTCTGATCAGTCCTCATCAAGGCTGATCCCAAGAATGTCTCCAGGGGGCCCTACCTGCTAGAGTTGTGGGAAGACTTCAGGTACTTGGCAGAGATAATGTTCAGAGAGAGAATAGCATCCACTGCAGCTTCATCCACCTCTGCTTTGCTCCTGATTCGACCTGAGGAAAAAGGTAGATGTTACTGTCAGAATACATCCCTAAGACAAAAAAGTAAACTCCTTAGACCACAAATCAGTAAATCAATTCAAAATTCTAGTGCTCTCGGGGCAAGGATGGCTCCTCGGGTTGACTGCTCTCATGCTCGGGCCTCTTCTTTTCTCTCCACGTGCTCCCCTCACTTTCACTGCCACTTGTGACGTCTTCCGCGATTCTCTCCTGGGCTGAGCAGGAAGTGGTGGGGAGAGGAGAACACATGTCCACGAGCTGGTTTTGCTTCTCCCCGGATGGGAACCACTCTGAGCCGATTTCCTCATCCTTTAAATGGGCTACAACAGGCCAGCTCCGTGGTGTCTCCAGCTCCCATGTTCTAGGGCCTTTCGCTCCAAGGTCTTTTTAACTACACGCAGGAAACACTCTATATACACGTTCCATCTTTATTACAAACTTGTGTCCCAACACAAACTCATCATCTACAACAGACCAGGCTCTCCTTTCCAATGGCCTTCAGTGGTACCAATCTCCTCTCATGAATCCAGACTTAAAATTTCAAAATAATCACTAAATCTTCCTTTTCATCTCCTATTTGAAGTCAGTCAAAATTCTACCATTTCTTCCTATAAAACATCTTCCATCCAGCCTCTTTTTTCCCCCCGCTGCCATCTGCATTTAAATCAATCAATGAATTAAGCATTAAAGACTTACTCATGGCAGTCACTGAGGATAAAATGTCAACATACAAAACAATTCCTGCCCTCAACGAGCTTGTATTCTAACATAGAGACAGATATCTACATGCAGAATAAACACAAAATCCATGAAAGGCTGACAGGGAAGATGGGCACCAGCAGCTGGGGAGAGCAGGAAGAAGCACTTGAACCCGCTTCCTTTAGGAAGAGAGATTCTCAGCGGCAGGGACGAGGGGCGATGAGGGGCAAGGAATCCTGTGTGGGAACAATCACCTCACGCTGGCACTGCTGCACAGGGTCCTGGATGGGAATTCACCTTACCCTGCCCCTCACATTAATTTCCCCCAAATGCCCATGTACAATATTCATATTCCTTCTCTAGTCGCGCTGCCCCCCCCCCCATTTCCTGTAGGATAACAGCATAATTCCAAAACTTGGCACGGATACAATCTGGTCCGACACTACTGTTTAACAACCCAGCTCAGGTGTCATCTTCCCTGCTCCCTTGGATGTTAGCAATCTCTCTCTCCTCACATTGTCTGGTATTTACTCACCCATGTACATGTCACATCCCCTGAGCAGATGGCAGGAACTTTGTGTGGGTAACTCAAGGCCTGGCATAACCCAGAGCACACAGCAGGTGTGTAAGTATGGCAGATTTTAGTGTGTGTAAGGAGGATTTTGTTACTCCTTTTTAGAAAATAGTTCCAGAATCCTAGATAATATTTCCTAAGAATTAGGGTAGAAAACAACTTGCACTGCACAGCTGCAGTAGAGATATAGGGGTGACATAATGTACGCCTGCGACGCTATTGCTAAAGTTAACCTATGAGCTTAATGTTGGCAATATTCCTTCTTTGTTGCCCCATAAAACAAATGGGCACTGGTCAGTGAGGGGGGAACCTATTTCGGGATTTGGGTAACGTACAGAGGGATGCACGTACCTGCCTTGATTGGCCCCCATCAAGGCTTGGGGGGAATCTGTGTGCTTGTCTCAACTGGACCCCATTGAGGTTGTAGGGGACCAGTAGGAGCTGTAGCTCCTACCATTCTCACCCTACTCCCCCAGCCGAGAAGAGTGATTAGGGAGGGAATGCTGTAGGAGTTGGTATTCTCATTATCAGCAACTCTCTTGAGAAGACTAGACTAGAATAAAGTAAATACTTATTTAAACCCTTCCAAAGCTGTCTTCCTATCCTTCTGGCTGCCAGATCAAGAGTGAACCTGTTAGAGGCTGGAGTCCAAAAACTCCAGTGCGTCCTGTGTTGTTACTTGTCTCTACAAAGGGCTTCACAAGTATTGGACTGAACAGTATTCATGATTGAGGGCTCAAGTCTAACTATACCCACAACACCCTTCCTGACTACTCCAGTTCACACTCATCTGTACTTTCCCTAAACTTCTGTACACTACTCACTAGGACAATACTTACTCAATGACTTAATTAAAGAATGAACAGGTAAGTCAATAAATAGATACTCATTGTCTACTATGTGTGTAACAGTGAGGCTATGCCGTATTGGAGACAGAAAATTTGGAGATGATAAGGTTCCTGTCCTCATAGATTACAATTTAGTAGGGGAAGGAAACAAAGATAACTATAACAAGAATTACATGATAAGTGCATCAGAAAGTTAAAAAACGAAGGGCTATGTGAGATTAGAAGAGAGAGAGAGGCTATTGACCAGCAACAGGAGCCAACTTCCTGCAGAGTTAGTGGTTGGGTTGTGATGAGCTGTGATTCAACAGGGGAAGAGGGGAGAGGGAAGACATTTCAGGCACACACAATACCAAGAGCAAAGGCATGGAGGAGGTGTGACAGCACAAAGTAAGTATGCTTTTATTTTCCCAACAATATTGCAAGCACCTAATGGGAGCTTTTATAATTTTTATAACTCTTTTATAGCTCCTGAAAAGAGTGCTTTTACACAGTAGGTAATTAATAAGTATGTGTTGTATGTGTTGAATGAATGAATGATTATCGTGGCAGTTAATAGGAGGGAAAGAGGAAAAGTAATTTCAGATCCAAGGTTCCTATGCAGTGTCTCTGTGTATATCTATCCTCTCCAGTTCAGATTTCACCAAGGTCAAGGAAGTACAGCAAAAAAAAAAAAAACCTCTTTGGTGACCCTCAATTTGTTCTCCTTCTTGTGGGTACACTTACCCACCACCAGCTCTCGAACATCCTTCCAGTGTAGCTCACTGCCCTTCTCGTGGATAATGGTCACTGTGATCCTACGCTGGATGCCCTGAGAGGAAAGCAGAGTGGTGGTTTAGGGGGCTTCCCCTCCCTTTCCTGTACCATCAGCCCTCTGTTTGGGAGGGGGTGCTGTCTGAGCCATCGTGCAAACAAGTATAAATGAGACACCAGCTGCGAAACAGATCATTCTGCCTGAGCTTCCTCCCTCCCAGAATGGGCCTGAGAGCATCCTCAAAGGAAAAGTCCAGTTGTGGGTCACAGGAGGCGTTTGACCTCAATAATCTTCATCCCTGCTTCTTTCTCCATTGATATAATCTGGACTGCAGCACACAATTTCTTTAACCATTACAGCATGAAGGCTGTACAAACTATAATAAATAACTAGGTGTGCTTGTGGAAACTGTACCACCTAGCTGCTCGATACATTATTAAGATACAATACACCTAAATGCTGCGAAAACTTTAAAAGTCCTACAGAAAGCTGTAACTTTTGTTTTGAGACTTGGTCTCCCTATCTCCTTCATCTGGAAGCACAGCAGCCACAATTCCAGTATCGATAAGCACCGGAGGTTTATCCTGTTCTGTTTTCCCATGAGGGCCAGCTCATCCTCCCTTAGGCAGATTGGTGATCATTGGCTACTGGTGTTGGACATACTGAGGACATCAGATTGCCTTTAGCCCTATTGCTGCTCAGAACTTAGGAACAGCAGCAAGGGCTACAGGTGTGCACCACCAAACCCAGAAGTTGTTATTAAACACATTTCTTTAAAATCATATTTAAAATAACAAGGATTTGTTAAATAGCAAAGTAGCAAGAGGAAAAATTCAAAAGTCAAATTTATGAAGAAAAAAAAAGTTACAGGAATCCTATTATCCCTCTCCCCACACTACCCATAAAGAAATCTGTCATGAGGGGGAGAGGGAACATTAGACAAAAATGCTTCTTTTACTCAACAATTTCTATGCTTGCTCCCAAGTCCCCTCTCTTTTATTAGTACCTGGTGAAGCAGAAATGTTCCTTGACAGGGAAGGCCAGCAGTGTGATCAACTACGGCTGGGATATACCTGTATAAACATTGACACGAAAAAAAAGAAGTTAGGATCATTAATCTAGTTAAACAAACCAGTACCAACCTTCTCAAGACCTTACTGATGACTCCAGCATAGAAACACAAAACCACAGAATCTGAGAGTTGAAAAGTGCCTCAGGTCATTTAATCCAACCTACACCTGAAAAAGAATTCCCTTTAGAACATTCTCAACAAGTGGTCACCTAGTATTTACTTGAAGACTTCCAGGGATGGGAAACCTGATCCATGCTGGGTCAGCCCATTTCACAAGAGGATAGCTTGGAACTGTCTTCTAACATAAAGGCAAAATCTTCTCCCAACCTTCTGTATATTATTATTAATTCTACTTCTGGGACAAGCGGAACAAATCTCAAACCTCTCCCCTGTGAGAGGCCTTAAGATACTTGAAGAAAGCTATCCTGTGCCTTGTAAGTTTACTTTTCTACAAGCTAAACATCCCCAGTTCCTCTATATACCCCTCCAGCTATTATCTCCCCTGTCTTTTCCAGGCTAAATTTCCCCAGCTCCTGCAGGCAATTCTCCTGGCATGACCTTGACTATGCTCCCTCTGAGACTTTTCAATTTACCAATGCCCTTCCTCAAATGTGGCGCTTTCTAATTTATATATAAATTTATGAAATTTATTATAAAATATTTATAAAATTTATAGGTAGCAGGGGGACAGGGCCACATTTGGGAAGCGCCACATTTAGGGCCAGAATAGTCTAATACTCTGAATGTGATCTGACCGGGGAAGAAGACAAGGGGATTATTACATATCCCCCATCCTGGACACGAGACTTCTTTTAATGTAGCCCAGTTCGTATTAGCTTTCTGGCTGACAAATCACACTGATGACTCATACTGAGCTTAGAGTTTACTAAAATTTCCAGATCATTTTCAGACAAATTACCATCTAGTAGTTGTAGACAATTTCCATCTCTCCCTGATCTTGCACTTATGAAGTTGATTTTCTGAATCCAAGTATAAGACTTAGGTGTGTCCCATTAAGTTTCATCTTATTAAATTCAGCTCCATGTTGTGGACTCTAAATCTCCTGGAGTCTTGCCACTGGCACCTAATGATTGCCACTACATCCTGCCTCTCTGAATTCTCAACAGCACTTGTCTGCACTGGCCCTAGGATTCACCAGAGGGTTATTTGCTTTGTTGCTTAGATGAACCACTCTTTTCCAAGAATGTAAACAATAACTGTATTACAGATCTGCCTCTTGTTAAAGTCAAACCTTTCACATGAACCTCATTATCAGATTCTTGGTCACTCAATCCACTACTTGGCACAGTGCATTAATGCAGAAATGTCAAACATGCAGTCCACAGGGGCACGGTGGCCTGTAACACTCTCCAGTGTGGCCCCCAAACTAGACTGATGTGTAATTGGGAAATAGTTAACAAAATAAACAAAAATACAATAGAATATAGATAATGTTAATATGTGATTTTCAAAGTCAATATGTGGCCAGCAGGGATACTTAGTTGAGTGGCCCCCATTTCTATTTGAAATTGACACCACTGCCCTAATGTATGGTTAAGATTATACATAAAACTATAAGATTATACACAAATGGTTAAGATTATACACAAAACTATGGAGTCAAAATTTTAAGTTTAAAATTTCCCTTCAATCTTTGTCATGTATTAGAGTGCCTTCCTCTGTGTTACAGACCTACGAGTTTGCAGAAACGTTTTAGACACAGCTTTATTCAATAGTCACATTCATCACTTGTTCCCAGGGTGGTAAGGTCAGCTTGGGTCTGTTTTCTTGATCCAGGGGAGGACCCTATCCTTTGGAAACTCTCTGAAATTCCTGACAGCTTTCTACGGAATAATCTCCTATGTCTTTGCTCCCAATGAAACCCACTCAGTGGGAGGAGAGTAGGACTACATGACTACAGGACAAAGTACAACAAGGTTAACAGGATTGCAGCTCTAGAGCTGGAAGTGCCTTAGACATCCCGGAGTTCACACCCCATTTTACAGACAAGGACACTGAGGCCCAGAAAGGTGAAGGGACTTGCCCAGAGTCAGCAGACAGTAAGTATACAAGGTGAGATGTGAGCTCAGGCCTTCCCGGTTCCAAGTCCAGGGTCCTAACCACTAGGCCATGCTGCCTCTCAGGTTGGTTCCATCAGCCCCCTCTGCCATCTGATAACAATGAAAGACACTAGGGTGCTTGTGGTTAGAAAGCTCTGTGATGTGAACACCTGACTGGTGAGGCAACATTGAAATGACCAGTTCAGCTCATAACTCCTGATATAGGGATTCAGAAAGTCGAACCTAAAAAACAAGGCTACATAGAATGACATCCACAATAACAACAATAATAATAGCTGGCATTTCTATAGAGCCTACTACATACCAGGGATTGTGCTAAGAGCTTTACAAATATCTTGTGATCTGTACCACAACCCTGGGAGGTAGGTACTATTATTAGCTTCATTTTCTAGTTGAGGAAACTGAGGCAGACAGAGATAAAACAACTTGCCAGGGTCACACAGCTAAGTCAGATCTTCCTGACTCCAGGCCTGGCACTCTGTAGATATCGCATATCACAGCTCTTCGTTTCCAAGCCCTTTTCTTCACTGAATAAATATATTCAGAATAAATAAATGAAACATTTTAAGATGGACTTACTCTCCTGTAGGTTCCAGTTCACTGATCTCAAACCAAACAAGAAGGTCGTATTTGCTCATACTCTGGCCCAAGCTGGTTTTGCTCATGGTGTTCAACTTTGTTGCTGGCACTTTATGGGGAAAAACGAGAAAATATCAAACTTGTGCATGCTCAAAGCCACTTACTAGAAATGTATGCTGTTCAAATAGCAGGCTTTGACACTTAGGTCACTTTGGTAATTGTCACAAAAGCCAGAGGAGTGATTTAGGGCCAGAAAACTGGAAGGATGAAGCCAGAGAATACAGAGAATAAACAGAATTTTTCCTTCTTAATCTAGAGAATGAGGTAAATGAGTAAATGATAGGTAGGTCTTCAGACAGTACACTGCATTTGTGATCTGTGTCTCCATTTGCTATACCAGGGGCAAGGAACCTGCGGCACTCCTGCATACAGGGGTTCTAAAAGAAGGGTACATGACATGGCACGGTGCAGTTTGCATGTTTGAATCAGACACATCTAGATGTCACAAGATGAAAGTTATACAAATGGCATTAAATACTTAGGTGTCTTTGTGGGAAGATTTCAAATTTAAATCTTTTCTACCATTTGCTTCAAAAGCATCTTTGTGAGACCAAAAGTATAGCAGAGAACTAAAAATTCCAGAGCAGGGGTTAGTAAACTATGACCAAAGGGCCACCACTTGTTTTTGTAGGGCCTAAAAGCTAAGAATGTTTTTTTTTACATTTAAAAATACATTAAAAATTTACTTAAAATATAAAAAAAATATTCTTAGATGTTGAGCTGTACAAAAACAGGAGGAGGCCAGACTGGGCCATAAGCAGCAGTTTGTTGACCCCTGCTCAAGAACCATATTTTATGGTTCACAAAGCATGAATTACAATAAAGTGCCTTTTTTTAGATGGTTCTGAGAAAATGATTCAAGTTTGAAATGTCCATTTACACAAAGATCTCTCCTAATCCATGTGTCGAGTCTGCACCTCCAAATACAAAACTATGGGAGGTATTTTATATATTTACTTCAGGTTTAAATTTCATACCTCAATTAACTCTGAAATGTTTGAATGAATAAATGAGCCAGAATCCAAATTTGTGGCTAAGAGTTTCCATTCCCCAAAAGTTATAATTCTGAAACACTATCTTTAAAATAAACTTGAACTAAAGAGACCATAGTATACTCCTAGAAATGGTAAGAACTTCAGCAGACCATCATTCCAACTTTTCCATTTACATAGGAGAAAACTTGGGCCCAGAAAAGTGAAATGATTTCCTCGAGGTCACGTGGGTAGAAAGTGACATAAACCCAAGACCTTTGACTTCAAATTCTTCTAGAAGCCATGGAGGAATTCTATTTCTACTCATAAAATCTGTGCTCTCACCAAACTCAACTTATTTGAGCTGATGGTGCTATCCAAGAAAGAAAAAGAACCCTTAACTCAGAGTTACTTCTACATACGGAACTTTGAAATGAAAACTGCCTTGAAGTGTACAGCCTCCCCGTCTGGGACAACAAGCCAAGAAGGGACTTCCCTATACCTTTTTCAAAGCTATGTTTTAGGACTTCCTGACTAAATGAACTGTGCGTTAGATCTGCAGTATCCAAAGAAGACAAACATCTGTGTCTCATCCACACAAAACCAATGGCTTAGGATGGTTCTACATCTAGAGTGGAAATGGTTTGGCCACTAACCATCTCGTTTAGGCACCCTCTCGTTCTGGCAGCCAGGGACAGGCAGAAAGAGATAAGGCGGTAGCGGGTCAGCCCCGTCCTGGAAGCTGGTGATGGCAGAAGATGCAAGGGCACTGGCGTGCTCAGAAAATACGTCCAGCACATGAACATTCATATAGCCAGACATGAGATATCGAATCAGTTCAATCTTTCTCTCATGGTCTGGTGAAAGGGTGAAGAACCAAGGTATAGAGAACAAGGAAGGCGAACAAAGCCGGTTGGGAATTAGGGGGACAACAGTGTGGGAAAAGGAAGGAAATAAAAAGAAAAAAAGATAATTGAACATGCAGAATAACTTGATTATGCAAAGAAAAGTTCTCAATCATTTCAATGTAGCTAAAAACATGCAGGGATCTGGGAATGGGGGTGGGGGTAGGGCAGGGAAATGGACAGTTAGTTACAAGGAAGAGAGATAGATGGATTGCTAAGATTTGGCAAACACATAGGAAGCACACATGAGTGGTTCAGCTGGTCAATATGACTTTGCTGTCTAGGGGATAAAACCTTATCTCTTCACACTTATTGTTCTGATCCAGAAGATGAGGACAGCTGCTTTGTTCAGAAAATTTAAAGTCGAGTACTTTAGAAGAGTGGCAATCAGACTGTATTACACCCTAAAGCTATTCAGAATGATGAACATATACATGCACACAGATGACTGAATTCTCACCTGGTTTGGAGAGTGGCATGGGTGGAGGGAAGAATCGCCGGGATGGCTGAGGAGGACTGTAAAGAAAAGAAGTAAGTCAGATTTCCTACAGACTGAGAAAGAGTTTGGAGTCTTATGTCACCATCATCTTAATCTCTCTTTAAGCAAATCTTTCAAGTTTTCATCACAGTACTGCGGATGCTAGACCTCATTTCTCCTAGATTGAAATGCTAACTAAAATACTTTTTGTTTTGTTTTTGCTTTTCTGGTAAGGCAACTGGGGTGAAGTGATTTGCCCAGGGTCACACAGTTAGTTAAGTGTCAAATGTCTAAGGCTGGATTTGAACTCAGGTACTCCTGACTCTAAGGCCAGAGCTCTATCCACTGCACCACCTAACTGCCCCAAACTAAAATGCTTTTTGACAATTCTCTTGTGCCTCTTGGCTAAAAATGGAAAGTGAGAATTTTCTAGTTAATTTTGTCTTGATTAAAACACTATTGCACCACCAACATCATTATTCTACCACACATCAGTTCCTATGTATTTTTTTTTCATTCACCTGTTTAAACATTTTAAGGGAAAAAAATCAACTAGTCAGTGTTGTTTCCTGGAGTCTGAGCTTCAAGGGATCATTTATAGCTAACTTTTTGACTGCGTAGCAGAGGAGCCCATCTCAAGTAAAGCCCCTTTCTACAGTTATCTGAGCCAATCTTAAAGTGTACTCAGAAGGTGGACCTTTGGTAAAGCCTTGGTAAAGGAAGTAACATTAGTGAACAAAGGGAAACATAGGGTGGTTGGGATGATATTTGCCTTAAGTCCCTATAAGGGTCTCTTATTTTTCTGAGAAGAAAACTACTATAAAAATCCTCTTGACTCATTTGGTCCAAACCTGTGAAGCTCCTGTCCCTGAACATGAAGAGGGTGTTGCTGGTAATGTCCAAAAACCTCAAATACTATAGGCTTGGTCTTGATGTAGTCCACAAAGGATTCAGTTACCTCCACTGCAATCTAGCAAAAGAAAAAAAACAAGTGAAAGAAGTGAAAAGACTGACAAAAAAGGCCCTTTTCTTCACTGAAATCTGAATTCAAAGTATTAGTTCAACATTCCCTAAGTAGAGTCCATGCAAGCTCAGTACAAGTACCTCCACAAAAATGTTCCAATCTCTCTTCTAGATTTCTTTATGTGTGCCAGTGTGTGTCAGAATTTACATTATATATACGGTCCACCTTCTTCCTTCCTATTACAGATGAGGAAGCTGAGAACCATAGCTGGGTAATTAAAATTCTGGGACTAGAACTCGGGCCCTGATGGCCAGTCTAGTGCTTTTCCACCCACTAAGCTGTCTTAGAATCAGTATGTGGCATCCTTTGGTGTTAGACTTTACTTCTTTATTACCTTTGTTTATACACTCCTTCCTGCCCTCCCCCCTCTCCCACACCCACCAAGAGCCACTTTAAAACTCGATTTTTTCTGCTGTGTTCTGCTCAACAAGCTCTCCCAGATAGACGGCTATTAGTGTGACTGACACACTGGAGAGAGACGAGCATACTCCTGTGCTCCAGAAAGGTCTCCCCATATGTTGTGTGTTGTTACTACTCTAGTTAGTCTGAGAATAGAGTGCAGTCAGGGGTCACACAGTCTAAGGGGTTGGTTATCCATCATCAGGAAACAGAACCCTGACTGAATTCTAGTCAAACACAAAAGACTGGAGGTTGTTAGAATCATTTTTGCTATGTACAAGTTGACACTGGGGTTAATAGCTTAGAATTTAACTGAGAATATGGTCACCTCAATAAAACGCTTATTTAACACGCCCATATTTTTCTGGGGAGAAGAAAGTAATTGACAAATGATTTAATGAGCTCAAACTAATGCAAGATTTCATTAGCCCCTGCTACCACCCAATCACACACACATACATACTGCTCACTAAGATGACTAACTCTGATTTGCACTGGGACGTGCCCTCTCTCGGCCCTGAAGATTACATCACCACTTTAGGTGGTTCCCTCTATCACTTCCTCTACTATACACTCCCTTCCCCTTCTTGGGCAGCACCTCATCTCTGAGTTCATCTTCCCTTGGTCTGGAAAAGCTGAACGTAAACCAAACAGTACCACCCATTCTTAGCCAAACTCCCAAGACATTAATGCATCACACTTACATTCTGGACGTGATAAAAGCCGAGAGGACTTCCCCTGCCATTGTTTTTTAGGGGTTCAGTAGAGAATGCTTCATCATGACGATGTAAGAAGCTAAATGAATAAAACAAATGTAGCTTTCAATAACCTGTGTCACTAGGATCCTCATTTTCAAATACATATTGTGGAAAAACAAAGGAATCCATAAGTGGATATTATTTACAAATTTACTACTATACATATGTTTATACACATATATATGAAGACCAAGACAGCATAAATGAAAGTATTATTGAAATTAATACCAGAACTATTCAGCATTCTTTAAAATTAACTTCCAGAAATTGTTCTGGGGCTCAGTCACTCAGTAGTAAGTGGATCTAAAAAATTGGTTGGGGGGGGGGTTAGGTGAAGTAGAAAACTGGATGGCCTCATTCTGGTCCCATAGTCATTATTTAGAAAATCATGAAATCATTTTTTATAAAATAGGTCTGCAAGGGCTTAAGATGGTACAAAAATATACTGAGGCCTGTCAGTAGCATCTATATGCCTGGGGATAGTTTATATAGAGCATCCATTGAGAGTGGACTGTTCAGACCAATATTGAGTACTCTTTACACTCATAAGACAATGAAAATTCTATTGCTAAGGGGAAAGTGGGAATAAAAATAAGTAGGGAAGAAAACAGTAGTCAGTACATGAATTATTCTCAGATAAAAGACGTAATATCCATTAGGAGAACACAGAAAAGCAAAGCAAGTGAAAGTCAGATCCAGAGGAGAAAGGATTTAAAAACATTTGTTTTACCTATCAGTTTCACAGTCTTGAGGAAAGCAGTAATTTTTGACACAAGGGTACAAAGCATTGGTGAAAAAATTGTGTCACTCTATCATTCTTTGCCATATTTTCTATTGTTCTATTGCCATAGCTTTCTATTGTTTCTCTCACTTTTATTCCCCTATCCTTCCTTTATTCTCTTTTTCTCCTTCTTCTTAGCTATGTCTTATAAAGTTCCAGATACATGGTAGGTACTTGACAAATACTGATTGCACTTGCCATTGGTGCAGATCATGAAGTCCCACTGATAACACTCAATTGTTCTATACCATTTCCACTATATTGGCAGAATACACAATGATTATAACGCAATGAGACTGGTCCATAAGTCATATACCAGATCGTTAACATTATTTTATCTTTAATTCAATTTTATTTTCAGCACCTTCCTCTCCTCCCCACATTTAGAAATCAGGAAAAAGAAAACCCATTACAAATATGTGTAGTCTAGCAAAACAAATTCCTACCTTAGGTATGTAAAAAAAAGAAAGGAAAAAAGGTATCTTAATCTGTGCCCTGACTCCATCACCCATCTCTCAGGAGGTGGGCAGCATATTTCATCATGAATCCTCTGGAATCCTGATTAGTTACTGTGCTGCTCAGAGTTCCCAAGTCTTTCAATGTTGTCTTTAGAATTCTGTTATTACTGTACAAATTGTTTTCCTGGCCCTGCTCACTTACTATGTATCAGTTAATATGTGTCTTCCTAGGTTTACATGAAATAATCCCCTTCATCTTTTCTTACAGCACATTCACATGCCATAACTTGTGGATCCATTCCCCAATTGATGGGCATCATCTGAGGTTCTAACTCTTTGTCACCACAAAAAGAGCTGCCAAAAGTATTTTTGTACACATGGGGCCTTTTCCTATTTTCTTGATCTCTTTGGGATACAGGTTTAGTAGTGGCACTGATGGTTTAAAGGGTATACATAGTTTAATAGCTTTTGGGGTATACATCCAAATTGTTTTCCAGAATGGTTGGACTAGTTCACAGCTCTACTCACAGTGTATTAACATATCTATTTCCTGATATCCCTTTTAGCATTTGTCACGTCCCATTTCTGTCAACTTTGCGAGTCTGATAAGTGTGAGGCAGTGAATCAGATTTGCTTTAATTTGCATTTCTCTAATTATTAGTGATCTAGAACATTTTGTTCATATAGCTGTTGGTAGCTTGAATTTTTTCCTCTAAAAACTGCCTGTTCATATGCTTTGACCATTTCTCACCACGGGAATGGCTCTTTTTCTTATAAATTTGACTGAGTCCACCACTGTAAGCTCTTTGAGAGCAGGGAATGTCTTTTGCCTCTTTTTGTATCAACAGCCCTTAGCACACTACCTGGCACAGAGTAGGCGCTTAATACTACATTGAATTAATATATCTAATAAATGAAAACTTCATTAAAGATACTTGCTGTACTTTTTCTTAATTTCCTGATTCCTTTCTAATTTTAGCCGTAGGGATTTTGTCTGTGTAAAAATTTTAATTTTTTATAATCAAAACTGTACATGTAACCTCCTGTGAACTTCTCTATCTCGTTTGGTCATGAACTCTTTAGCTATCTATAGATCTGTTATGTCACCCTTTTTGTCTAAATTGCGAACTTGTTTTGAGTTCATCTTGGTATACTGTGTAGATGTTGGTCTATCTGTAGCTTCTGTCAAACTACTTTACAGTTTTCCCAACAGTTTTTATTGAATGATGAGTTCTTGCCTCAATAGCTAGAATTCTGGGGTTTATCAATCAGTAGGTTACCATACTCAAAATTCTGCTTGGGTATCTGTCCAAGCTGCACTTCTCTTTGAAGCTCTGGAAGTAATATTTTTAAGTCATTAAGATGTTTGTAAGTCATTCTCTTTATCTCAGTTTGCAGTTTGAGCATCCATGTCACTATAAGAGCTCTTCACGGTGGGATTCTATTTTTTTGGTTTCGTTTTGGCTCCTTCTAGCCTACTACTTGACTTTGAATTTTGTTTTAGGGCTGGGCTATACACACTTCTGGGGGGAATGTCTGGGCTGAGTTTTTGCCCTCTTACATTTTTCTATTACTTTCACAGCTTGAGCTGAGTACTTGAAAACTTTCAGGGCTCTCAAAGAGAGGTCATCTGGGGCAAAGTCTGTTCACTGCCTTTTTGGTCTGAGCTCTTCAAGTTCTTGACCCAGATTTAGGCATGCTGATTGTCTCTGGTTGGAAGTGCTAGTAGAGTGCTGCTGGACTCAACCACTCTAGAGGTTCAGAGGGACTGAACTGCTGGCTCCCCTTTGGTCTGGGACTCTGCAGGCTTCAGCCTGGGTTGGAGTCTAGAACTGAATCCCTACTCTGCTCCTGGGATCATAGCCACACTGATACTGTTGACTTGGGTACTTGTTACATAGCCAGGGTCTATGGCCTACACCACGATAGCTCCTTTCTGCCACCCCTTAAATGCAGGTCCCCTCCTTTTAGTCTGCCGTGGATCTGTGACCTAGAATTTGGTACAAGGCAATGGAGATCCTAGATGGCACCCATCCCTGCACCCTGTCCTAGTTCAAGAATACCCTGGGATCTCTTTCTACCCTGGCGCCCATTCTCAACCCTCTTTTAGTCTCTGGGTCCTGGAAGACCCTGCATGGTTCTTTCTCCTAGTCACCAGTAACTTTTTCTTGGATTTCCCCATTTGGTCTGACATGTTTTTAGATCTTTGTGGAAATGTGGTGATGTACTTCTTCCTGCTACTCTGCCATCTTGAAACTGCCTCCATTATTATTATTACATAGCCATAATTCATAGATAAAGTGAGCTGGGAATCATAACTCAGAAAGACCTTGAGTGTCAGAAGTTCTATTTGATCCCTGACCACTACTCCAGGACTATATCTATTTCACCCCACTGACCAAACTGCAAGTATACTGCCTCAGGATTTAAGGGATGTGGGTTTAAATACTGCTTTACATGCTCGCTAGTTACACAACCCTGGACAGGTTCCTTCATCTTGCTAAGCCTCAGTTTCCCCATCTGCAAAATAGGGATAATAATAGCACCTGCTTCCCTTGATTTGTGGTGAGGCGAAAATGAGATCATGCATATCAAATGCTTTGAAATCCTTAAAGCCTATAGAATTGTCAGTTATGATTCAAGAGGATCAGCATCTAGGTCAGAAATATTAGCACCCTGCCAGGAACAGACACAAAGGTAGAATATACTGCCCAACTGTTGTCTGCGTGCTTTGGATCCAAGTCTTAGTCATGTGTGGGCATGTGGATACTTCCAACAAATTCCATCCTCTCCAAACAGGGGTTGAGCCTCCACCTGGAAACCTGCCTGGTGTGTTAAAAGGATTTATTTCTTCTCAAGTATTCAGGCTCACAGTTTCTCAAAAGCCAGCTGATTGTCTATGTGTATCATGGACACGCTCCCCTCCACCACCCATTGTGGTCTGTCTCTCTGGGGGAGGGACTAGGAGGAAAGGGAGAGGTAGGAATTTTGGGGTGATGAGGCACTAGGTTTAAGAGTCATTTTCACTTGCAGGTGAATCTTTCTCTATGTGTTGTAGGGACTCCGTCAGGGCCTCCATTTGTAGAGGGACCCAAGACTCTCAGCCCCGCTTGGGACTCTTGGATTTCAAAATTATGATGTGGCCTGTTTCCCCCCCACCCCCATCAGATATCTTGACTTTCACCTCTTTTACATGTTTTCTTTTCTCCGTTAGAATGTAAGCCCCTTGACAGCAGGGCCTGTTTTTCTTTTTTCTTGTATTTGTAACCCTATTGGTTAAACATGGTGCATGGCACAATGAGTGCTTAATAAATACTCATTTCCTTTCTCCCTCCTTTCTCAGAATTTAATTTCCCTAGAATTCAGAGTCACCAGGAGATGCTGGCTTTTTTTTCAGAGTTAAAGGGACAGAGATAAAAATGTTAAAAACAACTTCAGTCATCATGTCAACACCAACTAATAAAAGACCTTTTTTTTCCCTTCAAAGTTATCATTGGTCTGACTTAAATAAGATCGGACAGTTCTGAAGGATTGATTTTTATTATGTCCCATTCAACCTCATCCTGGCTTTGATGATACCAGCTAATACAAATTAAACAGCTGAATGATACTAGACAGGAGATATTTCAACAATAATATACTATAGTAAGTATTTCTGATACCATGCATTAAAACTTAGTTTAGTATTGAGCTGACAGCCCACCATGGGACTAAAGCAGTGATTCTCAAACTGTCCTGGACTCAGGGACCACCAAAGAGGGACACAGGAAACTGACGAAGGAGTGGAATGTTTGCAATGCCTGAGCTCGAAACAGCTACAAAGTGGTAGCACTGACAAACTATGGGGTGTGTTATGTCAGCCTTAAGCTTGATTCCTATACTCTCCTAGTTTTTGAGGGACAGGAACTGGACCTGTGAGTTCATTTGTATAGGGAACTTCCAACTCAACAAACATACATTTAGTACTTACTATGTGCCACTATGCTTCCTAGTGCCCCAGCTGGTAGCAAGGGATACTGTAGCAAAGGTAATGCAAAGAAGAGCAAGAAAACAGTCCCTGCTTTAAAAGAGCTCACATCTAATGGGGAAGACAACGTGCAAACAATTATGTACAAAGAGGATATATGCAGGGTAAAGTGGAGGTAAGCTCAGAGGGAAGGCCCTAGCATTAAGGAGGACTGGAAAAGGCTTCTTGTAGGAGGTGGGAATGTAGCTGAGACTTGAAGGAAATCAGGAGAGTCTGGAGGCAGAGAGAAGAAAGAGAATTCCAGGAATGGAGGACACAAGTGGAAATTCCTGGAGTCAGGGAGATGGAGTCTCATGTGTGAATAACAGCAAGAAAACAAGTAAAACAATATTATAAAGGGGAATAAGGTGTAAAAAGATGGGAAAGGTAGGAAGGGGCCAGCTTATGAAGGGCTTTGAAAGCCAAATAGAGGATTTTCTCTTTGATCCTGGAGTTTATTGAATGAAGTGGGGGAGGGGAAGAAGAGTGTTGCAGTCAGACCTTCCTTTTATGAAGATCAGCTGGGCTGCAGTGGGGATAGGCTTGAGGGAGGGAGGTCAACTAGCAGCCTGTTGCAATTGTACTGGCATGAGGTGATACAGGCCTACACCAGTGTGGTGGCAGCAGTGTCAGAGGAGAGAAAAGGGTATATAGGAAAATAAAGGTAAAATGGTAAGATTCGGCAACAGATTGGGTATGTGGGGGTGATAGAGTGAAGTGTCAAGAATGACACCTAGGTTGGAAGCCTGGGTGACAAAGAGGATGGTGATACCCTTAACAATATCAGGGAAGTTAGGAAGAAGGGAGGGTTTTGAAGGAAATATAATGAATTCCTTCTACCAGTTTGGCACCTTCTCTGCATCTTGCAACCTTAGAGAACTATCCAGAGCCCTAAAAGGTGAAGTGATTTACCCAGGGTTACAGAGCCAGTGTGTGTCAGAGGCAGGATCTAAACTCAGGTCTTCTTGGTTTCCAGTCCAGTTACTTAGCCACTCTACCAAGCGGCCTCTACCCTAAGTTTTGGGACATCCTTTATTATACCAATGGTTATGGAGGGCCATACAGCCTTTTTACTGTAGAGTTGTTTCCTCTCGCCTAGAGAGAGAGGGGAAGGAGACCAAATAAGGTAGTCTGATGAAAGATTGTCACTAAGCATAGAAGTCAGGAGAACTGAGTGTAGGACATATGATTTTTAAAAAATGTTTCGGAGCCACTTTCCTGTTGAATGAATCATAAAACAGATCCAGCTGCCCTCTTGCTCTTCACTCCATGTACTACTGATACACTGCACCAACAACTTAATCCTATTCTATTAATCTTACATTTCTTGTTCTTATCTCTGCCCTGAGTGAAGAAAGCATTCTGTTTTATGGTACAGAACCCCTATACCAGACAAATTACAGAGAAGAAAATAACCAACAGCTTTGCTTACTTGAATTGGCAGAAGATATCGGCATACTCCGGGAGGATACCGCTGGCCTGCAATACCGTCACACGGAAAGTGAAAGCACTGCCCAGTTTCAGATGGTCTCCAACCTCTTCTGGAAACCCTTCCATCACCATTTTCCCATCCAGCAAAGTGCCTGACTTTAAATCTAGGGAGGAACAAATGACAAGTGCGTGGCTGAGATTACACACAACTTTCCTTCAAGAAGGCAAAGTCAGGACCTCTGACCCTGCTCAAAAGCTGCCTATGGAACCGCTTACCTTTCCTCACAGGGATTAGAAACATTCTTTCACCACTACCTCATCTTCTGTTCACTTACCTGGTTCATTCCCTCGAATGATTTCTTCTGGAGGAGTAATGATGTCAGAACTCTGACCCTGTCCTTCCACAATCCTTAGCTCCTCAAGGGACAATCCAGAGCGGGTCATTGCAACCGAAGAAAAATCACTCTGAAAAGAAGGCAAGGGGTCACATATGATCTAGCATGTTGATACTGGTTTCTTTGAATTTTTTATTATGTCTCAAAAAAAGGACCATGAATGAAAAATGTATAATTAAAAAGCTTAGAAATTATAAAAGTATTATTAATACATTCTTGTCCTTATTTGAATATTTAAATACATTTAAAAATTTAAATAGTTTTGTTGTAATATTCAATAACTTTTTAAAATATAAAATTCAAAATAAAAATTATTTCTTTAAAAAAGTACCTGGAAGTTACACATTTAAAACTGTCTGAAACAAAAAAATGACATTAAAGGTAAATGACTTTCCCCTGTTTGAGAAGGATATGGAAAAAGGAGGCAGACTGATCAGGATTGGAACCAGCATTGGTTTAACAATGCTAAGCTAATAACAATTGCTGGTAATGGTAAGTTAAAACTTGCTGACAACTTCCCAGTTGTTCTGCAGTTACCAATAGTAAAGAATTTTTGGTCCAACTTCTAGAATTTTCTCTCCACATTTTTCTTCCACTCCCCCACACCTCAAATCTTCCTATTTTATTTGAAGCCTTACCTGATTAAAATATTCATTATCAAAAGATATTTTAGCTGTTCCTGACTGCCGAATTCCAGAGCCATAATCAGGAGCTTCTTCATCAGCTATTCAGATAAAAAAAAAAAAAACAAGAAAAAAACCACTGTAAACTAAGGCTAAAATCAAAGTAGGGCTCAGCTAAGACTGAATACTCAGACTGAAAGTCAAACAGTCTTGCCAGTTGAGATTTTGAAAACTAGACAGCACTAAAGAAGATCTATTGAGGGGATGAGACAGAACAAGAGTAGGGCAATTCAATTGAATCATTTTAATCCATTTCTCCAAATGAGACTAGAAACAAGCAAAAAAAAGCAATCATACAAATGAGCTAAATTTTCCTTTGCTTACATCAGACCAGTTCCAAAAGAACCATGACTCTCAAACTAGTTCTTCTTGATGTAATAAATACTGTGTATCGGTAGGACACTACTTAACACCTCCCATATAGCAACTAACTGCTTTATCTTTTATAATACACAATATAGAAATGTTCTGCATTATAGAAAATATTTTAGCATCTTCCTCATGGTCTAATTTAGAAACAATGCCAATAAAATAAGCTGCTTCAGTGGAGTAATAAAAAGGCATGGATTCACATAAAGCTTGAATGATAGCTCGTACATGACGGGAATCCCATCACTTCCTGAGGCAGCTGATTCCACTTTGGAGTAATTCTAATTCTGGGAAGCTTTTCCTGAAATCCAAAGTGTAAATGTGTCTCTTGATAATTTCAATTTGCTCATATTTCAGTCCTTGAAGGTGCTGTCCCACCTTCACTCTTCCAAAGTATGCTCTTCTCTAGGCTTAATATCCCAGTTAGTTCAGTCAATCAACCAGTTCTCCTCTAATAGGATCTGAAGACCCACCCCGACCTGAGCCACTCTGCCCTAGATATTTTCTGCCTTACTATTCCCTTCCTACAATGTGGCACCCTGAAACGAATACATTACTCCAGACATGGTTTGACTAGGGCCGAGTACAGCAGAACTTAATAAAGTTCCCTAGCCTTGGAAGCCTTTCCAACGCAGCCTACATGGCATCAACTTTCTTGGCTGACATATCATATTGTTGACTCATATGACGCTTATAAGTCCACTAAGACCCCCAATATCTTTTCCAGACCAACTGCTATCTAGTTATGTCTCTTGCATCTTGTACTTCACAGATAATTTCTTTTTTGGAACTTGTGTAAGATTTTGCATTGATCCCCATTAAATTCATCTTCTGTGACTTAGCCAAACTTTGTACCTTGTCAAGACTTTTGTGAATCTTCAGTATATTCAGGGTGGGTATATATTTTGAACGTGTTGTGGCGCATTGTCCAAGATGCCGATCTAAATGGGATTCATAGCTAGATCTAAATGGGATTTCATAGCTATGGGTAAGGTGGGGGGAATTTTTTCTTCTTTCTCTTTTTAAAAAATTAATTAGAAGATTCTCCAAAAAAAATGAATATTTTCATGTATAAGAAAGCTAGAAAAGAGGACTATATATGAAATCATGACTCAATTAAATATAGCTTTTTAAGAAATATATGAAATTTAATGTGGTAGTAATAACATTGCCAGACAAACAGCCGTGGCCCCTTCTGAACTTTCATTTGCTTTCTTCTGTGTATTTTAAAAGAGTTTTCATTTATTCTTTTTTGCCTTTTTATTTTCATCATAGATTTAGAATTGGAAGGGAGCCAAAAGGCCCCCTAGTTTAACCCTCTCATTTCCTCTTATGAACTGAAACTCAAGAGAGGTTAACTTTTCCAGAGTCACATAGCTACTTAAGTGACTGAGGCAGCATTTGAATTCAGGCCTTCATGACTCTAAAGCTGTACTCCATCCACTAGGTATGCTGCAAACATTACTGCCACCCCGACTCTTTCCATCCTTTCATCCAAATATAAGTCCTCTCTTGTAATAAATAAACAAAGCAAAACAAAATACATAAGGGAAGAACTCTTAATCACTCAAGGACCAGAGAGGCAACATAATGCAGTTGAAGGTCTGCTAGATTTGGATTTGGAAGGCCCAGGCTCAAATTCCAAAATCCCAGCTTTGCCATTTCTATTGCCTTGGTGACCTTCAGTAAGTCCCTTAACCTCTCTGGGTCTCAGTTTCATCAACCATAAATCAAAAACATTGGGCAGTAGATGGCTTCTAAAGTGACTGCCAGCTCTAAATCTCTGACTCTGTGACAGGTGAAAATTAAAAAAAAAAAAGAAAGAAAAGATAATTTAAATAACAAGAAATTGAAAAGTTTTGCATGAACAAAATCATTACAACGAAGATAAGAGAAGTGGTCAACCAAGGAAAATTTGTGTCAAATATTTCTGAAAAAGATCTGATACAAAATATATGATATGGAATATTACTCCAAATCACTAAAAATAAGAGATGAAAATCAATATAATTCTGAGGTTTTACATCACACCCAGCAAAATTAATAGACAACAGATGCTGGAGGAGATTGCAGAAAACAGTCAGTTATACGCTGTTGGCAGAGCTGTGCATTGGTCTAACCATTTATAAAAGCAATGTGAAATTATGTTAAGAAAGTAACTAAAAGGCTGATATCCTTTGCTTCAGAGACCCCATTGCTAAGCACATATTCCAAATAGGTCAAAGATAGAAAGGTCTCATATATACCAACAGCATTTTTTTGTAGTAGAAAGAACTGGAAACAACACAAGTCCTGATATATTAGGGAAAGGCCAAACAAATTGCGATGCATGAATTTAATAGAATATTGCTATGCTATAAGAAATGATGAATAGAAAGAAAACAGAGAAACATGGGCAGACTTATATGAACTGATGCAAAGAGAAACAAATAGAACCAAGAAAATATAAATAACTACAACATTGTAAAATTGGAAAAAAAAATGAAATTGAGTGCTGTGTAAAGGTAGCTAGGTGGCACAGTGCACAGACCTTAGTTCAAATCTGCCCTCAGACACTTATTAGCTATGTGACCCTGGGCAAGCAATTTAACCTCTGTCTGCCTCAGTTTCCTCATCTGTAAAATGGGGATAATAATAGTACCTACTTCCTAGAGTTGTTGTGAGGATGAAATGAGATAATATTTGTAAAAATCACTAAGCATGGTGCCTGGCAAATAGTAGGTGCTATGTAAATGCTTATTCCCTTTCTTTTCCCAGCTGCGTAAGAATAATGAACAAACCAGACCAAGAAGAGATATTCCAATGTGCCTCCCTCCCTTCTTTACAGATGCTGAGAATTATGGATGTATATAACATTGCATATGCTGTCCACCTTGGTTAACGTGTTGATTAGTTTCATTGAATCTTTTTAAAAATTTCTTTCTTTATTCTTTGCCATAAGTAATGGCTTTTTGAGTAGAGGATTAAGAAATGAGGATGATAAAAACAAAAGATATTAATAACATTTTAAAATAAAAATTGATAAGCACACTTCAATGATTTTATCTAAATCAGTGATAAAAATGTTAAATCGTACAGCCAGCTCCTCCATGAAGACCTCCTCCCACAAGGTGACACAAAATAATTATTAACTAGACTTTGGTTTTAGCCAACCAGTCCTGGGTTCACTTAACTGTAGTCCTGTCTAGCCCACAAATCTCCATCTTGGCCATAAGATCAGCATCAGTGATTTTATCAAGTGCCTTGTGAGGTTACTCTACCAAGAGACAGCATTCCCCTGGCACTCCAGTTTAGTCAGTGTCAGAGATGGGCAATCCCATCCATAGATACCAGCACAGCTCACAACCAGCAGTCAATCAGTAGAAACATGTCATGAATTGTTTTATGCTTAAAGAGGGTTATTGATATGCACATGGCAGAGGCAGAAGTGGACAGGGTCTTCCTGACTCCAAATCCACCACTCTGGCCATTACCCTGCAAGTTTAGCCACCTTGTCAAAAAGGGAAATGCGGTTCATAAGGCTTGACCTGGTTTTGATAAAACAAAAGCAAAATCTGCTGGCTCTGTGCTAGCCACTTTTTCCCCTAGATGTTCAACTCATTAAGAATACATCCTAGAAGTTTTTCAGGAATCAAAGTCAAGCTTACTGGCCTACAGTTGAAAGATTCCATTCCTTTCCTTTTTTTTTTTTTTTTTTTTTTGAAAATTGGGACATTTATCCCTTATCCAATAGTCTCATTTTCTCTCACATTTCCATGACCTTTCAAAGACTACTGACAATGGCTCAGAAATCACATCTTCCATTTTTCATCCTCCAGGATGTAGTTCATCTGAGCCAAGTGATCTGAACATCTCCAGGACAGCTAGGTTCACTCTATTATCTTACTTTCCTTTTTCCTTTCCAATCCAAAGACCATTCTCCGTGGTAGAGAAAGCAGAAACTTAAAAGAGTTTAGTAGCTCTGTTTAATTCACTGTCTATTACTGTCTTCCCATTTACCCCTAAAGAGTGGTCAGAGCCCTCCTGTGATTTTCTTCTTCTCCCCTATAACTAAAAAACAAATGATTTTTGTCATCCTTAGCTTTCTTTGCTAACTTTGAGTTTTATCACCCCTATTTGGAATCTCTATTTACTATGGCTAGTTCAGTGTAGGCTACTCATGCAGTGATGTGAATGGACTTTAATTCTACCTGGCCTCCTTGAGAGCAAGGACTGTGTTAATTTTCATCTTTGTATTCCTGGGCTTTTTATGATGCTTTGCATATAGTATTTGCTTACAAATGATCAATGAATTATTATTATTCTTCTTTGGAGGCAATCGGGTTAAATGACTTGCCTAGGGTCACACAGCTAGTAAATGTTGGAGTTCGGATTTGAACTCAGGTTTGTCTGACTCTAGGGCAATCCATTGATTGATGAATTACCGAGAAACTCATCTAGTTCAGAAGGGAGTTGAATCACATAGGCCATTTGATTTTGGTCTCTTTGCCAAGTCTATCTACCAAGAGACAATTAGCCCCAATGGATTTTTAATATACAGATAATTTCTTTAAAGTATCCAGGTGGAAATAAAATAGTTATTTGGTAACAACTCAGGTATCAAATAGGTGTCACTAAGAAACTAACATCATCTTTGAGACCTATAAAATTAAGGTATTACCCAAGCCTGACGACATTGACTTTCTTCCTCTAATATCTTACTGTAACACAGATCAACTATGAAAATACTTCATAATATCAGCAATTTTATTCTTGCTGAGATAAATCCATAACCTCAGCTTATCTAAGAGTGACTGTTTTACAAATCCTCATAGGCAGAAGTGTTGCAAGGTTACCTTCTCAACACAATACAGAAATCTGGAAATGGGCTATTGGTCCAAAGGCAGAAAATTACAGGAAATGTCGTGACTAATTTCTCAGGCCCTAGGAAGGACAGATTATGGAGAAATGCCAAATAGTGATGCCTTAATTAGTTCTTTTCAAAGTGGTAGCCAATAAGTTGGAAAGCTTGAAACTGTTTGGCTCATATGGGAAAAAAAAAAAAGCCCTGAACAATAATTCAACATTTCTGAGTAAGTAGGGTGATGTTGTTTTAACAATAAAGAAATCTTCTATGAGCAATGTCCAAGTTGCCCATATAGTGTCAAGGGAAATTCCTTTATCCACTTATTCCAGAATAGTAGCAGATGCTGTCTAGAATCAACTTGTAGTTTTTAAGATTAACAGCTAGGAAGCAAACAGTAAAGAATTGATTTATATTTTAATGGATTTGTGATCTCATCAATGTAAGAGTGTACAACACCTGCCCACCTTGCAACCCATCTACATATTTCTATTCTGCAATTTTTGCCACATCTTTCCAAAAATGTCCATAGAAGAGCTGTCTGATGTACAGGCCTTCCTCTGCATCTTTTATCATTTCATGAAGGTCAGTGCGATAATCTGGCTGCCCATCTGTCACACTAGCCTACCTCCTTGTCCAATCAGACATGAGTTTGAGGTTTTTTCCCCACTCCACTTTGCATGCACCACCATCATTGGTAATATGCAGCAAGCTACACACAAGCACTGAACATCTTTCCACTGATCTCTGGGTCACCTGAAATTGTGATTCTTTTGAGACTGCACTGTTCCATGCTTCAACCCAATAAACATTTACTAGGCGTCTGATATATGTAAGAGACTGCCATATATCATTACTAGCAGAATGATATTAAAAATATGGAAGTACCTTGGAATCAAACACATTTCCGATCTGTGATTCAGTCCTTTTCCCTTCTCTTCCATCTATTAAAATCTGGATTCAGCTCATGGCTAAAGCAGTGCCATTTCAAAATACGGAGGAGCACTGAATTTAAAGTCTGAGGCTCATGGTTTAAATAGTGGTTGGCTACTTATTACCTGTTTGACTGCTCAAGTTGCTTAATATTTCTGGATCTGAGTTTGCTCATCTGCAAAGTGAGGTGTTTAAACTAAACTAGATGATCTCTTGGGTTCCTTGCAGACAAAGATCCAATGATCCTATACATACTGGGTATGGATGAACTCGCTGGATTGTCTATTCCAGTGGTCTATAAAGTGGGGGCCATGGTATGACTTGAAGCGGTGAGTGATCAGCCAGAGGGTGGGAAGACGGGTTGCCTCCCCTCCTCTCTGTGAAATACAATTGTGGAGTTTGTCTTCAATAAACTACACCTACCCTTCACCCATTATAGCTCAACACTCACAACCTTGATCCCCTCACATGCTGTGAAGCTCTGAACCTCCTTCCTTCTGCCAGGTATCAGTCCCTCAGGTCAGTTATAACTGAGCTGTGACCCAGACACCCACAGTAGTAGCTGTGCAGGTACCCTTTCCAACATGACGACGCTTCCCTCTAGCTGCTCAAAAACTGTACTGTATGGGATTCACATTTTAAAAGTTTAGAGACCACTGGGCTACTCAACTGGTTGTCATAGACTGGACAATATTCATTATTCACCCAGATGTTTTTACCTCCAGGTAATGGTAGCATGATCAATTGTGAATTAGCCACATATGAGAGTCAGTCAGATTTCATTATGTAACCGTGATTTTTACTCACAGAACAAAAAAAGCTGAGAACTGGAAGAGAATTTAGAGGTTGTCTAACTCTAGGTAGAGAATCCCCTCTATGACATATACAAATAATTGTTCAACTTTCTGTTTGAAAGTCTCTAGAAAGTAGGAATTTACTACTTCTAAGGCAGCCCATTTCATTTATGGATAGCTCCAATTATTATTAAATTTCTTCTTACATCAAGTCTAAATCTGCCTCTGTAATTTCACCCATTTCTCCAAATTGCCAAGCAGAACAAATTTAATCTCTCTTCCACTTAGTCCTTCAAATATTTAAAGAAAGCTATATCCTTCTACTAAGTCTTGTTTTGCCAAGTTCAATTACGCCTACTGCCTTCAATCTGAGTTTGAGACATTTCAGCATCTGTTTGTTCCCTTCTGAAGATCATCCATATGGTCACTGTCCATCCTAAAATGCATCAAGTGCATCTCACGTTATCTGATCAGGGCAGAGGACAGAGGGAATATCAATCATCTCCCTGATCTAGTGTGAACATCATGCCTTTTTAATGCCAGCTGAGATCACATCACAGCTTTCTTGGCGGCCATATCACACTTGCGACTCATAATAAATTTATAGTCCATCAAAACCCTCAGATCTTTTTTTAGACAATTGCTATACAGCCATAATTCCCTCATTTTTAACTTGTGAAGTTGATTTTTCTTGAGACCCAAGTGTAAGACTTTACACTGATCCCAATTAAATTTCATCTTATGAAATAAATTCTTTTTCTGCTTTTTGGTGAGGCAATCGGGGTGAAGTAACTTGCCCAGGGTCACATAGCTAGTAAGTGTCAAGTGTCTGAGGCCGGATTTGAACGCAGGTCCTCCTGACTCCAAGACCAGAGCTCTATCCACTGTGCCACCTAGCTGCCCCCCGTTGAAATAATTTTGCATCATAACTTCACCCCCTAGATTACTAGTGCTCCCTTCACACCTTTGTGTCATCAACAGATTTGATAAAGATACCTTCTGGGCCTTTATCCAAGTCACTGATAAAAAATGTTAAATAGCAGAGGGCAAACACAGATCCCTGGGTCACTCCACTTAAGACTTATTTCCAAAGGTGACATTAAATCACTAATGACAACTCTTTGGGTTTAGCCATCAAACCACTTCTGGATCTACCTAATAGCACTACCACTCAATCCATTTATCTCCAATTTGTCCACAAAAATAGCCTAAGAGACTGGATTAAATATTTTGCTAAAATCTAGGTAAGCTATATCTACGCATGGAGCAAGCTAGGTGGTGCAGTGGATAGAGTGCTGGGCCCAGATAGCGTCAAGAAGACTTACTTTCGGGGCAGCTAGGAGGCGCAGTGGATAGAGCACAGGCCCTGGATTCAGGAGGACCTGAGTTCAAATCCGGCCTCAGACACATAACACTTACTAGCTGGGTGACCTTGGGCAAGTCACTTAGACCCACTGCCTAGCCAAAAAAAAAAAAAAAGAAGACTTACATTCCAGAGTTCAAATCTAGTATGACCCTGGGCAAGTCACCTAACCCTATTTGCCTCATTTCCTCATCTGTAAAAGGAACTAGAGAAGGAAACTGCAAACCACTCCAGTACCTCTGTCAAAAAAAAAACCCCCAAAACCAACCTCTATGTGGTCACGAAGAGTCAGACATGACTGAAATGACTGAACACCAAATATCTATGCAGTTTCCTGATTTACCAGCCTAGTAACTTTGCCAAAAACAGAAATGAAGTTATGCTGGCATAATCAATTTCAATGCAGCTCTGTTGGCTCTTTGTGACCATTGCCTTCTTTTCTAGCCATCCATTAACCAACACTTCATAATGATAGGTTTTATAATTCTGCCAAGAATCAAAGTCAAGCTCATTGGAAGGACTATCAGTTGCTAAGGAATGGTAGAGTCAAATGAAGTCCATTTGAGGAGACTTGGATATGTTTGTATGCTTTAGATAGGAATACTGAAACTTAAAGAGGGTGGGTAGAAAATGATTATAGAAGCAATCTGCCAATCTGCCAAAGGTACGGAAAGGAACAGAATCAAATATAAAAGCAGAGCCCTTGATGACAGGAAGAGCCATCTTTCATCAGTGATGATTTTAAGTGGTTTTATGAATAGGGGAGAACAGGAAGTTCCGAGTTGAAAAGCCTCTATTGTCTCAGAAAACAAAAAGGCAGGATCCTCTGCAAAGAGAGAATTGGGGAGGGAGTGATGCAGGAGGCCCAAGGAAGGAAGAGAAGGTACAGAAGAGCACAGAGAATCAATTAGGGAAGAATAAAAGGGTAGCCTTAAGGCAATAAGGACCAGTAGAGAGAAGATAACATATATTATTAGTGGATTTAGGCAGCACAGTTGCCAGTTCAGCAGGACATTGAGGAAGCAGATGGAGGGAAGCTTACTGCAGCTATTCTCTGAGTGAGTGAGTGAGTGAGTGAGTGAGTGAATGAATGAATGAGTTTGTGTATGTGTGTGTATGTGTGTGTGTGTGCGCGCGAGCATTTAGGGTATAGGCAGGTGTGTTTTCTCCCTTTTCAAGCTTCCAGATAAATACTTCTCATCATTCTTATATGTCCAGAAATCCAAATCTTATTCTAAAACCATCTCTTTTGGGGAGTGAGACAGGGGCAGCTATTAATACCCCAAATACACCTTTCAGTTCTAAAGCCTATTTCTTTAATTGTTAGTAAGTGATGAAAACACCACCACCTGTATCCTTAAAGTCTTTACTTTACTTCAGAAGACTTTATAATCCTAAGCAAAGCCCATTGTGCTTTCAGTTCCTCATTAAAAAAAATATATTTCTATGGTTTAGTTACTTTACTACACTATAGAACGGTAGCAGTAGAGCAGATTACTATAGTACAATTGTCTGGTACCACTATTATCAATGATAAGAATAGGTCATTATAAATCTGGCAAATCTATCCTATTTTATGTCTCTTTGTTGTCATCCTTCCAGTTTCATCTAGCAATACTTTCCAGATGGTTGGCCTTAACTGGGTCTCATTCTAAGCCATCTGTAGAATCATTTCCCCCATGCCCTTACCTTTACTATTAAATGTTTCCTATTTCCCAGAGTCATTTAGGGTACTGAAACTTAAATTAACATTTGTAAGTGGTTTAAAAACTACAGAACTGGCAGCCCCCTCTGTCTCCTCCTCCATTTCTCTAGTCTTTCAGCTCTAAATCTATGACCCTCTGACCAAGGGCCATTATGCCTTCTGTTCTGGATCACGAATCATCATGATCAAAGATGCTGGAACTTAGGGGCCAACCTTATGATGAGGATCCTCTCTTGTTATGTGTAGACAGATATGGACTGTCACTGGGACCACACTCTTTGCAATTTGGAAGAAACTGCATTTTACTTGCATAACCTTCATAAACCTAAGGTCCACACCGAAGTATGGTGGGGCACTGGAAATTTCATGGAGAAAACTTTTTTAAGAAACAAAAATATCTCAGGACTTATACAAATAATAAAAGTAAGGACCATGTAAGTGATGAATTTTTGCTAAGCCTCAAGACAGAGATTAAATCAAAAAAAGGGCTGTTTTATGAAATGGCACTTACTTACCTGCAATAGCCTGTACTGCCACACGCAGAAATCCCCGAACTTCGCCCTTCTCACTGACAACAGCCACTCTATGAATCAGGGGTACTGGGTACAACAGGTTACTCAGGTATACAAATGCCCTAGTGATAGAAGCAGAAAGACAAACATTATAACATTAACTATAGAGAGAATTTGGTATTTGGATGCATGGAGTCTTCATGAAGTCTCTTGCTGACCTTATTAATAAGGTGCCCTCTCAGACTATACTGCACTGTTAGGTTGCTTCTAAATAACTTCTGACAGGACAGTCGTTCATATGAACACAATCAAGTACTTGGTAAAACAACTGGCAAATGAACTGCATCGCTACTCTCTACATCAATTACAACAGGTGGATGAATGACAATTGAGAGCTAAATGATCACACAGAACTCTATGAAGATTGTTAGGAGAAAAAAAAATCCATTGATGAACTTAATGGCCTTTATGCACATGGAATGGAATTAGATGGTTTGTTGTTGTTTTTCTCCCCCAATGGTTACAACAAAAAGCAGAGACATAAAGGACAAAGAAATGTGGCTGGGACTCAGAGTGCAGCTTGAGAAACTGATCTTACTCACAACAATGCCTATTAGCGTTATGATAAAGAATTTTGATTAGAAAAAAGATTTTCCATCTGTCAGGAAAGAAAAGTGACATATAGAAGAAACAGATACATAGGCAGAAAGCCTGTACAGCCAGAATTTTCCGAATAAAATAGTTTTGGGGGACATTGGAAGAGCATCAAGATAAAATTACAAGAAAGAACAAAAAAGCTATTTCTCAAGGGTATGTGTATATGTATACACACACACACACACACACACACACTCTCTCTCTCTCTCTCTCCACACTCTCTAAATTATCAGGAATGAAAAAAATCCCGAGTGGGGATAAAAATGTATAATTACAGACCTAACTTTTAATATCACAAATTAAATAGAGTCCTCTCACATTTAGCTTCTTTCCTTTTCTATTAATTGGTAGAAATTATTTTATTTAGAAAAAAGCTTTGGTGAGATTTAAAAAAAAAAACAACCCAACTCTGATACCAACTCAAAGTTTCAGGTATTAGTTCAGATTAGCAAATAGGAAACAATTAGTGGCCCCTACTACTAATCCATTGTCTTTACATGGCACACATTGGTCTTTTGATATAAAAGAAAAACAGTAAACATCTAAGAAATTAAATGATTATTTCATATGAAACATACATCTCTAATCTGTCCTTTTAACCCTGAAATAATATAAACTGGAAACAAAGGCACAAAAAATATGAAATGGACATATAGAGATTTCCATAGCAAATTAACTAAACATCGAAAATACTAAAATTAAGCAAACTATATTACAGAAAAAGAAAAGGTTACTAAAGCTTTAAAACCACAAATGAAACATAAATGTACATAAGCAACAAAATAACTATAAATCTACAACAGAATAAAAATGGAATCTATTTCCTTTTCAGTCTGCTCGAAAGTAGAGGCAATAATAAAACAGGGAGTATTAAACTCTGTGATGTAATTTAAAATAACCTCAGGAAAAAGATTAAATCCTAGGTCTTCTGAAGATGATTTCACACAAAACTAGCAAATACAGGTTACTGTTGCAGAGTTAATGAGATTTGAAATCTGCTTTAACTGGGTACTGAACTATGCTTCTCACCCACAAGAGTGAAAGACAAAATATAATTACCAAAGAGTATGCAGTCTGCCCTGACTCTTTATCTGACTATTAAAGATCACACACAGACTCAGCACCCTCTTTTCACTGAAAACAATCTAATTTGGGAGGGTATATGAATGATTGTTAAGACTCACTAGAGAAAAGGACAAAGGCACTGAGTCTAGATGGCTAACTGTACTTTATGAATTACATGAGAACATATAATTGTAGATCAGGCAGGAACCTTACACATTATCTATTCCAACCTTAAAAAATGATCATCTAAAAATCCAAAACTCACCTTTTTTAAAGGAAGATTACCTCTCAGATGGGCTAATGAACTGATTACAAACTCACACAAGGTAAGGTCCTTCTTTAGTACTCATATGTTGTTGTTAATGGAAATGGCTCTTTTAGACAGATACAAATCTGCCTCACAATGATCTTGCAGATTTGACTTCTGACTGAAGGCAACTGCGAATTTCTATAGTGGTATAATCTCTGAGGACAGGTGTGTCCTGTGACCACAGTTACTATAAACACACCAACTAGATGACAACCTCTTTGGTATTGAGGGATGCTTTAGTGAAAAATGAAGACTAGAGACCAAATTCTTCTAATGCTTTAAAGAAGGGAAATTTTCAATCACCCTATTATGGAGTACCCTTAAACCTTGGCCGAGCAGACTGAAAGTGGAGGGGTGGTGGAGGCAAAACACATATTAGATGAAACAATGGCAAGTTAAAATGGCACAGGCATACCAGAACAGAAAATGAATATAACAGAAAATTTTAACTAACATTAAAAAGAGAATATTTAGCATAACTAGCAATTTTTATAGAAATACAGAATATCTATTCCAGCATTTAAAGAAGTCAGAATATAATCTCTTTCACTCTAAACCTCCCCCTTCCCATAAACATTAATTATTTAACACTGTGTTCTAAATACTATTGAATGCTTCATGATATCCCCACATGTCATAAGAGATGGCTAAAGGGACAAGCTCTTTTCATTTCCATACAAGGATTCAGTAAAAGGCAGCCAAGGCTGAAAATCAAACGCTACAAGTAGAATAACACAAGAGATTGGAAAATTTTACTACTGAATAGTATTTTTAGTTATATCCTAAAGGGGAAATACAATCTTGTGAATCAACACAAAGGCAAAAAAGGAATCTACTCCTCTGATATGTATAAAATAAAGACTTCACATTTTGAAAAAACTGGATGATGATTACTTTCTAAGGCATTTAGCAATTTATTAACCACAAGATACAGTGCTGAGTGAACAAAAAAATCTAATCTACAAATTGTGTTTCTGTTCAAAGACAGTAAGCACTGGACAAAAACATGGAGAAGATATTTATCCCTCATTTTACTGATTTCTGGGATTTCTCTCTGGCCTTTCAGTCTCTACAGTTGCTCCAAAATTAGCTCGAAGCAAAGCTGGCTTGAGCCCCACCAAGATGAGGCCCAGGACACCTACCCAAATGGGAAGGCACAGAATCAACTCCACTAATGGCCACAAGAATCAAGCAGAAGTGACTGTTTTATACCTACTCGAGTCGAATACAATCGAAGTGAATGAAACTGCCCGGCCAGTTCAGGCTTTACCTAAGAGAAAAACGACACACACATCTCTCAAGAGTCAATAAATTTCTGCCTTCAGGTGGGTTGTGAACCCAAGCTGCCTCTTCCAAGTGTCACCAAGTGGCAGTCCTCAGCCTGACTCTCACTAGTAGAGAAATGGTCCATCACTGCTCAGAGGGAGCTCAAAGGCAGCTTTTAGGTCATCTAGTCTGACCTCTAATTCTCAAGAAAGCTAAGGATCAGTCGTATCACTTGTCCAATGTCACATAGTTTAGCGACAGAGAAGAGAGAACTTTTATGTCCACCTTCAAGGCACTGCTCTTTCCACCATGATATGCTACATGAGACAAGAATGAGGCTCACTACATGGAACACAGGACAACCGATTAGCAGTTGTGGGGTGTGCATAGGAATCCTGTAATGAAGAAGTTTGGGGACACATACTTCCTTCCAGCTGCTTCCAAAATTTCTGGTATGAAGTTTGCCATCAGCTAAGATTCCTGAACGTCTATATGTCAGAATAAGCTTTATGTGGTTTTGGAGTTTATTCTTCATTATGCTCACTTTTCATTCCACATAACAATAAGTAAGTTTCTCTGAGATTCTGAAGATTATTTTCTTGGCTATGAGTCAACAGGAAGGATAACAAGTGACTAACAACACATATAATGTCTCTTTATTCTATATTGGTTAATTTTCGGAAACAAATTTTAAAAGCTATTTCCCCCGCAAACCAGACATTCCCAGTAATATTTCCACTTAATATTTAAATCAAGTTCAAGAACCAGCACTCTTCATATGTGCCTAAGATCATATAATCTTTAATACAGGATTTTTTTTAACCATCAAAAGGCTGTTCTCCCATTTTGCATCATCATCATCAGCTATTTACTTCATAAATTCCACTAAGCACATGATATTAAACCATCTGGTGTTTTTCTTAGAGTCTGATAGTATTTTTCTACATGGGGCTTTCCCATCTGGTAATGATGTCATAGATTAACAGCACAATATAATGTGGTTCCACTGCAACTACATGGTCACTTTAATGCCCAGAAATACCGGGCATACTTTCTAGCCAATCTGGTTTTTGTTATATGATGTGGGGCTGAGTCGAGAGGGAAATCACTTCATTATAGAAAGGAAGGATGCAAACAAAAATGTTAGGATTGAAGCTAATGCAAAGGAAGTGTTCTTCTGTAACAAATGGATGTACAGATCATAGAAAAATGGGATGACCATGTGGTACTAAACAATGACCTAAGGCAACATCCTCATAAATCATCATCTCTTCAGACTTGTTAGGAGAACATTCCTAGTTACTTCCTCAAGGAGAGATTTGATGAGAAAGGGATGTATTTTAGTCACAAAAGAGTAGGTAACTCTTTTAATCTTTGGCTTTCTCTATTGAGGCGGCAAATAAATGTTGTTCCTGATTTTATATTTACTCCACTTACTGCTAATCACACCACTATAACTCTGGACTGATGTAGACTATCCAATCCTCTCTGCCTTCACTGTATTTCTTCTCTGCAGATAAATATGCCTGAAGTAATTTTCCCATTTTTCTTAGATACTGCATATAGTGCCAAAAAGAATATCTGGGCTCCAAAGAAATCCTGTCTGTGCATCCAAAAAAAGGGAAGTGGACCTATTTGTAAAAAATATTTGTAGAAGACTTTTTATGGTGGCTAAGAATGAGAAATCAAAGGGATGCCCACCAATTGGGGAATGGCTAAATAAGCTGTGGTATGTGATTGCAATGGAATATTACTGTGCTATAAGAAATGACAAGCAGGATGACTTCAGAAAAACCTGGAAAGACTCACGTGAACTGATGCATAGTGAAGTGAACAGGACCAGGAGAACATTGTACACGCTAACAGCAAAATTATTCGATGAAGAACTGTGAATGATTTAACTATTCTCAGCAATACAATGATCTAAGACAATCCCAAAGGACTAATGATGAAGCATATCATCTGCCTCCAGAGAAAGAACTGATATTGATTGAATACAGACTGAAGCATGCTATTTTTCATTTCCTTGTTTTCATTTTTTTTCTTTTGAGTCTTCTTGTACAAAATGACCACTATGGAAATGTTTTAAATTAAAAAAAAAAAAAAGCCCTGTCTGTGGCTTTATGATTTCTATCTCCAACCAGGGCTATGTTTACATATAAAAAGGGCCTAATACTTTGGAGTACATGGACTGAGTATCCAGGGATTTTGAATGACTAACTCTAAGTTTATTCATGTAGCACAGAGATGCTTATATAGCAAGAGCTGGTCCCTTTTTGCCTTTCTCACAATAACCTCACCAACCTTCCCACTAAAATGAACCAAGGGGATCGGTCGTAAAACGGGTCGTGCCCATCACTGAAGAGATCTGATCCCTCCTCCGTCCCTGCGTCAGAGCCAGTGTCATCCACGAATGCCTCATCGTCAAAGTCCTCCATTTCATCTTGTTGCTCATCAGCCAGCTCAGTGATGTCGGAATCGGCCGTGGAAAAAGTGGGGGAAGGCGTACGGTCAGCAAGGCGCTCATTCACACAGCCGTGGAAAATGGGGGAGCTAGACATCAGGTAACGGAACACGTTGATTAACACAGCCAGGGAGAGAGGAATATTTGGTTAAACAGAAAGAAATGGGTGCCGTCAGGAGGGAACCAGCTGCTGAATCAATCAAACAAGTAGTATAAAAACAAAAAAATCTTAAATCAGGTAAGGGACAACTGAGAAAAGTAAAGCAAAATGTGGTTCTTAAAATTAAGAGAAAGCAAGAGAATACACGGCTAGAATCAGATAAATACTGGGTTTACATATAGGGGTAATAAGAAGCATCTGCATGATTCAGTACGCAAAAAAGAATCACATTCTCCCCTAACCCCTTAAGTAGCCTAAAGAAAGAGGCTCAAAATAAAGGTTAAAAAATGAGAAAAGGCTTTTAGTCTTCATTCAATACCTCATAAAATACCAGGTCGGGAAACAAAATAGAATGGTGTTTCAGATGAAGCATTTACCTTGGTTAGAGGAAACATGTCTGGCAACTTTTAACTCTTAAAAACTTACTATATTGTAAGAGTAGTGAATTAAAGAAGTTATACTTTACTTCTAGAAGATGCTATGCATCATCCTTCTACCATTTCTCTAATGTCTTTAAAAATGTCTTTCAGTCTTTATTTGTGTAAAACACAACTCAAATTCTAAATAAGGGTAAAAGCAAATCAGTTACCACTGAAAAGAAATTAATTCACTAATCTCAAAGCTACAAAATTTGTTAATGTTTCCTTGCTTCTCAACAAAATTCTAAACATAAAAAAACCTTTGAAATCACAAACAGGTAGTTTGTTTTTGTTAAGTACTGATACTATTATATGAAGACAAAAGCAAGGCATCAAATGGAACCCCAAAAGTATAAAACACACCACTGGTAAAGACTAAAGTCTTAACATGAGTTTATCACTAACAGGAGCCAGGACAGTAAGTACATACCTTCCTACCAGTTTGAACCAATGGAACCGATCATAAAATGGGTCACTGCCAGTCATTGCTGCCTCTCCATCGTCCTGGGCATTGGAAGCCATTTCTCCAGCCCTGTCATACATCTCTCGCATCAGTTCCAGCCTTTGTCTACACAGTAGATAAATTATTAACAAGATGCTGTGAAACTTTTGTTTATATATTTATTACCCTGCAGAACTGAAGCTTTTGAGGCCAGGGGCTACCTTTCATTTTCGTCTTTGTGTTTCCCCTGCCTAACCCACACAAGTCCAGCACTTTTCCTATAGTTGTTTCTTAACAAAGGCTTGTTGAACTGGATTACTGAATTCAACTCAATAATGACAAATTACTACTACTACACAGTGTCACTATTTGTAAAATAGCACATCTTATAAAATGGCAAAAATAGGCCCCAAAAGCATAAACTTCAATGTTTGTGAGGCTGTCAGCAAACCAGTACTCTAATGTGACTGTGACAGCAAGTTACAGCAAACATTTTGGAAAGCAATATAGAAACATTCAAAAAGGGCAAAAAAAACCCGATCATATTTTTATTTATTTAACCCAGCAATTCTATGTTTAGGAATTTATCCAAAATTATCATAAAAAGAGGGGGAAGGACCTACCCATGCAAACAAACTCATAGTTACTCTATAACAGCAAAAATTGGAAACAAATCAATTAGGAGAATGATTAAATAAATCATGGTATAATAAAAGAATGTTACAAAACTGTAAAAAAATGAAGCAAATAAAATAATGACAGTTTTTTATGAGGTGATACTGTGTGACATCAGCAGAACCAGAATTGTTTCTATCTTGACAGAAGGGAAAGAAGGCGGGAGGGAGGGATAAGGGTGGCATAACTTTGTGCATGCCTGGAAGGGGACAGAATGAAAAGCACTGTCTTTGTTTTTTAGTTCATTTGGCTCTGTCTGTTTAAGGATAAGGGTTTTGTACAAGATGTTGACTTTTGTTGCATATAATAGTTTTATTGACAGTAAGTCTGTCACTTAACATTTTTTAAAAATATATGAGTCAATACAAAAATCAAATGGCATATTTATATTATAGAATACTAAATAGTTAATAAATAATTAAATACTAAAGAATATTTAGTTTTCCAAAGTATATACAAATGTAGAGAAAGACCCAACAGGACCCAATCTGGCTACCCGCCTGACAGGCTTCACAATTCATAGGAGAAATGTGGTCCAGTGACATGTACTACCTTAGTGGCACAGAAATAAAAGGGACTTTCTCATCTTAACCAAATGCATAGATTTTTCTGTTTATCAGTGAATGGTCAGATTGTCAGAACAGTTAAAAAAATAAGTCCTCGTGAGGACAGAAAAATTGTATGCATACAAGCAACATGGAAAAGACTTAAAAAATAGCTTTTCTTCAGAGAGTAATTTTAAATTATGTCTGGTAAAAATTGTGGAAAGATCTTTGAGAATTTAGGTTATGATGCTTAAAAATAGAAACAAATGTTGAAGGGTAATTATATCACAGTCTGCCATTCTGAAAGGCAAAAGGAAGTCCCAAAGTTAGGAAGGACCAAGAAAAGAAAGGGGTCTCCAGGACACTAACTTGAAAAGTATAAACATTTGGATATCTCACTGTTATTTCTAAATTTATCAATTTCCAAAACAATATTTCTTCTATAGGGTTTTCATACCTGAGTTTTTCCAAAGACCAGTAATGTGTTGCTCCATTTTTCAGATCCTGTACTTCCACAGCCACAACTGTACGAGGGAAAGGTCTATCATCCTGAGTTTTCTCCATCTCAGGGGGCAGCAGCTCAGGCGGCAAAGGGGAGTAGAGTGTGTCAGTCAGCAGAACAAACTGAAACTGTACCTGAATTGAGAGAAAATACCACTGAAAAATTAAGGACAGCATTGGCCTTTATTTAATGTTTTCTGAAAATGTTTTCTAAATGTTATCTGAAAGTATATATAAGAGGTAAAGCAATTAAAACTTGCCTAGTGTAGAAAAAGATTGAGGCTGTAAGTACTCAAACCATCAATGAGTGATTAGAAAATAAATTTTCCTGGTCTCAATTCTTTTCTAATTTAGAGGTTAATCACTGGGAATAACACAAGTTTTCCAAGATGAGCTTGCTTTCTTTTGCAGGACATAATTTTGGAAATTTTAACCTGAATCAAGTATAGTTTTGTTTAAACTCAAAGTATGAGAATGGGACGTTAATATTAATGAAATGTATCATGTTAATTTTGGCGGAAAAAAGACCTGTAGAACAACAAAGTAAAATCATAGATTTTAGATTAATATAGATGGAATTGTACTAAAGAGATTCAGAGAGAGGAAAAAGTTGCTGGAAAAGGGTCATAGAGTTTAATAATGAATCAATAAAGTGTGTGTATTCACACACATCTGTAGGAAACAGGAGGTCAATAAGGTAAATGGACCTCTAGAAAAGATTTTTCTAGCATTATATTTCTTTACTGCCAATCAACTCAGTTTCCTCAACTGCAATGTGAAGCAGTCCTTTCTAGACTGAAAATTATGTATTAAACTTAGGTAATTTATGTATTTTGCAGCATTGAGCAGGTGAATCAAAAGAGAGACTGAAAAATTACTCATGTAATAGGCAGAAAGAAGGCTTCTGGAATTTAGGAAACATTGTTGAGTGACTCCTACACACCCCATACCTTCTTCTTCAACTCTACGCTGATAGCATTGGCTTCTTTCAGGTAAACTGCATTTCCCCAGAGCAGATCTCTTAATGAGGTAAACTGATGAAATTTCCATTTCCGGAATGCCCACTGTGCCAGCTCAAATTCGTGTTGTGTCCAGGGTACTTGAGAGAAAGAGGGGGAAAGGGAGAGAAGAAAACCAATAAATCAGAATCAGTAAGTTTAAATGACTATCAGAAATTGAAATAGTAAACTACATATCTTCTTAGCTAAAGCTGTTTACACAAAACTCAACAAGTTTTCTAATCGCTCTTTGTATTTACACTCTAAATATACTAATATTTTAAAATGGTCAAGCAAATAACTAGTTAACTAGATATATTCCTAACGGGCTGCTAAAATGAATGTTCTGATACTCCTCTTAACCTTTGTTGTGTTCCAAATGGCTAAGGAAGACAGTGAGAAGTAAAAAAAAACAAAGCCAATCCTTAACTACTTACAAAATACACACAAACACAAAAGCTGTTGTTGTTGTTCAGTTGTGTCTGACTTTTTGTGACCCCATTTGCTTTTTTGGCAAAGATATTGGAGTGGTATGCCATTTCCTTCTCCAGTTCATCTCACAGATAAGCAAACTGAGGCAAATTGGGTTAAGTGACTTGCCCAAGGTCACATAGCTAGCAAGTATCTGAGGCCAGATTTGAACTCAGGAAGATGAGTCTTCTTAACTTCAGGCCCACCATGCTATCCACTGAGCCACCTAGCTACTGAACATAAAACAGTAGTCCACAACTTTTTTTCTTAGAATCTATTTTCAATTTCCTAAAGTTCTGAGATTCCTACATATCAGGAGACAGAGAGATAAAAGCTAATAAAGACCATGATGAAGAGGGGTTTCTGAAATAAAATTCCCAGAGAGACTTAAGGAACAATGTGCTGGTCACTGTCAGCTGTATTCTTTCTCCTGCTGGGAAATCCAGGCTGACCATGGGCAAGGGGGCCTGAAAGAGCTGGAGGATCACAACTAGCAACTGCCTGAGATCCACCTGAAAAAAGGCTGAGCCAGCAGCATGTTACCCTGGAAAGCACTGGGTCTGGCATCTATACGCTTGAATTCAAGCCCTTGGGCGCTTGCCAGCTTGTCACTAGGGGAAAGTCATTTAATCTCTCCACTTTGGTTTTCTCATTAGAGTATATTTGCACGTTATGGGGTCACTGTGGGAAAAATTCTTTTTAAGCTGTAAAGTACTATATAAATGGGGGTGTTATTATCTATCAGTAGACCCCAATTCTCTAGTTTGGGGATATATTATAAAACATTAAAAAAGAAATCTAGGATGTCAGCCTAATTTGTGACTAAAGTGCATTACCATAATGAACTTTAAGATACTTATTAGAATTCTACCGTAGAGTTCTACCGTTTTCCTACCCTCTTTCATGCCAGGAGATGAGTGAATAGTGCTAATTAGGTAGAAAGGCAATATTCAGGGACTCTAGGAAGCTGTGATTAATACCAGTATCAACTAAAGGCTTCCTCAAGAATGTGGTCTTATCTAGCCTCAGACACTTGACACTTACTAGCTGTGTGACCTGGGCAAGTCACTTAACCCTGATTGCCTCACAAAACAAAAATAAAAACAAAAACAAAAACAAAAAGCAAAGAATGCGGTCTTAGTTTCCAGGGAAGAAGATCCATTAAACCACTACCTGGCTCAGTGACATGGCAAACAAAGGCAGGGATGGCTATGGAGAACACTGCGTACACCATTAATGAGAGGCAGCACAGCAGAGTGGGGAGGGCATCAGTAAGAATGCCACCTCAGACACTTACTAACAGAAGTCACCTCTCTTCTCTGTTTCACTTACTTCATCCATCTGGGCTTGATGACCTCAAAGGTCCCTTCCATTCTCTACCTAGGACGCTATGATGGAATAGATAACTAATAACCAGTGAAAAATGAACTGGTCAAAACTTATACTCAGGAGAGCTTTTGGTCTAAAGATCTCACCTTCTTCTTCTTCCTCTTCCTCCTCAGTGGTTTCAGCAGTAAGCGAGCGGGTCTCAACCTGCTTCTGTAGGGCCTGCAATTTACTTTCATAATCCTGAAGGGAGAGAAAGGAGATACCATGTAGGAGAGAGAGAGTGTGTGTGTGAAGGGATGGGGTGGAAAAAGAAAACTAGAGGATGGGAACAGAGACAAAGAGAAGTTGTGGGAGGTCTGGAGAGAACAAAGAAAAAGAAAGAGACAGACACTGGGGATGAAAGCAAAGTGCAGAGAAAAAGCTTAAGAAGTGCAAAACTGTAGGAAAAACCAACACAGGGTATTCTTCTGGTGTTAACTCCAAAGAAATGTCATATGGTCTCCTTCAGCTTCCTCAAAGATCTAAGGACTGTTTTAATGGGGAAATGGAACTGGCGGTAGCAGGGGAGTGTTTGGTAGAATGGGCAGAGAGGAATGGTGCCCTTAAAATATTAAGATGCTCTAAAATTGACTGTAATATATTTTTCAAAGAATAAAGTAGCACTACCATTCTTTATTTATTACTAAAACAATTTTAATTTCATGCCTCATCTAACAAGGAAAATAAAAGTTATAACCATTAAGGCTTAAGATGTTTTAAGGACAGAATAATCACCTAATGGCTTATATCTCTGGATGAGTACAGAATTTATATAACTAGCTTTTCACAGGAACATTTTAAGAACTAATAAAATAATGTATACAATTCATTTAGTTATTATGAAAATGGTTATATTATTAACTACATTGGAATAATAATAGCTAGCACTTACACAGTACTTTAAGGGTTGCAAAGGGTTTTATAATATCATCCTCATTTTATCCTCACAACAATTCAGGGAGGGTGAGCAGTGTTATTATTACCCCCACTTTACAGGTGAAAAAACTGATGCAGACAGCGGTTAAGTGACTTGCCCAGAATCAACAGATAGTGAATGTCTGAAGCTGGATTTTTAACTCGAGTGTTCCTGATTCCAGGTCTGGGGCTCTATCCACTGTGCCACTTAGCTGACTCTTTACACTAGAAAACTAATATTAATAATAGCTGATATCAACAAGTACTTTAGGGCTTACTAAGCACCAGATATACATTACCTGATCATACATTTTAAGGTCATCTGTTCTTCAAAATACTTTAAAGGAATTAAAAGAGATTCCATTGTAAAGTATTCTGTTCTGTGAAATACAGTAAGAGGCACTAAGGAACACAAATTTGTAAAGTTAAAAATTCATTTTTAGGTAGAACTAGACTGAAAGAAAGAAGGAAATTTGGCCAAAGGCAGAGAGAGCAAAAAACATATTTTAAAAAAAAATTCCTGTGGTGCAGTGGATAGAGCACCAGCTCTGAAGTCAGGAAGACCTGAGTTCAAATCCGGCCTCAGACCAAACACTTGACACTTACTAGCTGTGTGACCCTGGGCAAGTCACTTAACCCCAGTTGCCTAAAAAAAAAAAAAAAAATTCCTGTTCCACCATCTAACTCTCAGAGTAAAGAATAGATAATTTTCTAGAATGGATGGGGAATTATATCCTTAATTTAAGTGTTTCTCATAACCACAATATATCCCCATTTAACCATGTAGTATATAACAAGTATAAAAAACAAGCTACTAAAAAAACTATTTTCATTAAAATAGAAGGGTTAAATATGTATACAGAATGAGAAATACTGTAATTTGTTTGTGCTGATTGACCTCATTTCTAGTATTGAGAACAGATTTTAACCAATTTCCTTTTAGAAGGTATCTATTTTCAGAATACTGAGGTAGTCTAAAAAAAAAGCACTACCTTCAGTTATTAATCTAATGACATTTTGTAAAAGCAAAACAAGGAAGGCTAGATAAAAGAGACCCTCCCAAGAAATAAAAAGTGTAACAATAGCATTCCAAAAGAGCACTGCCCAGAGCTTTCCTGTTTTCTTGGGCTTCATAGGTGTGGTCCATTACTGGACATTCTTTTAAAGCCCAGAGAATTTCAGGGTTGGGCTGTGGGGGGAGGGAAGGGAGCAGGCTTTTCAGAATCAAAAATATATTCTGTTTTGCAGATCACCACTAAAAGCAGACTTCACAAATTATTTCATATTGGCCTCCCCATGACAATGGTGGGCAGAAAAGGAAACAACTTTAGAAGGGGGGTGTGGGTTGGGTACATGCTACTAGTTACAGACATTCTCTGAGGCTCATATCTTTTCTTTGGTTAGTGAAATGTATCAGTTATCAGGAGGTAACGTTGCAGCTTTATAAACAAAAAATTGTTTTATGACAATTCAGGGGGTATAATAAAACAGAAAGAGCAATGGGCAGCCAGAAGGCTTAAGTCTGGGGCCAGACCCTGCCACTAATTAACTACGGGATCGTGAGCAAGTTGCTTAAAATTCTTTAAAGTTCAATTCCTGTAACTATAAAATGGGGATAAAACAGATTCTATCTAACAATGCTGTTGTTCAATTCTAACATTATAATGCATATGAGGGGGCTTTGCGAATGACAAAATGCTTTAAAACATACAATGTTTTAAAATGTTTTGTGACCTACAGTTGATATATTGGGTCCTTTGAAGTTAGGGAAGGGAACCTGGACATTGTCCTGTTCGTTCATCAAGTACAGAAAATATTTCAATAAATAAGCTTGGTCAAGTTACAACAATAGCTAGCATATCTATAGCACCCACTATGTCCCAGGCACTGTACTAAGCACTTTACAAATATCTCATTTGATCTTCACAAAGACCCTGGGAGGTAGGTGCCATCATTGGCCCCAATTTACAGATGAGGAAACTGAGGTGGATAGAGGTAGAGTGACTTGCCTAGGGCCTCACAATTAGAGACTGTCTGAAGCTGGCTTCAGACTTAGGGTTTCCTGACTCTGAATCTGCAGCTCTATCCTCTGGAACACCCGGTGCCTTGGCTGAGCAGTTGAGCTATCACAGATAGGCCTCTATAAAATGTTCCAACTAAGTTCTAGTTAATGGGCTGTGATTTCATCTTTGTAGAAAATGCCAGGGGTGGGAATTGCCTCCATGACTCAAAAGAAGAGTGATGGATAACCTTCCATACACCTTAGTGGAAAATCCCTAGGGAGTGGTTTGGGACTCACAGAGGTTAAGTGACTTGCTCAGCGTCACAACCCAGGAGGGATCAGTGATTAGAGCTCTACCACGCTGCCTTGGAGCAGAGCCTTAAAATGTAACCAAATAGGACTAAAATACAGGAGAAAAGTTGTCAACGACCTACAAATTCACTTTCTTGTCTTACAAAAAGCAGAAAAGTATATTCCCTTCCTAAAAGCTTATGTATGACACCAGCGAAAACCTTAGCATTTGGTTTTATCTGAAACTAATGGGAAGTATAAACTGATTGATTAAAGTACTGGACCCTAGTCAGAAAGATCTGAATTCAAATTAAGCCTTAGACACTGACTGGCTATGTGATCCTGGGTAAGTCATTTCATCTGAGACTCCTTTTCCTCAGCTGTAAAATGGGGATGATAGCATCTACCTTACTGGGTTGTGAAGATCAAATGGTCCTCAAATGAGATCTCTGTAAAGCACTTTGCTACATGAATGCTAGCAATGATGATGACGATGATGATGATGATGAAGAGGTACTGTTGTCCTTTTCATTCTAAATTCTTAACCTGAGTCTGTGGATAGATTTGGGGGTGGGAAGTATCTGTGAACTTGAAAAAAATTGTATCTTTATTTTCATTAATTTTTAACTTAAAGGAGGAATGTAGGCCACAAACATCATTCTGAAAAGGGATCCTTGGGTTTTCCCAGACTGCCAAGAGGGCTGATGACATAAAAAGAGGTTAAGAATCTCTCATCTAGAGTGAAGAATAGACAACAATCATGGAAGATATAGTTTAAAGTATGATGTAATTAGCCAACAGCTGTTTGTATTCACAAAGAAAGATTCTAAGCCATTTTCCCAAGCTAGCTCAGATGGGCAACCTCAGAATGGACACTTTACAAAGGTATTGCTCTAAATGTACCAGATCTGTGCCTTCTGAGTAACTTTGTGGGAACTGAGAAATAAAATTAGACAGAAAACTACCTCATGAAAAATTGACAAACCAAAGAGCAAAGTAGGTTCTTTCTGACTGAACCCCATTGAGAGCAGTAGTTATCTTGCCATTTTTCAAAGGAAAAACATCTCCTGTTGACTAGGAATTCTCAGCAACTGGCATAACTTGGTTGCTTAAGCAACCGAGTTAGCCAGGAAATGGATGAAGTGTGAAATAATCTCTAAGCTTTATGGATGGACTGTGGGGAGGTTAAATTGGCCCACCTGCTAACTGGTACTGGTAAATATCATTCATTTACAATGGCAGGTTGTAATCAACAGGTTGAAAAAGCCAAAAGTGAAACAAATTCCTACCAAAGCAGAAAATGATGTTTAAAAATATGGCTCAAATATAAGAAAACAAAGCTATGCAAAGAGAATTTATCCATCAAGTTTGGGTTCTGTTTACAAGAGCACTTGAAAACAAAATAGTTCTAAGGATGAATGAAAAAGTAATAGCTTCATTCTTTTTGCTCCAGAAAAAATGCTTCTTAACCATAATATTCTATAGAGAAAGTGCTCAGTCAATTTTTAATTAAGAACACCTTTAAGGCAGATTTTTGCTAAAAGGAAAAAGAAAAGTCCAGGACCAATTGATTTAGTGACTTAATTTTGCAACAGAATATCAGATAGGATTTCATTTTTAATTCCAGATGAAAAAATGGAGACTCTCCCAAGTCAGGCCACACAAAGCACACATAATTTCACTCTCCCCTCATCCCAAACTGGGGATTAGGCACCCACTTCTAAGAGAGTTTCATCATTTATTGAAGGACCTCTGTAGCAATACAAGCTAGTTCTGTTTTTCTAGAGAGTGCAAGTTCTTGCACTCCAGACAGTCTTCAGATACCTTTAGGGTAAGAAACATGGAAACAAATGGAAAAGTCCACAGGGTTTTTCTTTTTTATTGGAAGAAAGATTCAACACTTCCTTTTACAGTAAAATGGGAAGAAAAATTAACATGAATTTCACATCCTAAAGTGATTCAAGACAAATACCTAAAGCAAACTTTATTACCCATAAGGGATGACAACATTAAATACACATTAGTAAAATTATTCATTATCAAAAGGTCCTCATTTTATTGGGCAAATTCTCTAGTTTGCATCGCTCCTAAGAAGGCTTCTTCCTTAAGGGAGATGAGGACAGAAGAAACCTCCCTTATCCCTGTCTTGAATGTGATTCATTAAGGCAACTGAACAAATGACCAGTAACAGACCTCAAAACTCTACCACAGGGAGTTTGCAATGCATCACTTCTTGTAGTTTGAGAGCCTGTTTCAATAGGCCCATAAGTGTGAAAATTTCAGCATCACCGCCCTTATCTAAAATATGAACGGTCTGGTCACTTCAAGCCACTTCAATGTAATGAACAAATTCCAATCCTTTTTCTAGTAAAATAAAAGCCTACATTGCTAAGGACAGGTAAGTAGTAAACGCATTTAAAGGGAAAAAAAAACACTTTGGTTGAAACTTAAATTCATAAAATATCGTTAATGCTGCTTTCTACCCTTATTTTACTCTCTCAGTAATCCATTTTGGTTTGTGAAGTTACAGTAGCTAGCAAGGCTCTGCTAGACTCCCATTACTGTCCTACCACCATCTAGTTCCAAGACTATTATGAGTTGCATTTTTGTCTAGTCACCATAATAGTGGCTATTGACACTACCATAATAATAGTACATAAAATTCTGATCATCTTTCTCTATTCCTCCAATATTTAGGCTTAAGAAGACATGCCATTCAAATTATAAAACTGGGTTAAATTGACAAAGTGTGAGACTGGGTTAATAATTTCATCCAAAGATTCAATGATATAGGTTTATTCACCTTAGGCTATTCACTAAGACAGATACCTCTTCTGAAATGAGTTCCTAGAGGACAAAAATGACATCAGCCCCAACTGTCAAATCTTAGTTGATTTTCTCCCTGAATTTTGTGCACTAAAGGGCTACTTTAGAGTTTTGAAGATTTTTTTTTTGACCAAAAGGGTAAAGTAAAAAATAATAGCAATGTGAGCACAACTATATAATCAAATGTGACAAACATATATGAAATTCTTTGGAATACCACTGTGCACACTATATTCCATACTCGTAAATGCAAATACACTTTTCCTCATTTTAACAATTTATCAAGTTACTTCCACCGTCTAAAGGGGAAAGGTAGCATAGACATAGGTTAATTATGCTACCACATACAAAAATCATATAACTACCCAATTGAAAGTTAACAGCAAAAAAGAACACTTTGTAGAGTTGAGGCTTGAGTAATTCATTTTCAGATTCTAAAATGTATTTTTTTGCAGAAGCAGAAGAGTGAGAACATATGCAAGGACAGGTTGGTTTCAACTGCCTAAGAAAAGAATGATAAGGGACAAAGAGGGCCTACACCAAATGCACAGAAGTGACCTGAGGTAGTCTACCAAGTACATTCATGCGATGCAAGACAGGAGATTGTCATTTTAACTGAATGCATTTATAACTGTGATTCTTCCCATGTTCAATTAACAACAAAAAGTTTAAGAATAGGATTAGGTTCAAACACTGAAGGCAAATGTGTCCCCCAAAGATTCTGATTTTTATTTTTGAAGGTAAAAATCCAAGAGCTAATATAAAGCAAATGAATGTTTTAGCACATTAAGAAAGCATCTTTTCAGAAGCAAAGAAACAAATCCCACAATAGTAATGCATTTCAATAATGACTAAGCACACACACAAAGACACACACCGCGCACGCACGCGCATGCACACACAATACCCCTCCCCAAAATAACCCCCCCAACACAATTATAATCCTTAAGGCTTCCTTAAATGTTACTTGTTCTGTAATTTTCCCCATCATCTAAGAAGGTTGAACGTTAAGTAGATGCCTTAATTTGTATAGTTTTATAAATTCTGAACAATATGAATTTTACAGGCATCTCTGGTTCTTCACATTGTTTCTAAGGTTAGATTGTGAGAAGGCACAAAGGATTGGGAAGGAAATCAAAAAGAAAACTAATCTCGCTCTTCCCATCAAAAATATTTTCATTTTCCATTAGATTCTCCAAAGAGTGAAACAATCTGAAACCAGAATGCACTAAAAATGAGGTATCTATATGAACACAGATTTTTGCCAGTCTTTCTCTTCTCAGTAAGATTTGTAAAAGCATAAACTTGTAGGGTTTTTCAATTTCTAACTAAAAGAACACCTTCTGCATCTATACTTTCAAGCCCAAACCAACCTAACTTTCACAATTTCATCATCTGCTCCATGAAAACAGTACCATTTCCTTGCCCTGCCCCACCCCACATCCTCTTACAAATAGTACTATCCAAAGACTAGCTTATTTTCTTGGCATTTTGTTACTGTAGTTTTAAGTTAGAGCAAGAACATAAAGTTCATTACACATTGGGTTAAGATTCAAACTGCAAACAATATACATATTCCCAATTACTGTGCCATCTGATACAAGCTTCAATGTCATGTCAAATTTCAAACAAGTAATGACATTAACAGAACTAAGATGGAGAAAAACAGTCTTCTTCACTCATTCTACAACACAATTGACTCAGCTCTTCCCTGCAAACCATGGAAGAAAAAGAGCAGTTCTGTGGAAGATGCAAAGCTCTATAATATTTCCATGTCAGTCAAAATCAAGTTTTGGTTTGTGGACAATTAAATCCAATTTGGGGAAGGAGAATGGAAGTTGGACAGAAATCTAAAGTTGTGACTATGTAATTGTATGCCATTTTATCACTTTTTAACAGTTATGAAACGACATTCAACACTGGATAAATATTCCCTTTTTGACTGTCAGCATAAATTTAAGAGGCAGTTCTTTCTGGACAGCAAACTCCCATTATAACTTTTAAAAAGTAGCACTAGATCAAAACAGACAAGTTCCTGTAATTAAATCCAGTATTCTGGCACACACAAAGACACACACACAAACAACACTCTGAAAAATCAGGGAATCTAAATGTTTTTCCAAAATTCCAGAAAATGTCCCATCAGTGATACACAATCAAAAAGGGATGTATTAAAATTCCAGTGTATTATGTATGGTATAAGATTAAGAACTAGTTAATCTCTGCTGGAATACAACATCAAAATCACAACAGGAATCTTCTGTGGCCACAGAACACAAAGGTAGACCCATTTCAAGTGTTTTTCAATCATAAGTCAAAATTACCATTCCCCTCTTTCTCCCAACAAAATTTCAAGCTTGTCCAAGTGAGTTACACTGTAGTTTCTCTACCAGTTTTGAGATTAGGTGCAGAAAACTGTCTTCTCATTCGAGGCGGTGTCACAAACTGGTTATAGTGGTTGGGTCGGTCGGTCTGCTTCTGGTAGAAACTGGACATGCTGCCTTCCATCTGGCCTCCAGTGTTATAATTACAGTAAGGCTGGCGGTGCTGATGAATATGGCGCTTCTGTTGGAAAGTTTGTAGATCAGGGTTCTGGTGCCCATTGAAGGACTGTAATGACTCTGATGATGCAGACTGAGCACGTACATTTTTCTGCTGGCCATTATTGAGGGAATTACTTCTCCATCTCAACTGAGGAGGTGGCTGCTGATGATGATTATTAAGATGTTGCTTGCTTACTTGTATGGCATCTTGGTTTCGATTGCCTTGATGACCCCATGGAAACTGAGGGTCCTTAGACATTGCTCTACTAATTTTTTCTTGGCTCTCTTCACTTCCTTTTCTTTCCTCTTCCTCCTTCGGAATTTTTAACTCTATAACCTCATCTTCTGTTATAATGATATGTGTTCCTGGACTCCAAGAGTTTCTGTGTTTGGGATTGCTCTTAAATGGGAATCGAGGTTTTCGGTTCTCTGGGGGGATAAATCTATGTGGTACATTCTGTCTGCGAAGCTGCTTAGTTATCTCCTGCTGTTGCAAATTCTTAAACCGAATCTGTTCTTGCCTCATCCACCGAAGACGACCACGCCTAAAGGCTGGATCCCCATCCATCAACTGTGAAACACGCTCTTCTTTTCCAGGTTCCTCACTGTCTGACTTGTTAGTGATACCAGCACAGCTTGGGTCTTTACTTTTATAGTTTCCTTGAGATTTCTGCTCTTGTGATCCAATCAGTGGCAAGACTTTTTCCATTTTTAACATCTTATTTCTCAATACTTTGATCTCTTCATCTTTCATGTTGTTTTGTTTTTTTACTTCTTGTAAAATATCCTCCAGTTTATCTATGTGTACTCTGAGGTCATCTACATCAGTGACTCCTTTCCCATTGGTCATTACGTCCTCAATTCGCTCATCTCCAACACCAACTGTGTCCCAGACATCTCTGGCCACTGCCCTCCAAGAATCTCGCTCATTGGGGTCTTTCTTCCCATACATGGCACAAAGTTCTTTCATTTTAACAATAGCTAAGGCCTCAATTTCTTGTCGGCTATGTCTGAAATCATTGAGGGCAACCTCATAGCAGATTTCTTTTACAGCCTGAATCTTGAGGTCTGAGATGGTGACCCATTTGGAGTCTTTGCTGAGGCGCCTTCTTTGGGGAATCTGGTACATTTTGATTGGCTCTCGTTTCTTCCCACTGCTGGGGAGCCCACATTTTTTAACAATGGTTTGTAACTTGCTAGGAGGTAGTTTTTCTCTCAGGGAAGTAATCAGCCTCCAGCTCTCTTCACAGGACCTCTTGTCTGAATCGTCCCCGCTATCAGAATCTGCATCCTTTGGAAAAACAAAATCAAAAAATGGCCCCCAAATAATCAAAATTAAAATGGAAAAAGGAAAATCAAATTGAAGAAAAAAAATCAAGCAAAAAAAACCTTAGCCAAACTTAAAAAATAAACTAAATAATGTAAAAACTTTTTAGGGCTCAGTATTAAGATATTAAAAAGTCATTGGCCCATAGCCTCATTTCCTTAAATGATGACATCTCTACTTGAAAAATTCTCATGATGCCTGATAAGTGAACATTATAAATATTTCATTCACTTCTGGTCACCCCAAACTATGAGAATATAAAATATATTAAAAAAAACAACAACAAAAAGCTGCACCCCAGACATGCTTTAAAACCATGCACACACTCCCCAACATTTGCCTTGGTTATTGCTGCTGCATCTTCCAGAAACTCTTTCCCCCATGAGCGAGGACAGGTGTCATACAGAGATGTGACGAGTAGCCAGATTAACATTGGTTAGTAATGCTGTAGTATGCTGAGGCATTTTTTTGGTTGTTGTTTAGAGTTGGCTTTACTAAAAAGAGAAGAGCCCTAGAAAAAAGTTAGAAGATAAGAAAGTAGAAACTAAGCAGTCAACAGGGATGGTGTTAAAAGTGCTCAGAGTGCCCTTATACAGAATTCAGTGTGAGTTTATCAACCACAGAAGTTTACTACAAGATAAATAAAAGGAAAACTGCAAAACTATTCTTTCCATTTTCAGTTTGCAGCTTTCTCATGTCATTCATTATGGGTGCATCCGATTTACATACAGAGATGAAGTTTACTGTCCAAGGAACAAACAGGAAAAAGAAACAAAGGCAATTATGTTGATTTTTCTTCATATACTTGAGCCAAGAAATACTGTTTTCATAAGGGGAAAGAAAAAACCTCACCACGAAATACTAGAAAGTGGTAGATGATAATTAAAAAAAACCTACCAGGTCAAATATGTTTTGCTTAACTTTTCTTTTCATAAGTTCTCCAGCTAATTTTTTTAAAACATAGATTCCATTTTTACTAAGGTTTTATACATGGAAACCTATGCTATTTGTAGTTGCTGAGGCAGCTAGGTGGTGCAGTGGAGAGTGTGTTATACCTTGACTTCAGGGCAGGTAGAAGTCATCAAAAGTGCTAGCTCTCCCTTGACAACGTGCTAACCACAAAAGATAAGAATTTGCCAATTTAAAAATAGCAGAATTTTAAAATTGTTTGTTTGTCTCTAAAGTAATCTTTCCAACCAGTGTTTTTTAAAGCTAATATGATTTAGGACTAATACACCAATTTAAGTCCTTAATATAATAGTTTGCAAAGTTGTTTTTTTTTAATTCAGTCACTACAAACATTTAGAAGTGAAGAGACTTATCAACAGTACCCTAAATGAAAGTAATACATTTTTCCTTTTTAAAATTGGTTATTTAAAGGGTTAAATTAGTTTCTTTAAATGTAAAAAAAGTTTGACAGGAACTGGATAATGAAAAATATGAATGGACAAGTCATATTACCTATTTCCCCTACCTAAGTTGTGTTCACCCTATGGGTTTTTCAAGATAAGGCAAGAAAATTATAATTTGAAAATACCCAATCCTAATTCATTTTCCAGACGAAAGTAAAAATAGTGATTTACCAATTAAAAAACAAAAATATATATCAAAGAAAATTTTATTTCTTGTCCTTTTAAGGGGAATATATTCTATAAGTTTTCTCAGTCTATTCGAAAATGTGGCACTAAATAGCTGGCTTATAGTATCTATACTTACCCCTATCCTTTTGATTTTTAATGAAGAAAAATATATACTTATTTGATGAACTCAAGAGTATATGTGAACACTTATTAAAAGTATGAAAAACAACTGAAAATATATGTGGTTCCTGGAAAATAATTTTCTTGAAAATATATATGAATTAAGCTAATGGATTATTATTATTATTAATTTTTAATGGATAACTTTGTTCCATAAATCTTATAAACACTAAACTTACAAGTCAATACCCTAACAAAGTGTAATACCTGAAAACTATTAAGCAAAACAGTTTGGATATTAATAATAGCAGACACACAGCACTTTAAGTGCTAGAAAACTTTTTACATACATTATTTCACTGGAACATTACAACAACCAGGTGAGATAGAGTACTATAGGTACTAGTGTTATTATCTATATTTTAAAGATGAAAAAACAGGCTTAAAGAGGTTGTGACTTTCCCCTGGTCACAGAGTTCCTGAAATAGGGTTCAAAAGCAGGTCTTCCTACCACCAAGTCCAACACTGTACCGTATCCATGAACCAACTTACCCATCAAAGACTTCAAGAGATAGGAAGGGAGTGGACTTTAATATGTCATTATAAATTTTATTATGAATTCTATAATTTTTTTATTTGAGTTGTTCTATTTAAAAGTTGTCTAGCTCTATATAGCAATAAATTTGGGCATATTATTCTTTTGGCTCTGGTTTCTTCATTTTGAATAACTTCATACAAGTTTTTACATTTTTTTGAATTCTTAATATTCATTTATGGCACAATATTGTTACCTTACATATATTATAATTAATTAAGCCTTTTCCCAATCATTGGGCACATAATCTGTTTCCAACTTTTTGCTATTATAATGACGCTACAAATACTTTTAAAAGATATTTATTATCAATTTCCTTCTTAGGATATAAACCCAATAGAGAGAACACTGGGCCAAAGGGTGTGAATAGTTTTTTTAACTTTCCTTGCTTAATTCTATTCCTTCTCTCCCCAGAAATGGTTGAAAGAAATCACATAAAAACAGAGGTGGGAAAAGACCTCAGGGGCAATGTCTTTACTCAAGCCCACATGTGAACAATTATTTCCTTTAAAACAAATATTTAAAATGGTTAAGAGCTACATAACCTCCACTAAGGGGCAGGATGATGGCATGGTGGATAGAGTGCAGGTGTTGGAAAGTCCTGCATTCAAATCAAGCCTTAGACATTTAATAACTGCATGATCCTGGGACAAAGAATCAAAAAGCCTTTCTTTAGATCAAATTTATTTACCTTTTTGACCCTTTCATCTACTACATCTAGTTCTACCTTCTGGGGTCAAGCAGAAAATTAAAACTTTACTGCCAATAAATTGCCTTGCCTCTTTTATCTTTATTCCATCTATGTTAATTTTTGATTAATCAATGATTTTTAAAAATAATATTTATCAATTTAATTAGTGTGATGTGATTTTTCAGAATTTTCTTAACTTACATTTCTCTAATTATTGGTAATGGGAGCATTTTTTCAGCTCATAAACAATTTGTATTTTTAACTTTGAAAACCTGTTCTTACCTCTGATCGTTTCTCTACTGGGGAAAGGCTCTAAATCTTATTGATTCACATAAAAACTCCCCATAAATTCTAGATGATATTTTTATCAGATGTTTAATGCAAAGGTTTTTTTTAGTCTGTAAGTTCTTATCCTAAGCTACACTGATTATATCTTCACACTACTGAACTAATCTGTTTGGACTTTTATAATAGTCTCCATACCAGAGGTATCAAAACACTTGGCCAGTGGCCCGTAACATTTTCCAGTACAGCTCAAACCATATTAAAATACAAGTGGGAAATATTTTAAAATATCATGTTAACATGCAGTTTTCTGAGTCACAAAGCAGTTGCAGAGATCCTCACATATGGTTTAGTGGCTCTCTTTTTAGTTGTTGTTTGACACTGCCATTCTCCCCTATGGCCAGTTACAAACAGATTGTCTATTTAGTTGTGAGAGATGTGAATCCATGTTTTTCATTTTTTGTGGCGTGACTTTTTATTTTAGATAATGTATTCTGTGCAATTTGTTGAGGGAATAATGGTATCAAATGCTTGTTTCAACCTGTTTTTCTACCCAAACACCAGCCAACTTGCCCAGAAGTTCTTTTGTGCACTTAAGGGTTTCTCCAAGACTAGACTGATACTCATACATTTCTGTCTTGCTTAGTGAAGGGCAAGCCACTCCTTACATTTCTTTTTCTTTTACCCTTATAATTCTTGATCTTTTGTTCCTCTACATTGATTTTGTGGCCTTACTGTCTGATCCATAAAGTATTCCTTTAGCAATGTGATTGTCATAGCATTATGTCTGTAAACTAACATGCATGGTATTACCATTATTACAATATTGTCTAGATTAGTCATGGACAATGACTCCCTCCCCAGTAATTTAAGTCTTCATTTTTTAAGTAAAAATTATTTTATATCTGTATTTATGAGTCCTATATGTCTTGGTAGGTAAATACCCCAATATTTAATGCATTTTGTGGCTAACTTAAATATTTCTCATAATTTGTCTTTTTTAAAATATAGAAAATTGAAGATTTTTGTGAATTTATATTGTTACTGCATTTAAGGTATTGTGTTGATTTTTTTTCTGATTACCTAGACTTCGGTATCAAATATCCTAGTATCCATTAAAGACATGATTTTCCTTCTTACTGCCAAGATTTATCCATTTCTTTTTCTTCACTTATGACTAGAGTTAGAATTTCTCATACTGTCAAACAATAGTGAAAATAGGCATTCTAAGTTCATTTTTGAACTAACTAGACAAGTTTTTCCATTATAAATAATTGTACCTCCTGCCTATAGATAAACACTTTTAGTCAAATTAAAATCCTTTCATTTGTATACTTTTTGGTGTTTTTAACATGAGTTCTGCATTTTACAGAAGGGTCCTTCTGTATCTATGGATATAACCCTGTGGTTTTGTCATTAGCATCATTTATTATGCTATTTACTTTCCTAACGTTGACCCTTTGTTTCATTCATGGCATAAATTCAACAAAGCCATAATGATATAATGTTGTAACCTTGGTGCTTATTTAATAATTTAAAAATAATATTCATTAATGATACTATTCTACAGTTATCTCCTAGGGAGAAGCAATCTAGTACAGTGGATAGAATGTAAACTTGGAATTAAGAGGACCTGGGTTCAAATCTAGCCTTTACCACTTACTATTTAGGTGACTACAGGCAAGTCACTTAATCTCTATTAAAGATGCTCTTCTTTTCCAGGCTCCTCATTATCATTTACCTCTGGGAACCCCAGTTCCTGATGTGTAAAATAAGGATAACGGCAGTAAGTGCTCACTCCAGGGGATTTGGGGCAAGTTTAAATGAGGTGTTATGGGGAAAATTTGCAAATATCAGCTCTCTTTCTTCTGATTTCTCCTTCCCTGTTTTGGGAGTCAAGACCATATTTACCTAACACAAAGAGTTTGGTTAAGTGCCTTCTTTCTCTGCTTCTCAAAACAGCTTATGTGGTAGAGTTATTATTTGCCCTTTAAACATATGATAGAACATGCTTGTATATCCATTCTCCTGATATAAGCTCCGTTTCTTAGAGATTGGGTTACTTAGGTCACCTAGTTCATGTTTTCTCTATTACTTATTTTTAGACATTCATAATTTTATTTAAATTTTCAGTTTTGTTACCATGGAATTAAGGACAAAGGTTTCTGAAGTTTCTTTATTTCTTCTCTATTTACAACAAATGCCTATTCCTCATTTTTCATTACAGTAAGTCAATGGTCCTCTTTTATTGACCAAATTTGCTAATGGCTTGCCAATTTTATTTGTCTTAAAAACCCACTAGTTCTTTATTTTATTAGTTAGTTTAAAATTTTTTTAATGTTTATTGATCCTTCAGTATTCAACATCATTTTTGTGCTTGTTGTAGAGTTAACTTGTTTTCTGCAGATTCTTTTAAAATTGCATACTCAACTCATCTGTCTTCTCTTTTTTCTAAGTTGTAAGGAAAGTGATTTACCCCTAAAGTCTGCTTCAGTTGTATCTTTTGAATTTTTCCTACTACTATCATTCTCCTCTTTTTTTTAAGCTGTTTTTATGATTTGGTCTATGACCCACTTATTTAACATATTGTATTTTGGTCTCCATGTGGCTCTTTTAACAGTTTGTTCTTATTTCTTTTATTGATTATAATTTTTATTGTATTATAATTTATAAAAGTTTAAGATTTCTGCCATGCCACATTTATTTATTAGTTCGAGTACAAAATTAGTTTTTGTTTAAGTCCTATAGGAGAATGAGAAATATTTATTGTGCTACTTTCCTTTCAAAAACCTCCATATAGCTATCAAATACAGTTTTTCCAATATTCTGTCCAATCCTGCCTTATTATTTAGGCCGCCTATCAACTGGCATTTCCTTTAAGAACTTGGTTGATACAGCATTTGGCACATACTCTCATAATTCAATGTATCTGTGACAGTCACATCAATGTGAATATTTCTTCCAACAATGCAAACTGTGAGCCTACTCAGCCTGTGTGATGCTTGTCCATGTCCCCTTATAAGTCTACTACACGATGCCCATCCATCACATTGACAGTCATTTTCTAATTTTCTTGATACCACACGGATTCTAATGGATCAGGAAGATTATCTGATTGCCACTGTTCTTGAAATGTTCCTGGCTAACCTTGTTTCTTTTTTCCTTAGTCTTAGAGTTTTCTCATTGTAACCTTTACAATATTTTACCATTTGTATTTTGTCACATTATGCTCACATTCATCAAGGCCTTTTCCAAGACTCTTTTGGTGATTCTCAACTTCATTTTCAGAAGCTGTGTTAGTCCATTACTCACACTCATACAATAGCACAGCTGTTCCGGACGCTTATGCAGATTCGGGAACAAATATTTTATATTTATGTTATTTTATTCACCTTCACTTATATATTGTAGTTTTTCTCTTGTCTCCCTTAATAACATCTATATTTGCAATTGTGTTATCTGAAAGCATGATGATAACTCCTGAATTCTGATTCAGCTGAAATATGAGTTTTATTCTAGACAAATACTTCTTAACCTTTTGTGTGTGACAGTCTGGTGAAACCTATGGATCCTTTCTCAGAATATGATTTTAAAAGCATAAAATACAGAGCAATATAAATGAAAACAATTATGCTGAAATACAGTTCTCAAAAAGGTTTTTAAGTTCATAGTCTCTAGGTTAAGAAATCTTGTTCTAGACCTTCACTTTGAATGAATATGGCTTGATAATGTTTTAGGTAAATTTCTTGAAAACAGCAAGATTATTAGGTTTTATTTTCTAACTCTCTGCAGCTTTCTTGCCATTTTATTGGCCAGTTTAAGGTTTTATATAGATATAGATACATACACACACATACAATATATACATACATATGCATACACACATGTATATTCATATATATATATATATAATATTTGATTTTGCCCCTATTGGATTTTCTTCAAGTACCTTTTCTCCCCATTTATTAGCACAAGGTATTAGACAATTAAATTTGGTTCCAATAATCCAATCTAAATCCTTTGTAACTCACACAGAGATACCCTCTGCCCTCCCACTCACTCCAAGGAAGAACCTACTTCTTACTGATTGGTGGTTTGCAAACATGGAATACAGACCTAAAATTTCAACACTGGAGAAGATTTCTGGTGTGGAAAATCACTCTATCAAAGCATCATCTTATTTGTAACTTACAGTCTTAGGAAAAGGACTGGGGAACTGAGACATTAGGTGTAAAAGTTAACTGCAAAGTTGCCTACGTGCCGTATCATGGTTCAAGATGATTTCCTTTGCTTGGTTAATTTCTTGTCACTGAATTATCTTGCAAAAACTAAAACATAACGCTGTAGATATGCGTATTGTTTTCTACAGACTTCTCCCAGGATTCTCTCTGACGATGAAGCCTAAGAACTTGACAACTACATTTCTGGATGAATTAAATTTAAGTTACTTTTTCAACGTATGGATTTGGTTGTGCTAATTTTTCCCTTCTTTTTCCTCTTTAAAAAGTACTATTTATTGTTCTAAATCACTACTGATTAGAGAAATGGAAATTAAAATAACTCTAAGGTACCACCTCATACCTATCAGATTGGTTTAATATGACAAAAAAGAAAAATGATAAGTTTTGGAGAGGATGTGGGAAAATTGGGACATTAATGCATTGCTGGTGGAGGTGTGAACTAGTCCAACCATTCTGGGGAGCAATTTGGGACTATGCCCCAAAGGCTATAAAACTGCATACCCTTTGATCCAGCAATATCACTGCTAGGTCTGTAGCCCAAAGAGATCAAGGAAAATGGAAAAGGACTTATATACACAAACAATATTTACAGCAGCTCTTTTTGTGGTGGCATAAAACTGGAAACTGAGGAGGTGCCCATCAATTAAGGAATGGCTGAATGAGTTGTGGTGTATGATTTTAATGGACTATTATTATGCTATAAGAAATGAGAATCAGGATGATTTTAGAAAAACCTGGAATGACTTACATGAACTGATGGAAAGCGAAGTGAGCAGAACCAGGAGAACATTGTATACAGTAACAACAATATTATACGATGAAGAATTGTGAATGACTTAGCTATTCTTAGCAATATCATCCAAGACAATCCCAAAGAACTCATGATGAAAAATGCTATCAGCCTCCAGAGAAAGAACTGATGTTATCTGAATACAGAATGAAGCTCACTCTCTTTTTGTTTCCTCCATGGGGAAGAAATAAAATAATTTTTTAAAGTGCCATTTGTTAAATCAGATAGCTCTCTGAGAAGGGGATGCACTGGGGAAAACTATGATGATGTAAAAAACTAAAAGATATCAATACATTTTTTTTAACAAATTTAAGTTAAACCTCTGTATGCATTTTGTGTTTTCTACTTGCATTCTGATCTCTCTTTCCAAAGCTTTTAGTCAATTTTTTTTAAATGAGATTTCCTGGAATATGGTATTCAGACTTCTTGCTCATATTTTTCTGGAAGACCAACAATTCTCAGATTACCTCATCAAGTTCTGTCACTTTGGTTTGTAGAGGTAAGAAGTATTTTTCCAGTTGATTTAAAAAAAAAAATTATAATTGTTCTTCCAACCCTCCATTTTGGGTGGGCTTTCTTCTTTTATTTTTATTTTGCTCTGCCCAGGCCATTCTATTATTCCTCAGAGTCCAATGCTTTATTAAGATTTTCTACCACCTTTTCTCTTCATTTGAGTTTCAAGTCATCTTACTATATTCTGCCTTCAATGGTCTATCTTTATACTAGATATTCCTTTATATTTCTTACTGAAATACTAAATTATTCTGGAGGTTCTTGAAGTTACTCCATATTCCTTTTGGGGGGGGGGGTAGAGGAAGGAGAGGTCCTAGTTGTTGCTGAAGCCTTGTTCTTTCATACCAGCAATTTCTTTGCTTTCTTTTATCCTGTAATATCCATACTACAGGTAGATCACCATAAGGTCAAATAACAAATCCCATGAAGTAGTCACAATATTCAAATTTGCCCTGTATATTTCTATTGGCCTGAAACAAGTGACTGTATTTGACATAATTATAAATTCAAATAGTATGAATTCCAATATATGCAACCACTATGGCATTCATTATTTGGACTAATCCAGACCTTATTGTATTTATTCATTGTACTGGGTGAAGAAGTATTTTTGTTTACCCATTTCTTCAGTTTCTTAGTGTCCCTTTCAGATCTTTCCTGTAAGGATTTCTCCCCTCTTTTTTCTTTTTAAATTAAGTATATTTGTTGCTTTTCTTCAAGTGACATAAAGGAGCAGAGTTTACTTATGAATTAATTACTCATCCACATAGTCAAAGTCTCTAATAGTGTTGTTAATCATAACAATAACTACATCTAACATAGTATTTTAAGGTTTATGACACTTTCACCACAGCAACCTAGGAAGTAGGCAGTATAACTATTATTACCACCATTTCAATGAGAAGGAAACTGAGGCTTAATGACCTGTCCAGGGTCACAGAGCTAATACATGTTAGAGCCTGGAATGAAACTATGGTTTTGGGATGGCAAGGAAAATGTTACACTTTTCACATACAATGTTAATTAACTGTTTTTCTTCCTTACTCCTTCTGTACTTCTTTCTTTCTAATATCCCTACAAGAGTTTAAGGATAAAGTGGGCACCAACTACTTTAGAAAATGGTTAAGTATTCTCACTCCTGAATCAATTAATTGTTTGAGTAGAAAATTTTACATTCAAAGCCTTTAAAACAAAAGCTACAGAACAATGAAGTTAATCCAAATCAAGCCCAGAGAAAGATTATAATCAATGCCAGTAGCTGAGATTTCAATGCTAATCTCAGGTGATAACTACTTAAGTTACTTGGTTTCATTTATTATGTTTTAAAACATACTTCTAAAACTGTGACATTCATGGATGTTTAACAGAATGCCAAAAACAATATTACTCTAGCACTTCTGCCACATCCTCTACAAGACAGATTCAGGAATCATTAAACACTCAGCCGTGGGTAGAAATACAATAGAAGACTCCCAGATAGAGCCTTTACGTGAGGGGACAACTAAAATGAGTGGATCTCAAAATACACAGAGATCCTGACATGCCAAGAGAAAGTCTAAACCACTTAGCAACCACTGTAGAAGAGGAGTTATTTGCAATTCAGGAACAATAATGCAACAACTACAAATCACAGAAAATTAGATAATATCCCACCAATGTGTCTAGCTTGAGAATATATCAAGTTAAAACTGTGGGACCTGGATTTTTCTTTTAAATTATTATGTAAAAGTACTAAATACATGCTACACACAAATTTTATTAAGCTTTTTCTGCGTAAAGAAGCCCTACGACCATGTTTGACACTTTCTTGTATCTTCAATGTCTAGAACATCATTTTGTATATATTGGCTGATAATAAACATATGCCTATTTTATAAATAAGAGATATGGAAACAACCTATGTGTTATTATTAACTGAGCTGTTTAAAAAATACTGGCTTGCTGTCAGGAGCTAATAATAGTGGTAAATCAAACCCTCAACACTTATTACTATTTACCAGAATAATAATGATCATGATAATAATAGCTATCATTTTTATAGTGCTTTAAGATTTGCAAAGTGCTTTTACAAATATTAACTTATTTTATCCTTGAAACAACCCTGGTGGGGAAGTATTACTATAATTCTCATTTTACAGATGAGGAAACCAAGGCAGACAAAGGTAAAGTGACTTGCCCAGGGTCACAAACCTAGTAAATGACTGAGGCCTGATCTGAACCTTGATCTTCCTGACTCATGGCCCAGCACTCTAACCACTGCATCACCTAGTTGCTTCATTAGAACTAAACCATTTAACAACTAAACCTATTTTCCAAAAATTTTTTCTATATTTAGGGAACTAAAGGGACACCAATGTTTTATACTATTACAATAATAGTGTTATCACATCTGCCCTTTTTTGTTCTCTGCGGTGCAGTACAGAAATTTCATTAGATCATGTTACTATACTGAGATAAAGCTTCCTTCATGTATCATAAACCATTTTAAATTACTAAAAATTCTGTGCCCCTCCCAAGAGGGCTTTTCATAGTCACTTCCCACAAGCTAAACTTACTTCACCTGCCCTTCCTCCACCCCATGTGATTCTCCTTTATCCTCAATTCCTTTTTCAACTTGACTGAAGTTGCCAAGATCACACACAAGAAGCACAACCCCATACCAAGCATGACCATTGTGCCATACTGAAAAAGCTGCTACAGCTCAGGGATTCTGAGTTTTCATTTGTCACAACTTTTCTGCCAAGTTCAGAAGGTGGATATAAGACTGTTACATGTTACACATTATTGTGAAAGGCAATATTCACCACCTTAGAGTTAGGAAAGAAAGTAAACAATTATCTCCTTTCCTCAATTCTCCCTTCACCTTAAAAAAAAAAAGTTAAAATTACAAATTCCTAAAAAATCATGCCTGGTCTCCTGAGGTCATTCTGTTCCCTCAATTTTATCAATCAACATATCCAGAAGCTTCTTCTAACTAGACTTCAGGTAACTGAACTAACAATGTCTAAAAATGAAGCTCTCTTCAAGAGAGCAACTTTCTGTAAATCATAAAAACTAACTAACCTCAAAAGTGCATAGACCATTGTTGACATACTTGGAACTTAAGTTTACTGGATGAGCAGTTAACCATTCAACTACTTCCTTCATATTTAAATGAGGCTAAAAAAAAAAAAAAGACTTTGCTCTTCATTCCTGCTTTGACCCTATATCACCATATAAAGTGACAATAAAGACCCTGGCAGATGATTCAGACTCCATGCGGGGGTAGGAAAGAGGTTAAAACATGCAACTGTGCAGCAACATTTTCAGACACAATATATTTTAAAAAAAAAAACCAACAAAACAAAACAAAAAACCCCAGCACAAGAAAATCATAACTGAGTCAGCCCAAGAAGACAGAATTAGTAATTTCATGTGATCAAAGACAAAACCAAGGCAAACATCCAACAAGTTAAAAAATCCACATCAGTTATAATTGATAAGACCATTGAGGATTCAAATCCAAAGACAACTCAGCTACATGAAAGAAAATCTTTCTGCCCAATTTGCTACCCTGGAAAAGCCCCATTGCTTCCCCCAAAACGCTTGGTGCTGACTTAAAGAAACTCTCAAAAGGCCCAAACCTTCCTGCAGAGTTTTTCAGGCTCAGTTTAATAGGCATGGGTTAGTTCTCACTAAGGAAAAGGTATACTAGCCCGTGCTTCTTAAACTGTGGGTTGCGACCCTGTATGGGGTCCCACCATCACAACCCATAGATTAAGAAGTGCTGATGGGGTTGCGAGTGGAAAAAGCTTAAGAAGGCCTGTATTAGACTACGGTATCAGGGACAGCGCAGGGGCACACCCTGAGCCAGCACACCTCTACGGCATCAGTCATGGCAGAGAGGCTGCGCTGGGCTGCTTATCCAGTGGATCAGCACAGGCAGGTGCCTACCAGTCTCTGCTGCTCCAGTAAGAGGTCAGCTTCTTCTTTCTCTTTCTTATACAAGATTTCCATTTCCTGCAGCCTATAAAACAAGAGAAGGGGAAAAGAATCAAACTGGAGGCAGAAAATTAAGCAACTCCACAGAGTTACATTAAAAAGTCTCTTCTGACAGATCACATGTAAAATTTTTATTGCTGTATTTTTGTTATTTTACTCAGTCCACACAAGCTAGTACAACAGAAAATCCAAAAATCAAGTGAACCTTAAGATCTATTCCAGCTCTAAGATGCTATAATTCCTATTATTTCTCTTTAGAAGGCCCCTCTTTAAGTATGTGGCCTAGGAAATGAAGACATATCCATGAACAGCTCTTCTAGCCTTCTCCAATGATTACTTTAATAAACTGAGTATCAGGAGGACTAATCAAAATAAGGAATTTATAGATTACCTTTTTTCCATCTCCTGTTTCATATCAATGCCTTGTTTCTCTAGAAGCTCTCTCTGGGCAAATGTCCAGTCGACTGGTTCAGAAGGTGTCTCAGCTGATGGAGTCTTTTCACGCTCAGCCCGTGCTTGCTCCGGATGGTTGAAACGAAAAACGTGATTTTTACCCATGATGATGCGATTTCCTAGCATAAAATAAAATCAGACTTAGAGAACCTCAGAGAATCAACTAAAAAACCAGTCAAAACAACAACTTTACTAAAGTTGCAGGATATAAAATAAACCTACACAAATTATCAGCACTTCTATATATTATCAACAAAATCTAGCAGGAAGAGATAGAAAGAGAAATTTCATTCAAAATAACTGCAGACAGTATAAAATTCTTGGGAGTCTACCTGCCAAAAGATACCCAGGAACTACATGAACAAAAAGACAAAACACTTTTCACACAAATAAAGCCAAATCTAAACAACTGGAGAAAAATTAATTGCTCATGGGTAGGCTAAGTCAATATAATCAAAATGACAGCTCTACCTAAATTAATTTACTTACTCAGTGCCATACCCATCAAATTACCAAAGAAGTATTTTTAAAGATCTAGGGAAAAAAATAATAAAATTCATCTAGAACAACAAATGATCAAGAATATCAAGAGAATCAATAAAAAAAAATGTAAAGGAAGGCAGCCTAGCAGAACCAGATTTCAAACTATATTTTTACAAAGCAGTAATCATCAAAACAATGTGATACGAGCTAAGAAATAGAGTGATTGATTAGTGGAATCAATTAGGCCCACAATACACAATAGTAAATGACCATAGTAATATAATGTTCAATAAACCCAAAGATCCAAATTTGGGGGGGGGCAAGAACTCATTATTTGACAAAAAAATGCTGGGAAAACAAGAAAGCAGTCTGGCAGAAATTAGACACAGATCAACATCTCACACCGTATACCAAGATAAGCTCAAAAAAGATAAAATCAAAATGTGATTTAGACATAAAGGGTAATATCATAAGCAAATTAGGGGAGCATGGAAGAAATTATCTATCAGATCTCTGGAAAGAGTTTATGACCAAATAAGAGACAGAGAGGATCACAGGAAATAAAATGGATAATTCTGATTACATGAAATTAAAAACTTTTCATACAAACAAAACCAATGTAGCCAAAATTAGAAGGAAAGCAGGACACTGGGGGAAAAATTTTTACAGCAAATTTCTCTGATAAAGGTTTTATTTCTCAAATATATAGAGAACAGAACCAAATTTATAAAAATAAGAACCATTCCCCAATTGATAAATGGTGAAAGGATATGAATAGGTAGTTTTCAAAAGGAAAAAAATCAAAGGTATCAACAGTCACATAAAAATATTCTAAATGATTATTGACTAGAAAAATGCAAATTAAAACAGCTCAAAACTGTTCAAAGCTCACTTCACACCTATCAGATTGGCCAAGATGACAGAAAAGAAAAATAACAAATACAGAATAGGATGCAGAAAAATAGGGATACTAACATATTTCTGGTAGATCTGTGAACTGGTTCAACCATTCTGGAGAACAATCTGGAACTATGCCCAAAAGGCTAGAAAACTGCACATACTCTTTGACCCAGCCATACCACTACTAGGTCTGAATCTCAAAGAGACAAATGAAGAAGGAAAAGGATCCATATGTACAAAAATTTTTATAGCAATATTTATTTAAATTTAAATATTTAGAGAAATGACGAGGGGAGATGGTTTCAGAAAAACCTTAGAAGACTTAAATAACTGAAGCAAAATGAAGTGAGCAGAACCAGGAAAACACTGTACACAGTAATAGCAATACCGTACAATGATAAAATGTGAAAGACTTAGCTATTCTGATCAATACAATGATCTAAGATTAATTCCAAAGGACTGATAAAAAAAAAAACCCAAAAAAACCACTTTCCACCTCCAGAAAGAGAACTGGTCAACAGTGAAGACTGAAGCAGACTGTTTTTCACTTTATTTTTCTTGCTCTTTTTTTCCAACATGATTAATACAGAAATATGTTTTGTATGACTTCAACATACAATGATGGGTACCACACTGCTTGCTTGCTTTTTCAGTGGGTGTGGGAGGAGCTGGAGGGAGGGAGGGAGAGAATTTGGAACTCAAAAAAAAAAAAAAAAGAGTAAAACAATAAAATCAGGATTAGGAAACTATTCAAAAATATAATTAACAAATATCTGTAACCTCTCTCTGCCTACTAAAGGAAGAAACAGAGTAGACTATATATACACAAACTTCTCACTTTAGCTCACTGCTTTAAGTCAAAAGACAAAATCAAAGTATTATTCACACAAGCTACAATCGGAAACATAACATTTGTGTCAGGAGCATTAAGAATCTGTCCACACTTACCTGAGCGTAGCTGTACATGCTGTACAACCCTCTTGCCATTCACATAAGTCTCAGAGCGCTCACAAGGTTCTAAAGTCACAATAACTACAAGAAAGGTAAAATGGAGTAAGGATTACAAACCCATGGCACTGAACACTGGAAGTATTCCTGAACTCAATGAATTCCAAATGCAGAATAAAGAATCTAGCTTTCACTCAAGCCCCTTTAGAATAATATAAAACTATGACCATGTCATTGCTAGACTAAATTCACTGAACAATCTATTGGTATAGAGTATAAAGTAACTCTATACCAATTTAATCTTTGTGACAAGATTAAAGCCAGAAATAGCACCCATTAAAGTTACATAAATTATATAAACTACTGCTAAAATCACAGAATGAACAGGTTGGGATAGAGAAGTTTTTTTTTAATCTCCTTTGGGTAATGAAGAGAAATGAAAAAGAGAATACGGTCTTAAGCATCATCTAAAAATAGTTCCCTCAAGAAAGCAGGAAACAGAAAGGAGGGATGTCCTGAAGAGGAAGAGTCAGGCAAACATCTGAAATCTTGAAGCAACTAAGGACTATTACATTCTGATTGAGGAAGAATGAACAGAGCACAAAAGTACTGATTTTTTTTTTTTAGCTTAGGATAAATGAGGTCTGGAACTTTTTTCCCCTTTTCACATAAAATAAAAATCAAGTCTACTGAGTAAAAGCGTGGATGGAGTTCCTGCAGGCCTCTGTCGATGTCAATTTGCCCTCTGCCTTCTTTTCTATGAAATCATCACTATTCAGGGCCATACTCAGCTGCCTATACAGCGGCTGGCTGGGCAACAGAGCTCCACTTTGTTGAGGCCATTTTCATGCAAAAAAGCTACAGTGGCCCCTGCATTTTTAAGGAAACCAGGGTCCTCCACTATGGATAACACACCATACTGATTCTAAAGAAAATGTTAGGGAAAACTCTACGTGGGGTTTTTCAGAACATAGAATAAAACTGAAATCAAGGATCCTCACCTTCGCCATTCTGATTCCTCTCACTCCGGAAGATGCAGTGCTCTTCTTTAATGTGAGCCCCACTAAGCACTATGTCTTGGCGCCGTTCAGCATCTGCTTGGCCAACCCTGTATCCAAGAGAAAATGTTTCCCAGGAACAACGAGGCACAAGAAACAGGAGAAAACAGACATGTTCATGGTGCATTACCCAGTTTCTAATTAAATACTAAGATCAATATTAAAAACTGCATATTAAAAATTATGTTTTAGAATATCATAAAGATCTAGTATCAAAAAAATTTAAATCAAAGTGACTTGGCATATTAAGGTGACCAGTTTAATGTTTCAAGATGGCAATCAAGACTTTAAGCCTCCTTGGTTAACACTGAAAATGTTTTTAAGAATATTATTACCCAATGTTTTATGGGGGAAAGTACCCATACCAGGAGTTATCATGGAGACTACATTAGCAAAGACCATTTTGTAACTTGAGAAGGGTTAAAAGGACAGTTTCAGACAAACTACTTCAAAAAGAAAAAAAGAGCAATTCACAAAAATGAGTTTTTCAAAGGAGAACATCACTCCAGTTATTAAATCAGCTAGTTTATAAGTAAAGCCTAACTAAAAATAAATAAATAAATAAAAAAACTAAAAAAAAACCTAACTAAAAAAGAAAAACACATTTACCGTGTAATGCCATCTTTGATGTAGTAAAGCAAGCATTCAGACATGAGTGGATCTTCATTGAGGTTAACAAGATGTGGTGTCTGAAAAACATTACAAACATTCTCAGTCCAGAAGAAGATTAAATCATTCCTTAGAGGGCCAGCTGGAGCTAACTAGATCCTACAAGAGACCAATGGTTTATCTCTTCTTTTCCCGTCAGTGTACAAAAGGAACTTTCTTTGCCACCAGAACAAACTGTGGCAGTTCCATAATAAAGCAAAATTTCTCCATGTTACATCTTGTCAACATATTCAAATTAATTTTCTTAAAAATGGAAATTTTAAAAATAATAGCAGAGACTAATTTTAGAGAGGGACAAAGCATAAGAAGCATGAGACAGGATTAAGCTAACTCAGTTACAATTCTTAAAAAGAAAAAGTGAAAATGTCTACAAAATACTACACAAATACAGAATGTAGTGAAAGAAACTCAATCTTCATAGTTACAAAATATGCCCCATTATTTTCCTTTATTCCTCCCTACCTTCTGCTACTTCTCCTCAAGTACATTCTGTGGCTTTGGTTTAGTATAATAATCCAAGTTACAAAGAAAAATCTAAATGAATGATACTTGCTAATATAAGCACATATGTTTATTTAGAAATGCTTTTCACCTATTTCTACAACGTTTCTAAAACTCTTAAAACCAACCTTCTTTGGTGAAAATACCCCACTGGAATCCACAAATAAGTCACATGGTCTTGGGGTAAAAATCTAACCAGGGTAAGGCAGCAAGATATGAAGAACAAAAGAAGAGTTAGAGGGCAGTTAAAGAAATGAAAGCAGGAAAGAGGGTGCAGAGGTTCCCAAAGAAAAACAAAAAGCCACCTCCCCCAAACCAGAAACTAACACTATAATAGGTAAAAAAAAAAAAAAAATTGGAATATTTGGATACAAAACTTTGGAATTACCTCCTAGGAATCATCAGAACTCCTCTGAAAGTCAAGACTACTGTCCATATGTACTATATTTAATAAGTCATTTAACAACAAAGCAGTTCCTTTCATGTTTTACAATCTTATGTGTAGAGAATCTTTTATGAAAAGGTTTTTTTTTAAATCCCGTTCTGAAAACTTCACAGGATCATCCATTAAGGAAATTTCAAGAGCTATATGGACAGCAGTTTTTAAGTCAAAAGATATATACTCAAAGTGACGAAAAGGGAATAGCAACTCAAGAAACTGAAATCAAGCAAATAGCTTCCAAAACTGAGTTTTGATCACTTCTACGGACATCAATCATTTCCTTTTCTCATGAAGTTTATTTAGAAAGTCCAAGTAAAATATGAAGGAAATGCTACGAAATGATAGGATTTCATGTTCGATGCCACTGTCATTTCCAAAAATCAGACAGTACAAAAGATTCCTTATCCGGACCATAGGGAAATCTCTAGGTCCCATGTAGACTTCATCTAAATTTTACCAAGCATTGCCTTGTGCAAGTTTCCCCAAATGTTATAGCTGAATAAACAAAGTCCACTTAAGAAGAAGTTTAAGCTGCTAACACTTGGTAATCTAAATTAATATATCAAAAAGACTTTTTGCCTACCCTTAAAATGTTTCTAAAATTTCTTGAAACCAATCTACTTTAGTAAGTCAACAAGCATTTATTTCTTTAAATTGGAACTTATTTTATTTTCAACGTCAAATTCTCTTTCTCTCCAAATCTGAGGACGCTAGAAAAAAAAAACTAGTCCCAACATGTAAAGTTAGGTAAAACAAATTCCTGCATTAGCCATGTTAAATAAAACACACACACATATACACATGCCTCAATCTGCATTCTGACTCCATCCCCTCTCTGTCAAGAGGTTAGCCACGTGCTTCATCATAAGTCCTATGAAGCTGTGGTTGGTCACTGCATCAATCAGAGTTTCTAAATCTTTCAAGGCTGTTTTGTCTTTACAATATTTCAGCAAGCATTTATTAACTGCTTCCTATGTGTGTGTGGCAGTGTGCCAAGTGCAGATAATAACAAAAAATGGAAAAAAAAAACCACTATCCACGCCCTCAAATAGAAAAGCATTTATTAAATGCCTATTATGTGCCAGGAACTATGCTAAATCCTGGAGATACAGAGAAAGTCAAAAAGCAATTTCAATTCTCAAGAAGTTCATATTTTAATAGGGAGACAATATGCAAAAAAAAAGCATATAAAAGATATACACAATGAAAACGTAGTGTAATCTGTGAGGGAAGGCACTAGCAGATGGGCGTGGGGAATGGGAAGGACCAGGAATGATCTCTGGAAGAAGGTGGGATTTGAGCTTCAGGAAAACCAACAGAGGAAGCTTGAGTGAAGATAAAGAACATCCCAGAAATGAGTGAAAAGGCATGAAGGCAAGAGATGGAGCATCTTGTTCAAGAAACAGCAAGAAGGGAAGCTTCCCTGGATTATAAAATATGTAGAGGAGTACAGCGTTAAGTAGATTCGAATTATAGGAAGGAGTTAATTTGTGAAAGGCTTTAAAAGCCAAAGAGGATTTTATTCTAGAGGTAAAATGGAACCACTGGAATTTACTGAGTAGAGAGATAGAAGTGATATGGTCAGAGCTGCATTTTAGGAAGATCACTTTGGCAGCTGAGTAGAGGATAGACTGGAGTAGGGGAGAAACTTTAGGCAAGGAAAGCAATGAGAAAGCTATTGCAATAGCTTAGGAATGATGTGGTGGAAGCTGCGGTACAAGGGTGGTAGCTGTGTGAGTGGAGAGAAGGGACATATAACTAGAAATGTTGTGAAGATGGAAACAATAAGACTTAGCAAAAGATTGGGTGTATGGAGTAAGGGTGAGAGAAGTTAAGGATAACACTGAGGTAGTGAATATTGGTGACTATGAAGATGATGGTGCCCTTGATAGTAACAAGAATTTGGGAAGAGGTGAGGATTTGGGGGAAAAGAGAATGAGCTCTATTGTGGACATGTTGAATTTTAGATGTCCAAGAGGCAATTGGTGATGCAAGCCTGGAGTTCAAGAGAGGTTAGGGCTGTATATACAGATCTGGGAATTATCTACACAGAAATGATAATTGAGTCCACGTGAGTTCATGAGATCACCAAGTAAGATAGACTAGAGGGAGGAGAAAAGAGGGACCAGAACAGACTTTTCAGGATACTCATGATCACCGAACATAATGTGAATGATGACCCTTCAACAATGGAGATGGAGGAGAGGCCTGATAGGTAGCTAAAAATCCTAGAGGAAGTAGTGTCATGAAAACCAAGAGCTAGTATTCAGAAGAGGGTAACTGACATTGTCAAAAGCTTTGAAGGATGAGGATTGAAAAAAGACATTAGAATTGGCAATTAAGAAATCACTGGTAATATTAGACAGTAGTTTTCAGTTGAATGATGAGTTTGGAAGCCAGTTTGCACAAAGTTTAGAAGAGACTGGGAGGAGAGGAAGTAAAAGAACCTAAGGTAGATGTCTTTCTCAAGGAGTTTAAATGAGAAAGAATTTGAAAGACAAGGGACAATAGATGAAATGACAGGTTTTTTAAGGATGGGGGAGATATGCGTAGAATTGTAGGTAGCAGAGAAGCCAGTAAATAGGAAGAAACTGTAGAATACTGAGAGAAAGAGGCGATGATACAGAGCAATCTGCTAGAGAAAACTGGATGGAATAGGATCATTTGTGCATATAGACAGATTTATCTTGGCAAGAAAGATCACTTCTTTATATAAGAAAGGAATGAAGGAGGATATACAGAGGGGCTCCATCTGAGCCATGTGGAATGAGAAAGAAGGAACTCTCAATTTTTTCAGGTGAGTGTAAAGCAAGGCTCAGTTAAAAAAAAAAAAAAAAACAACAACAACAACAAAAAAAAAACCACCAGAATTAGCCCCTGTAAGTAAGGTGGATTTCTGTTATTCTGTCTTATAGTTCAGTTCCCAGGCTCGATGGCCATAACAATCTCTAGTTTCCAGGTGTTAGATAATATTTCTCAGGCTCATGACTTATAAACATGTCTACCACATTCACATAGCATTATATAATGATAAATAATATAAACATGTGTGTTTAAATTGTAAATATCCACTGCGACTGCATAGTGAGATATAACAATGAGGTAATGTATTCCATCTTTGTCTGTTGCTCTATAAAGCAAGTGGGCACTGGTGAGTGGGGAACCCATTTTGGGATTTGGGTAATGCATAGAGGAATGCATGTGCCTGTCTTGATCAGTCCCCATCAAGTCTTGGGGGGGAATCTGTGTGTTTGCCTCAACCAGCCCCATTGAGGCTTAGTGATGCTAGGAGTCATATTCCTATTCTCACCTGCCCCTGCGAGAAGGATGATTAGGGAATGCTGCAGGCGTTGGTGCTCCCATTATCAGCATCCCTCTTGAGCAGACTAGACTAGAATCAAGTAAGCTTATTTAACCTCTCTGAAGCTATCTTCCTGTCTTTCTGGCTGCCCAGATTAAGAGTGAACCTGTTAGAGGCTGGAGCCTAAAAACTCCAATGCTTCCTGTGTTGTTACTTGTCTTACAGCACCCTCCCCCTAACCCCCCCAAAAAAGTCACATGGCTTTGAGGGGAAAATCTAATCAAAAGATACAGGAAATCAACAATAACAACAATTCCCTATCACCAAAACAGAAATGCTAATGATATAAAATTCGCTCTGCTCTCTCTACAATAATATAAGGAGTCCATCTTTAAACCCCTTTAAGCATGAGGACAATAGGTAAGTAAGTGTCCAAGGCCAATTCTGTCATCTGAACTGAGTGACCAATTAAATAGGCTGTCTTAACCATAAATAGTTTATACAGTGAATCCTCCTGGTCTGTCATTAAACACACATGCATATGTGAACTAAACAGTTAAACAGTAATTTTCAATTTTAACTAGGCTACAACATAATAAGAATTTGTAAAATTTTATAATTGCAAAATAAAAAATCCAACTACAGGCTAAAATAAACATTATATAAAATAGACGTTATAACTATGTTTGCCGCAGGTAGAAAGATAGTTACAAGAATTGTACAAAGGAAAAGCAAAGAAAGGAGGAAATGAGGTGGCGAGGCAGGACCTAAAGGGCTTTAGTATATGGATTGGCAGAGGTAGAATTGACTAGTTTCTATACAGCTAATTGTCTAAAAGAACTTCCCTACACAAACCTGGTCAGCTGAAAATTCTTCCAAAGAATCATCAAATAGGGTTGATGGCCTCTGAGGGAAAAACTACATGAGAGATGAGCTTTAGCTGAAGCAACATGGGAAAAAAAACCTTAGCAGGATGATGACTAAATATAATGGAGTATGAATGTGATTTCAATAGCAGGCATACTGTCTCGTTTGTTATTTATAATTACTAAAGTATGATGCAGAGACACAGCTTGTTCTTGTATTGAAGGCACATCTTAAAATGAAACCAGCAAGATTAAAGTTAAGCCATATAACAAGATGAAAAGGGATTATCTCAAAGACATGAGCTGCTTGAGTGACTAAGGCCAAAGAGAGAACTCAGAAAGTAGAAGATATTTCCATTTGATTAGGACAAATTTTTCCAACCTTTTTCGGTGAAAAGACACCCAGAGTTCCTCCATCTTCCCGAATGGCAACTCCCATTTCAGCTAATAAGGCCTCTCTAGAAAAAGCAAGATAAGCACATCAATGACACACTTTTCATACTTCAATGGAACTGAAACTAACTGAGAAATGTAGTAAGTGAATCAAAATAAGTTTATGGTATGGAGTAAACACTTTAGGTATTTAAAAGCTACACTAACAGGATATAAGTTACAGCATTTCCTACCAAGCTACAAAAGCTTTGAATATAACCTGGCAACAAGTAATTTAAATTTTTTTTTAAATAATTAAAAAATATCACTCAGCTTTATTGATAAAATTATTATAAAGTACATATTCCAAATACATATTTTAAGTTTCTGCATTACAAAAATAATGAGCATATGATATAAACTTACTACACAAAATAGCACTCTGCAAAACCCTAAAATTAAATCCAAGAAAAACATATCTATGATGGTCAAGAGTAGATAAATTAAATCACAATTTTATTTACAAAAATACTCATCAAGAAGTATTTTTGATAGCTATCTCAGTCTGTCACAAACTAAATCTTTTTTTTTTAAGGCAATTGGGGTTAAGTGACTTGCCCAGGGTCACACAGCTAGTAAGTGTCAAGTGTTTGGTCTGAGGCTGGATTTGAACTCAGGTCCTCCTGACTTCAGGGCCGGTGCTCTATCCACTGCGCCACCTAGCTGCCCCTTGTCACAAACTAAATCTTAACTGTGGAGTTTGTTACATTTCCTTAAGTATATTTATTGAGATAAAAACCAAAAGTATTAGGACAAATCTGCCAACTCAGATATTACTTCTTAATCAAAATAAAACAGAAGTCAATTTTAAGAGAAAAAATATCTACTTCATATTAAAAATCTTCACTAAGGCCTCTGGAATAAGGTTTGGTTTGGTTTTGTTTTAAATAAGAAAGAAATAATGTTTATGAAGATATGTTTGAGTAAATATTTTGTTTTTATTCTCAGCAATATGTGAGCCTTTATGCACAAATACATTCTGCTAAAAGAGTAGTATTTCTTTTTTTTGTTTTGTTTTGTTTTGTTTTTAAGAGTAGTATTTCTTCAACAAATAAACAGTTCTATCATCAGAAAATCAATTGGAAGAGAGGTTCATTACCTGGTAATACATTTTTTCAGCCCCAGCAACTCATGAACACTGACCTACTGAGGCAGGGAAGAATTGAGATCTGTGCCAAGGAAGGAATTACCTAAGCTGATGAAACTGCTGAACCTCGGAAGTATGAGTTAAAATATGCTCAATTCATGTATTAAATTAATACATCAGTCGGTACTGTTTTGAAGGGCTTTCAGGAAAGGAAAAAATGTTTTCTGAATATAAACTTATTTAGAAACAAAAAGTACTTCATTATTGCCTATAAGTAGGGTAGGTAAAGAAAAGCGAGGGAAAAAAATTTTGGAAATTAAGTTACCTTTTATTCCCCAACTGATAAATGGTCAAAGCATACGAACAGGCAGTTTTTCAATGAAGAAGTCCTAACTATATATAGTCATACAAAAATGCTTTAAATTATTATCGATGAGAGAAATGCAATTAAAGCAACTGTGAGGTATCATCTTACACCTATCACATTGGCTAAAATGACAAATGTTGGAAGAAATGTGGAAAAATTGGGACACTAATACACTATTGGTGGAATTGTAAACTGATCTAACCATTCTGGAGAGCAATCTGGAATTGTGCCCAAAGAATTATAAAACTATGTATACCCTTTGACCCAACAATATCACCATTAGGTCTGTTTCCCAAGTTGATTGGAAAAAAAGGAAAAGAACTTACATGTTCTGAAATATTTACAGCAGCTCTCTTTGCGGTGGCAAAGAACTGAAAATTGAGGGGATGCCCACCAATCAGGGAATGACTAAATAAGTTAGGTATGTGATTGTGAAGGAAAACTATTGTGCTTTAAGAAACAATGAGCTGGCTGATTTTAGAAAAACATGGTAAGACTCCCAAGAAATAATAAAGGTTGAAATGAGCAGAACCAAGAGAACATTATATACAGCAACAGCAATATTGTTAGAACAATTGTGAACAGCTAAGTTATTTTGGGTATTTCAAATACTCAAATCAACTACATAGGACCTATGAAGGAAGATATTATTCCCCTCCAGAGAAAGAACTTATAAATAGAAAAGTGTGTATATGTATATGTGTGTGCATATGTACACATATATATAAATATAAAATGATTTTACATATACGTACACATCTGTGTCTATTGGTGAACTTCTCTAGTGTGGGGTGGGGAGAGAGGGAGAAAAAAATATAAAAGAGCACAGCAGAGAACAAAAGAAAACTCAGAATGAAGCACAGAAAGGCAGGGTAGCTTTGAAAATGATGTGCAGTATTTATAACATAGTTTTTCAAAAAAGTAAACTGTGAAATGGAGATTCATGGTTCCATATTGAATCCTCTCTTTGTATTGTGCTGTGTAAAGGGAAGTTTTTGTCTTTTTGTATTAAAGTTCAAAATTTAAATTAAAAGAAAAATCAAGTTAATTTATCCCACATGAAAATGATTCTAGAAAAAAAAAGGTAAATGTCAAGAGACATAGGAAAACAGATCTACTTTTAAAATTCCAGCCTCTATCAATATCAATCTATCTTTGCAAATGAAAAAAATTTTACTTTGGTAATCTGCAGTCTTCCATGGATACCTAAAGAGCATTAAAAATTATGCTTACTATGTAACTATAGACTTCATCACAAGTTTGTAATTTTCATTCTGTAGTCTAATCCTACTGGTTACATAGACCAGCTCTTAAGTGCTCCTGGCTTTTTTTCCTAACCTCTCCATCCTGATGGCCTCTGTTTTACGAAGCTTCTCTTCCCATGTCTCATTCAACTCAGCAATGATCTTCTCAGATTCCTGAGGGGAGGAAAATCCACAGCTAAATAAGAAATAATACATGAAAGATAGTCTCCCCACCCAAAGTACTAAGGATTCATACCTGTTAACAAGCCACTAGCATCAATGATTACTTCAAGAGCAACAGTAGAGATGGTTTTTAATGGCAATTGATGAATAAAGGTTTATTTTACATTTCTGATGTCTTTTCATTAAAAAAATTTAACACTTAATAAGAGTTCAATCACTTAAAAAGGTTTGTTAAACCCTTTACTTGTTCAGAATAATCACATATCTAGCATGATTCATTCCATGAGTCAAAGTTTTATTATACAGATGCAGTTTTTCCATTACCCTCATTTTGCCCAGAAATGTTCTCTCTTAAAAATAGTTTCTTGACTCTCAAACATTAAACATTCTTAGACTTTTCATTTGAAAAATACTGCACAGGGCAAACCAAATGTTATCGAACCACAGCATTAAAATGCAAGAGAAGATAGGTCTTCCCCAAAGGAACTCTCACCAATCACAAAACAGCAGCAGCTCTAAGAAACTTAAGCTTCAATTGACTGCAGTGGTATGTGAAAGATACACCAAAATCCTTTTCTCTCATGAATAAAACTGGAGAAAATGGAAAACTACCATTACTTTTTACCTACAGGTGAACTGAAAACAAAGTAATGACTCAATAATTAAAGTTATTCAGATTACTCTGAGAAGAGGATGAAGGATTTTCTTCTCTAATGAAGAAAATGAACTGTACTTACTGTAAAATATCCCAGAATAGTCAAGCCATTGTTACTAATTTATTCCCTTGGCATTTGCCATCGTATTTTATTATAAGAAACACATTCCTAACCTCCAAAGATCTGATGTGGTGGAAGGTACATAACAATCTGACTTTCCCTCCTCTTTTTTCCCTTTCCAAGAGAACTGAATGTTTCTTTAAATTTTACTGGGAACTTCCTTCAAGGAATTAGAGATCTAATTCTAAAGTAGTTTGGTGGGTGGGCTCTGATATCTATGCTTTACAGATAGATTACTTTCATTTGTTTCATATGATAGTATTCTAAGATATGGGGCAAAGTAAGCAGCAGCTTCAAATGAACATTAAAGCTTTATCAATCAACATCTAACATTGAAAATGTAGTATTTTTTTTCCCCAAGGAGACAGAGTTTTCAATAATAAATCATATAATAGAACTTTAGGGCTAAAACAGTATTATGAGATCAGATAGTCCAAACCTTTCATCTTATAGATAAGGAAACTGAGGTTGCTCAGGAAGGGTAAGTGACTGGCACAACACCACATAACCATTGCCAGAGGTGGGATCTGAACACACCAACTTTGCCATCTTTCCCAATAATTGAATGTCAAGAATTTTGAAGGTTTAATTTGATCAAGTTTATTACAGCACTGAAAATCAGATTAGGTTTCATGTCTTGAAAATAACCCCCAAATTTCCCTTTCTTGTTAGGAACACAACTTCTCCCAGTAACTTTATGATTGGAGCACATCACGATAAATGAATTTTAGTAAGGGAAAATGCTTGTCCTCTAACAAATTCACAAGAATCCATCTTTGTAACTTTGCTTTTCAATATCAGAAAACTGTTTTTGTTAATCTTGCTTTACGAGTGCTCTTCTCTCATTTTTCTTTGCTGTGTTTTAAAGAATTAATTTTTAAATTAATTTAATCAATTCTAAAGAATTAATTTTCTTTTCTCAGAAGTTGCTGCTCATTGTAGAGTAAGCAATATGCAAAATAAAAAGGGGGCTGGAGAAGGAAAATAAGAGGGAACAAGGATAGAAATATTATAGAAAAAAATTAAAATTCTATCAAGCAAGGATTTCTTTTTTTGTTTGTTAAATATAAATTTTAAAAAGCAACTACTCCCATTCTGGAGACATTATCTTTTTTTCCCCTCAGATCTTGGCCACACATGAGTGTTCAAAGTATTTGACATGCTCAGTTCTCAGGCCTAATTGGCTTTTAGTTGTGAAGAAGCACGGCACTTTGAATCATTAAGTAATCCAAAGTGCATTTCCCAACTGTGCCTTAATGAGAAGCAGTGATTCTAAATGCTGACTGCAAGAGGAGAAAAACTGTCTCCATTAGCTTTCAACATGAAATAAAACTACCCGCTGCCTTGAAGTGCTGTCTATTTCTCTATCCCTCCCTGGCATTAAATCTTCTGCTTTATAGAATTTATTTAGGAGGTGAGTATCACAGGATTTCAGAGACTGCCCTGTGCAGATCCACGGCAACAACATTATTCAATGGAATGAGGATGAGAAGTGCAGCAAACCAGCTGAACTACCCTCCATCTCTTGAACACAGTCAACAAGGCCTGGCTCACACTTTCTTCCTGGGGATGTGAAGGGGAAAGAAGAGGACCAAAGCAAAGCCTTTTCCCTACAGTAGCACTGAATCTGTTTTGCAGCTCAGTGCATGGGTGGGTGGGTAGATGGACAAGTACACAGTTCAGTGTGGAGGCAGTGCGGCCTCATTTTCTGTTCCCATGTATATCTCAAGGGTAAGGGAGAAGAATGTGTGAGCAGGATTTGTTGCTCTCTTGCTTTCTGTATTCTTGAATATTAAAGAGCAAAACATAATCAGCACGGGATGAAAAATAAGGCAAGATGCAAGAGACAGGCATTCCTCTCATTAGTTAATTTGCTGACGTGCTACTCAGCATCAGAAGACATGGTTTTGGTTCCTGAATGCCAATAGTTTTAGAATTGCCAATATTTAGGCAAAAAGGGCATCTATGATGATATTAGAATATTCCAAGGGATATTATCTCACATTTATTGGAATGAGTCTGATGACGTGACTAACAAAAGGCTGAGGTGCACAAATTCATAAACACTTAGTCATACATGTGTTTACTAATTCTCCCTAAATGTGATTCTACAAAGAACCTGCAACTGCATCTCCCAAACCAAATCTTCTAAATTCCAGCACTTCCTTGTGAACCTCATAGTATTTCACCAGGAAGGACATGACCTCACTCACTGCCAGGATGAATCTGGGCTAGTCATGTATCCTCTCTGGGCCTCCATTTCCATATATATAAAATGAAAATTTGAACTACATGCCCTCCATGGTCTGAATCTCTGATCCTGTGACCCTAAATGATAAGACAGCTTTTAGAGAACTCCAGGGTCAGAAACTCCCTCCTACAATACACTCTGGCAACTTATCTATAACTTAAAGCTATAGAGAGCTGACAGGTACATTGAGATAGCAAGTGAATTGTCCAGAGTTACAGAGCCAGCACGGTCAGTGTCAGGCTTTGAACACTGGTTTTCCTAACTCCAAGGCCAAACCTCTATTCACTAGGCCATGCTGCCTTTCAGGACCTAGTATTTAGTTTAAATTGCCACCTACCTTAAGACGTTCAATGGCCTCTTCTCCTCCAGGAGTAGACATGATCCTCTCCTGAATACTGGTCACAGATGTTAAGCCCACCTGACTATTTAGTGAGCAGGAAGATGGAGATGATGTAAGGGACCCCATGGATGCTGTGGAAAAATTGCCAGGGCGTTGATTCTCAGAGGCTAGCAAGTACCTATGCTTATTGTTCTGAAAATCTTTCAGATCTGAGAGACAGATAGAAAGAAGGGAAGGCAGAGAAATAGGAAAAGGAGACAAAAGAGGAAAGGAAGCAGAGGAAAAGGAAAAAAAGGAAGGAACACCAGTGTAAGAAAGGAGAGCATTAAAGCGCCAACACGAAGACAAGTTTAATGATTTTAGATGGCAGTTCTTAAACAGGTCTGTCTTGAACACTAATACTCTGGAGTTAAGAACTATAATTTGGTTTAAGATCTTAGTCTTCTAAATAAGCTAACATTTCCTAGTAAAGCTCATTAAGTGATACGGCCAATATTGGAATAAAGATATCATTTTGGCCCACAGTATTTTATGAAATCCAAGAAAGCCTAGTAATGTTTTAATTTTCAAATTAAACTGTAATTGTAATTTTCAAATACAACAAAAATCTCAGACTAAAACCTCAATAACATTTTTTGAAACCCTCTTTCAAGAGACAGTTTGCTGCCCAGACCGATGGGATTCACAGAACTAAAAGGGAAAAATCTTATTCATGCTTAGAATTCCTTTTGGATATCTGGTCAATGCTTGAAGGAAGATGAGTTCAGTCTGTTTGTTCTATAGTGATCTGTATATCATCAATTCCCCTGAATGGAAAAAAAAAAGTATGAATTTTTTAAAAGGTTCAAGAAATAAACCAGTGAAAAATCTACAGCTTTAGAAAGAAATAAAGTATTTTCTTGCCACGCCTTTCACCAGTGGAATCTCCTAGATGTGATTTTATACAAAAAAGAGAAGTATTTCCAAAAATAGGAGTTTTATAAACTTTAATAAAGGTTAAGATGCTCAGTATTCTGGTTAATGTCTACAGCAGAGAAGAGCAATTCTAAAATTATAGTTTAGTCTCCAATTTTGTAAGTGCACAGAAATAAAAAAGGATAATTATCTCTTAGTTTACATGAGCTCTTTGCCCTCAGAGTATAAGCAAACATGACGGTCCTAGGTCAAACTTTCATTTTATGATCTAAAACTGTGGCTACTGGGTTGCTTTGCAGTAGTGAGGGTTGATTTACTGGAATTAATGATTTGCCATCTTTCTATTATCTCTGTGTGTCATCATGGCTATTATAGTTAAGTGTTCTCTAGACTAAAGTCTGACACACAAAGTCACAGAACAAGAGTACAGATTTTTGACATAGCTTGGGATTTATAATTTAATGAGAATAACAAATAGTACATATTTCCCAAATAACTGAATGAATGTCTATTTTTAAGTGCTTTGTCAACTTAAGGATATAAATATTTTCATTTATCAAGTTCTACAATAAAATTTGTTTTGTCTTTAATAATATACATACAAATAAAACTAGATTTCATGAATCTATTATTTGTTCTTCCTTCATGGAACATTAGCCAGCCAAGTTTCAGACAAAAAGGACAGAGAAAATCCACAGGTGTGAGCTGATACGAACTCATATAAAAGTAAGAATTAGGTCAGTATTTATTCTGATAAAATACATGACTTGCCTAGAATTAAATAAAGTAACTGGATATGTTTCTTCAAATGAGCTAATTATGACAAGTACTAAACAATAAACTTGGCCTTTATTTCTGCTCACTCACTCCTGGAAGTCTATTTACTCTAAACTCATCTCTGAGGGCCAAAAAAAAAGATTCCTTCAAGTCAGTTTGAAAACCGCCATCTACAAATACAGGAAACAAGAACACAAGCCAAGAGGCAATTTAAAAGGGCAGCAGGGGGAGAAAAAGAGCAACTGAATGGTCAGGCAGGTGGAAAACAACATAAAGAATTTGATTTGCAAAGTCCAATGGACGCACACACGCCCAAAATCAAATTACAGGAGTGAACCAAAATGATATAGTTGCAACTGACTAGGGCTTACAATCATGTGCTGTTATACAATCAAAACTGAGTCATGCATTGCTTTCCAGAAATGCTATTGCTGCCAAGGAAAGAGTTAGACGAAAAAGCACCTTAAGCACAGAAGCGAGGACCAGATCAAGTCGTGACCACACCAGTGTCATTCAGCCAGGAAATCTCAGACAGAGATGTTCTACCCAAAAGCAAAATACTCATTTTCTAATGAGAGTATTATGTGAAAGTCAGCATTTAACCACATCACAGCAACCAACTCAACACTGGGGCCTTAATACAAGTGACCAAGCATTACTGTCCCTTCAGTCTGCTTCAGTTTCTTAAAATAAACAAACAAAATCAAACTAGTCCTCTATGCTAAGACAACATTCAAAATGGTAGGAATGAATGAAGCCTATTGAATACAGAGAGAAGAGCAAAGGATGATGCTGTCTTAAAATGTTCCCTCTTCAAATTTTAAACTTATTTTCTAGACTTTATGACAGACTTGCCCCGGCTTTGTTTTGGTTTTTCTTTCTCCAAATAGAGGAAATAGAAAGCTACTCTAAACATGGAGCAGAATGATAACAGGATCATAGATTTATGGAGAACTTATTGATCATCACATCCAACCTTCTCATTTTACAGAGACGGAAATGGAGAACCTAGAAGATTAAAGAACTTGCTCCAAGTCCCATAAGCAGGAAGGAGCCACGATGGGATAGAAGGGAAGCCTTCTGACTCCCAATCTTTTCACTACATCATGCTGCTGTTAAAGGCACCACAGGGTGAAAGTGGCCAAACAGCCACTGTGGACACAAAGGGCTTAATGATGTTTTATAGCATGAATACCCTGCAGACTTGAGGAACTGAATTTAGGCCTTTCAACCTTCAGAGCTGTGCAAGCTTAACAGGGTTTTCACATTAACTAACAAAGCCCTGAGATAAAATAAAAATAATCTCACATTATCTGGGATTTTATAACTATAAAATTTAATAACATGAGAGAAGAAACAAGCCCAGTGATGATAGGCTGGTAGGTCTTTCAACTTTGTACAAGCCACAAATTAAACTTAACTGAACTTTATTTTGATATACTACTTTTTTTTTTAAAGGAGGATAATTTCTAATTCTACATTAAATGCTCTGTCTGGGATTTCCTTGTTAGGATTGTTGGCATGCAAAGCTAATTTTAAAGCTGACCCAGCAGAGGAATACTAGCAAGTCAGGGCACCAGAAAGAACCAACACACATGATACACACATTTGACTCCACTTCCAGAGTAATCATCGACCAATGGATCAACTGAAGGTAAGCAGGAGGGAAAATATGAGAAGTATAAAGTTTATGTTCAATGGTGACACAGATAGAGAATAGAATGGTATTTGGTTAGGATGAAAAATTCACACTACTTATAAAACCAATCACACAAATTTTATACACCTAAGAGGTATATCTAATCAATAAGAGCAACTAAACATGAAGAGGACTTATAGAACCAAACTGGATTCAAATAATAATTTTAATTCATTAGTAAACAAAATAATCTTGAAATAACTTTGTGCCTAAAGAAACAAGAATTTACCATAAAGGTAAGCAATAGACTCCAAATCTGAAGAATTCATTAACTTGCTTAACAGGATCTTCAATAATAAGCCTAAGGTTAATCCTGGTACTATATAAGGTGAGTTTGCAGGGAGTACAATTTCTCAATATTTGAATTTCTTTCTATAAACAAAATGCATTTATCCAACCCAGTAATTTCATTGGAGACCTAAAACAGGATGAGTGACAGCTAATAAACATTGCATTGTGCATTCTCTGAACTCAAACAATGTTGACATCCACCATCCTTTTGTTTCAGACTACTTCACCCAGACCTCTTTCTCAGCAAAAACATCACCCACCACCAAACCGTTTTCTTTAATCAATGGATCTTTGATGCCCTTCAGAGACACCAGCCCTGGAAAGGCAGAGAGTGAACTCTATAAGATAATTCTCAATTGACTTACTATCAATGATATCTCCCAGCCCTTGAGCACGTAGGAGGTCTTTCAATCTTGTGACCTCCTCCTTAAGTTCACGAACAAGCTTGGCATTGGGATCCTCATTGATGACAGCATTGCATTTAATTTGTTTTGCACGATCTGCATATCTGTATTTCAAAATGAAAACTCATTTTATTTATCTGATCAGGTCAACAAATCCTCAAATTTCCAAGGGCATAATCCTATCATTTCAAAATAAAATGCTCTACATATTCTAATATTTTGCTAGCACTACTAAGGCCAGAAAGGTCCAAGTCAATTTAAGCTGTGAAATTATTCATAAATGGAAAGATAATGCTCTGCTCATTATGGTGGGGATTTTTTTCTTCAAATACCTAACATTCTTATCTGAATTTTCCTCCATTACTTGGTGTTTCTGACATGACAAACAGCAAATGATAAACAGAGATACTTTTTTTTGGTAAAGAAATTAACATCTCAAGATAATCTTTTACCAATATCTAATAAATTTACATAATCAACATGAAAATCTTTACTCTGATTATGGATGAGTACAAAGTCATTGACTCTGAAGAAGAAAACCAAATACAGTAAATCTCTATTATAATACTAGTATCAGGGAGTAAGGAAGTGATCTATAGAATTTTCCTATATGAGGTGTGCCACATCATAGGTAAAAAGAAGACTAACGGGATAAAAATTCCTAGTGCTTCAGAGTGATTTATGAAAGAGCTACATTATCTTGCTTAACTCACTCAACTCAGTATACCTTAAAGTGCTCAGAGTTTCATCATAGTTGATATCTGCTGGGCTAAGGGCAGCAACCATAGCAGTGCGAGAGTTCCCACCTAGAAAAATGAACCACCAATTAACTGAAATCATACCATTCAAGGAAGGTAAAGAGTTTTATTCAAAATGTCACTGTCCTAGTTTACTCCATAGGTAGTGCAGCCATGAAGATCTAAAGGAGTAATAATGTGCTGAGTGTTTACTAAAGCATATTGCTTTTCACTTTCTTGTTTTTCCTGGGTTTTTTTTTTTTCAACATGGCTAAAATAGAAATTCATTGTGCAGAACTCCATATGTATAGAGAGCATTTGCCTTCGCAGATGAAGAGGGTGCCTGACAAAAGGGAGGGAGAGAATTTGGAACTCAAAATTTTAAAAAATGACTGTCACACATAAATAAGTGAAAAGTGGAGGGAAAGGAGTAATAACGTGCAAATCCAACAAATGTAATAAAGGTAAAGATGAAAAGGACTGTAAAGCATTCAAGTCAGGTTCTCAAAATTACAGCCTGCCCGCCACATTACAAAGTGATAATCACTGCAGGGTATGTACAATCCTAAAGCAGCGGTCACATGGGCCTTACCTAGATTCTCTCGAAGGAGCCAAGTCAGAACAGAATCTCTATATGGAATGAAATCTGTTTTTTTCTTCTTTTTACTCTATTAAAAAAAAAAAGAATCATACTTACTAAGCCATTAAAAAGTAAAAGATTTCTAAAAAAGGCAACCAATGTGGAAATTCTCAGCAAGTTAAATGCTTATCTTCTCCCCATGACTAATCAGACACCTATCACAGAACCAATGGCTAGAACATACCAAACTGGAAAGTTAGCACTGAACAGGAACAGACAATCAGCTCTGAAAAGCTGTCTTCACAAACAGGCACAGTGCAGTGCCTTGCAAAGAGGAGGTTCTCAATAAGTATTTGTTAATAAAACCAATTGCCAAATGAAGCTTTAAAAAGTCCCTTTCTAAAGGGAAGAGAACCATCTTCCCTACAACAAGAGAACTCTACAATCCACTTCATGTAGAAACTGTAAGAATAATAATAATCTGAAGTAGATTAAACATGAAAAATCTGAAGTAGAGTTTTTTTTCCCTTGATAGGAATTTGAAAAAATGTTCACACAAGAGTGCAAAACACAGCAGCAAACAGGCTTTTCTATGTTTTGGTGAAGTTTTTCAAGTCTCTGCACAAAGATGGCTATAGCTTGTATGAAGTTAGTTTTTAGAAGCAGGGAGAATACAAATAAACCTATATAATTCAAGATGTAAAGGTGTAATTCTATATAAATGCTGTCCATATCCTGAATCTTTTTGTAATCAACAAAAAACTATTAAGGGGTGCTTTTTTTTTAATCTGCAGTATTTGTGAAAAAAAAGTATGACTGAAGGTCTATCATCTATAGTTACAGGTTAAAACGTCATCAAAATTATTTGTGGTTGCCAAAAGGTATTATTATTAAAAGTACAAAACTCATTTAAATGTTACCTAGCTCCTCTGAATCAGAAGTACAACTCTAGGGCCATACCATTAGAAAGCAAAAACTTCCTTGCATATTTCTCTGCTATCTTTAATTTTAATTTCTCACTCTAGCTCGAGCCCAACGAATATTAAGTATGATACAGTAGTGGAGATTTCAGTGTTTAGTCTTATTATTTCTGGCCACTCCTAATGGTGATCTTGAGTATGAGCATAAGAAAACAACTAACCAAAACATTTGTGAAGGTTACAGCCCTAACTCATCCCTTTCTACACCCTTGCTGACCATCTGGAATCACAGCAGTTGATTTAACAGCTCTCTGTTCATTCCTGCCAAGCCCCACCATACCTTGCTGGTGCAGTTATCCTAAAATTGAAAGCATTCAAAGAAGAGAAAAAGAACAGAGTAAGCTTCTGACTATAATAATAAACAATTTAATTGTAAAACCTGGAGAGAATTTACAGTGAATATTGTCGTTCTGTGGACAAATGAGTAAAATTCTCTTTGAGACTCAAAAGCAATAGTCAAAGAGATCAAGGCATATAAAGTTGGACACTCTTAGTTTTTCATTCTAAATGCTGCATACACATATAAGAAAATTACTATGGATCCACTGCTCTGCTGTCATGGCACTGGATGGAGAAGGGAGAATATGTGGCCCTCAAAATTGCCAGTATTCCCAAAGAGTCTTAAGGCCAACCAGCTCCAAAAACCTCAACAGACAATCAGAGAAGACACCAGATAGAAGACTAGCCATCTTTAATGTGGTGCAGAGGAAAGAGCCCTAGCTCAAGTCAAAGGACCAGGGCTTAAAAGATACTTCTGCTTACTACTCATGTGACTCTGGATTAGTCACTTTACCACAATGGCACTCAGTTTCTGCACGTGGAAAATTAGCTAGTTGAATCAGATGGCCTCATGAGGTCCATTCCACCACTAGCTCTACATTTCTCCACACAAGGTGTGAAAGGGAAATCAAAGTCAAACCAGTCAAAGAAGTTCTGTCCTAGATTTTGCCTTGTCTGGTTTCTTTCACACTTCGTAATCCTCTTCTAAATCTTTTTCCTAAATCTTATTATTAGATTGATACCTAGGTGGTGCTTAGATAGTATGTAATCTAAAAATCTGTACGAGATTGTTAAGTCTTATGTTACCTAGAGAACAAACACCTAAAATAGATGAAATAATTAAATAACACTATGATATCACTAGTATGTATGTTAGCAGATTAGACAAATTCTTCCTTTAGAACAGAGTACTGAAAAATTTACCACTTCTGCCAAGGCTGAAATGACTTTGCCCAGAGTTGTAAGAGATTTATTGATATTTGCTCCTTCCTAGAAAAAATAAACAACAAACCAGAAGAAGTTATGATGAGGAACTTCAAATATTCTAATGTGCTATTCTCAGTACTGGATTACAACACATTAAAGAAATTTCTTTTAACATGGTACCATTGATTCTACCAAAAGCTTTTGTTTTTTTAAAGTACAAAAAAAATCTAAATAAAACTAGTTCCCATAAATAAAAAAAAAATAGAATGAACAATTTCCTCAAAAAACAAGTGGAGGGATCATTAAAAGAAGTGATGAGGGCCCACAGAAGTGAAATGACTTATTCAGTCATGTAGGCACTAATTGGTGAATCATTTACATTTAGGACCAGAAATTCAAGTGACATTTTGATTTTCTTAATTTTTCCTCTACTCCATTTGTTAACATATTGTAATTCCTATCTCTAGGAATCAGTCTAGATTCAGAACAAGGCCAGCTTCTAGAGATGTCAGGCCTACATTAGAGTCCCAAAGTATTACAAGCTTAAATGCAGGATGCTATACTTAGTTACCTTATCCAAGCTGATGTCCAACCATTCCCTTGTATTTACTCATCTGGGTACATGTTGTATCCCCCAATAGAATATAAACTCCTTTAGGTCAGAGACTGGGTTTTTTGGGGTTTTATGTTGGGGCCAAGAGGGTTTAGCCTTATCTCTAGCTTCCAAAAGAGTGCCTTGCATATAATAGGTAAATAAATGTTGAATGGAATTCCTCATTATTAGTTTTCTTGGCTACCTAAACAGTCTTTTCACATTTCCTCAAATTAGCTCTGCTCAGCTTAGAAGTGTCATAGTGTATAAAGCAGTAGGCCCAGAGTCAGGAAGACCTAAGTGCAAATTCAGACTCAGACATTAACTATCTGTGTGACCCTGGGTAAGCCACTAAACAGATTTGACTCAGTTTCCTCAACTGTGAAATGAAATAATAACAGTACCTATATCTCCCTCCTCCTATCTCCTCTTCCATAGATTTGCTACTGCTGTGGCCTAAGAATGCCCTCCCACTTTTCTCCACCCACCTAAATCCTTTCTATCCTTCCAGGTCCAGGCCAAATCCTACTTCCTCTCCATGAAATACTCTCCCAACTAGTCTAACACATGGTTATTACTATCTCTGAACTTTGATGACACACTGTCTAGCCCGCTCATTTTGGCACTGCCTTTTAATGTTAACAAGAATAATAAATGCTTGTTAAAGTAAACCTAATTACCTTTAATCGAGTCCCTTTGGCACCAGTTGAGTCAGCTCTTTCACTCCCAGCCAGATCCACCAAACTGATCTTGCTGACCTGGTAAGGAAACACAGATCATCATTGGCAACATATATAATCCATAAGAGATCTACAGAAAGGCAACTGAAAGGGCAAGGGAATGGATGCAATTCCACAGGAAGAAATATTTAAAAGCAGAAATGATTCTATCTGTAAAGCTGAAAGTTGAGAGAGCAAATGATCGAGGTCTATACAATCATAAAAGTTGTGGATAAAATAGTGATGTATTCATGAAATTTCCAAATAATAAAATTCTTGAACCTCAAAAAGGTCATTTTTTAAGAAATATTTGACTATATTGGGCATAGTAATTTTATAAGTAGTACTGTAGATTCTCTGAGTTGGAAGGAATCTCAGAGGTCCTATAATCCAAAGCACAGATTACAGGAATCTAAAATAAGACACCCCTGACAAGTGGTCAACAAGTTTCCAATTAAAGAATTCTTGCACCAAGAAATCCCTATCTTCCAAAACAAACCATTCCACTTTTAAACAGTGCTAATTGTTAGGAAATGTATCTTAAATTGAGCTGAACTCTTCCTCTCTCCAACTTAATATGATTGTTTTGAGGCCTATCTGTTGGAACTTATTAGGAAAATATGTAATCTATCTTTTGTGTGATAATTCTTCAAATATTTGAAAGTTCTCCAAGGCTCCCTTATCCAGGCTAACCTGACACTGCCCTCAAATTGTCTGGGGCTGTTTTCTCATCTACAAAAGGAAGGAGTGGGAGTCGATGGCTGTTAAGGGCTCTCTTCTAGCTGAAAATGTACATTCCTTTCTTATATATAAATTTCATGGTAGCATAATCACACCTCAAATAAAATAGGTCTCTGCCACCAAACAGTTAATGAGACAATCATTAAGTGGCCAATGTCAAGCAAAAACATTGAAAAATTTCTGTTCAGAAGGATTGGTTCCACTTTCTGTCACCTGGTAGCCTTCGAGACTTCGAGTTATGAATTCTTATTTCCTGACTCTCTATCTTCTAATTTCACCTCAGAACTAATGACCAAAAATCAGAATGACTTGAAAAGTCAAAGTAACCAAATGAAATACTTCAGGAAAAGTGAGGACAGTAATCTTTTCCCCTTCCATGGGACATACACAGCAAAAGGTGAGTCATTTTCTATAGTTCTTGTCCTTGTCCCACACCTCAAAACCCATTCACCACTGTTCTTCCTACCTTCTCTGTTGAGAGGTCAGTTTCAGAATCATGTTTCTTCTGAGTAAAAACAATGGTGAATACAGCATGGGAACGGCTACTGGTCTCATTCATGTTGGTAGCTGCCACTGTCCTAGATGAAAATATGAATATGTAGACTTAGCACTGGATGGAGTTCTTGGAAAGTAAGAAAAGAGAGCAGAGTTCAAACTACAGGCCAACAACTTAAAATACTTTAATTTACTGTGAATAGCTACTCATTCTCTGAACTCAGAGAGTCATCATCTTTCACTTCCAAAGACAACTTAGCAGAGCCTTTTTATACAGTCTAGCTGCCACTTTATAAACCACTGAAATAAATAATTTTTATTGATTATAAAGTGTTCACTTATTCAAGAATTTATTCTCCCAGGCATATTAAGATAAGACAATGACTAATAATTTACTGTATGCTATTAGATGCAAAATGTGGGCAAGAGAGCCACCTAATCATAGAACTGATGTGTTACCTGAGTGAGGGATTTCAATGTGAATGGGAAGGGGAAAGGAAGAGAATAAGCATTTCTATAGCACCTACTATGTGTCAGGCGATGTACTAAGCACTTTTGTTATCTCATGTGAAGGAAAGTAAACTAACATAAAACAATAAATTTTTCTAGCAGACCCAGGAGTTCATAAAATTTCACAATAAAAGCAAATTTCAGAGCCAAGAAGACATTTTTGGTCCCTCAACAGGGAGCAAAGGAGTTCACATTGTGCCCCTACTTTTTGCCCATACCTGGCTTTGTTCCCAGCATCCATGAGGTCTGCAATGTCTGTATAAGAAGTAACTGCCAGCTTAGACAAGTCTTCCACATAAGGGCCAAGAAGAGGATGCTCTCGGACTCTCAAATTACCCTTGTTTTTTGGATTCAGCAAATCCCGTACCCTCTCACAGTAAATTTCCATGTAACTCACCTATGAATAAATAAGGGAAATCAATAAGAGGATGTGAAAGAGATTACTGGGGCTAGAGAAGGTGACAGGAAGATAATGTGACCTAAAAATAAAATTTAATTTAAAAAAAAAAAGCTTTACTGAATTTAGAAGAATACTATGCTCACACTAGGACTAGGTCTAAGACCCTTTGAAAAGTAAAGTATGAAAGGTTCCACTCCTTTCCTCTCTGGTGTGCCCCCCAAAAGGGAAGAAAGACTCCCTGCAGAGATGAGATGTGTGTTAACAGTGGCATTCAATGCCACGAAGGCTAGCTGGAAGGAGAGGTAGAAGAGCAGCAACTAGCCTTCATGACATCCAATCACCACAGCTAACAGCCACAGATGGGAAGATCACAACTTCGTGCTCTCAGCAACAAAGGCATTTTAAATGCCAACTTATGAGTAACTTGTAAGTATGTTTGTTTGCAGGAGGACTGAGACAGAACCCTCAATGCTGCCTCCATTTTTCTTTCTTCCACTTAGTTTTTAAAGTCACCACCAGGTACTAATGAAAATATTCTAAACTGATGGCCTGGAAAGATGTGCTTTTTGGTCCATAACCAAAAGTAACACAATAAATTTTCCTCTCTACATCAGTTTACTTCAGGAGCTAAAAGGATTCCAAATCAAACTAGTAGCCCTTGGCCTTGCTGCCAAGGTACCAGGAAGGTGAGTACATTCTTCTGTAAAATTGTCTACTTTTCACACATGTCATCAGCCTAAAGGTCCTAATAAATACCTCTGAGAGAATCATTGTGCAGTCAAGCTAGGGCTGGATTTGGAGTCAGGAATTTATGGGTTAGGTTTCTGCCTCAGATACTGACTAGCTGTGTAATCTTGGACAATGTACTTAACCTCCATGAGTTTACAAACCTGTCTAAAAAGATGGTTATGAGAATCAAATGAGATAACATATGTAGAGTGCTTGGCATACTCCAAAGCCCTATACAAACATCAGCTATGCCCTTAGGGAGCCCTTTAAAGTTGGCAAAACACTTCACATGCTATCTCAGTTGATGCTTACAACAACCGCCTTAAAACAAGGCAAGTGCTATTGTCATCCCCATTTTATAAATACGGAAATTGAGGCTGGGAAAGGTGAAATGACTTACCCAGGGTCACAAAGTTATTTTTATTCTTATATCATTATTAATAATATGTTAATTATTATCATGCCTTGGTAAGAATCTGATTTAAAAAAAGTCTACTTGTACCAATATCTAGTCTCTATACTAGCCAATTCTCCACTATTTCAGCTTTTAACCTTCAACCAGTATAAATAACACACATGGTAAAGCACTGTATAGTTCATTCAGAATCACAGAGTGTGGTCACTGTGGTCCAATATAAAAGAAAACTACATATTATTTCAATTTGTAAATTCAAATGTTTTATCATATTCTTTTTTTCAACTAAATTTAAAAGTTTTTTTTTTCTGTTCCACTCCTTCTCCTTCCATTGTACCCTGTTCTAATAGGGAGGATAAAAAGGAAAACAAAGCCCTGGCAACATCCACTCATAGTCAGGAAAACAAATTCATACATTAAGAATGTCCCAAAAGTGTGTCTTATTTTCCATATTTAGTCCATAAATTCTGTCCACAAATTCTATAGACAGAATTTATCCACTACTCCTGAAAATCAATTATGAAAAATGCAATTAGCCATGGGTTTTTTTCCAAAAAAAAAATAGTATTTTAGCCTTAGGACTAGATTTAGAATATTCAGAAGCTGATTTTTGATTGAAAATATTTGTAGAAAACCATGTCCCTCTTTCTAGATAACATTATCACAAGGCTGTATTCTTTAAAATTTACAACTGTTAACATAACTCAAACAGGTAAAAGGAAAATGCCCAAGGCAGTTAAAAGGAGATCAGTGATAGTTTGGGCAAGGCTTTTAGGCTCACCACAGTACAATAAACAAGAGCAACATCCTTTTGAAAAAAAAGGTGGTATGATATCTGAGTGTCTGAGTGTCAGACTAATCCTATTATACTGATTTTAGTGACTTCAGTAATTAAAATATAAAATAATGGGAATTAAACAACATTTTAATAAAAGCATTGACAGGCATATGGTTTAAATGAGGATCAATAGTAAGAGATTGGTCAACAAAAAGAACACCAACATTTCAAAATCAGTATTATTTAGCCATAATTGCATCCTTCCTTCACTTTTTATTTCATCTGTCAAGATGCTAGTAATAGGGAACCACATTATTTTTAAAGGGACACATATTATCTCCCCCTACTATTAATTCAAGATCACTCTGTATTTGCCAAAAGGGAGAAATCATTATAACTAAAAAGATATTTGTGCCTCTGTCTGCCCCCAGGAGCAAAGAGCAGAGCCTCCACAAGGCTCCAATGATAGGTCAGTCAGAGAATAAAGGATGAGTCCCAGGGAAATGTCAAAATACGGTCTCATGCCTTAAACCAAGACTCCTGATAAAAAATTATGTACAACTAACTCGGCAGACCAACATGCTATACTGTCAACTCAGAACCAAAACTAGGAGAGAAATAAGCTTTAGGTTCTGAGTTGAAAGTATGAGACTTAAGATAAACTTTGTCCCCCACAAAAAATCTCCCAGAACTTGTTTTTCTTGGCTTCAGAAACATACTAACGGAGTATTTAAAAACATGAAGGATATAAAATTTACTTAATCATAACATTTCCAAGCGTCAAGAGTTTTGCGAAATCTGTACCAGGGAAGACTTATAATCTTTATTTCTAGGAAAGACCTTGTCTTCTTAACTTTGGCTGAAACAATCAGAATAAAAACACTTCTCAAGTTATGAACAAGGAATCTCCCTTGGGAATGTTCTAGATCTAGAACATGGAGTTCTCAATTCCTATTATTTAATTCCATACTTGATCCAGAATCTAGTAAAGTAACTGTCATCCACAGAATTTTAGAACTGTAAGAAGTTTTACATTAGTGATTATCTAAATCCAATCAATAGTCAAAGCTATCATTTTATGGATGATAAAAAAACAGAAAAGCTAATTAACTTGTTTGAGGTCTTACAACAAATTAAAATCAGACTCTATCTTGGAATCTCCAATATATACCACAGAACATTTCATAAAAGATTACTGAATTAAGTATAACTGAATTAGGACTAGAATTTTAGTCTATTGGCAACCACATTTCCATTGTATCACATTATGTCTAATAAATAATAATAAACAAATTAGATGTAATCATAGTGACTGTAAAACTGTCCTGATTTAAACACTTAAGGTAGGGGTCGCTGTTATAAAAAAGGCAGAAAATGAATTTGATTTCAAATGCTCAGATATGTAGCTACTGCTGACATTTCTGCTTTCAATCTACTACTACTCACCTCCACAGAGTAAGACATTTCCTCATTACTGTTATCATTGATTTTCTCAAAGAGTTCCTCACATAACTATAGAAGCAGAAGAAGATAAAAGACATAAGTCAAATATATTCATTACTAATCAACATTTAAAAAACACAATTATGACCTGTGTATCTTTTTTTTCTTCCCAAGAGATGAATGATACTAACGGCACTCTTTGAACAACACTCTGTCTTTAGAGAAAACGAAGAAGAAAGTCTTGGAGCATGACATTTCTTCATTTCTCCCATGTAGTCTTCTGTTTCCCTTATAGGCTGCACCTCACCACTATTTTAAGGTACAGAAAGAAAGAGCTTGTTGGAAGGTAGACTATAAAGGGATTCCACTCAATATGTTTGATAACAATCAGTCACATTAGGTGACTGACAATAAATACCGGTGGAATTGTAGGAAAATAAAACAAAAATTTTAGAAGAGATTGAAAACTGACTCTTCATTCCCACTACCTGTAAAATCAATGGTCTTTTTTGTCATTGTTAAAATAATCCTAAAATTCTAATGGTCTCCCATTTGCCATGTCTCTAAAATCAAATCAATATTAAATTAGTCTTACACGTGTTAATGACCACTAATAAGTGTAAGTAAGGATTAATGGGTGCCCTACAAGATGACAGGTTTTTAAAGATGACAGGTTTTATTTAATATGAAACCAATATGTACCAACTATCAGAAAAAAAAGATAAAATAAGGTTACAAAGAAACTACAATAATAAATAATTTAAAGGACAAAAAAGAATACCTGTATGATGAAAAATTTAAATGGGATTACTATTTGTAATCTAACTTGCCATTCTCAGAAACTATTAATGAGACTACTTTTGAATATAAATGATAATGGTAATTATATAAACTGAGAAATTGTAAAAACTGATATTCTTTTTAAACACCACAGTAATTTCTTGATATGCTTCCCCCTCCAATAAGTTCTCCTTTGAAAGAAAGAAAAGTAGAGAAAATGGAAATTTTTCAAAACTTTTTTCACTAATTTTGCTCATCTAAATTCATGGGGGAAAATCAAGACAAATAAGTACTAATGTTACTTATTCAGAATTTTCACACTGGTGAAAGGAATAATTTGTTGTGCAGGTCTCACCTAACAAAATCTCCCCAAATATAAATGTTTTGTTTGCATCAAAACTGGAAATTACAGATAAATGTTGCACTGGGGAAAGCAGCTACTTATCTGCCTTACTCTCTGAAACCAAAGTAAGTGTCCCAGCCTTAAAATAAGGAATACCTTAAAAATCATTTAGCATATCTTCATTAAGAGTGAAACCCAGCAAGTTTTCAAAAATGCAAAGACATTCTCTCTGAAGCTCTGCAGCTCGTGCAACCCCACCCTCTGCTCCCATTCCTGATAACTTAAGGCCAAGGGAAGAGAACAATTCCTGAAACAAACATTAACAAAAACTTCCAGAGACCTGGCAGTTATGTAGTCCTAGGTTAATTAACAGTCTTGCATTTCAGGGATCTCCAATTCATCTCAAAGATGAACTAATTTCCCAAATGATTTCTATGGCGAGTACTTCCAAACAGTTTTTTCATTGGTTTTACAATGATGTTAGGGTCAAAAACATCAACTGAAGAAAGAAACATTCAGTCTCCATCAAGGACTTCTTCTTTAAGATATATTCCTACTGTGTCTGAGAATTAAGCATTAAAAAAAAAAAAAGGAAAGTAGAGGCTATTTCTTTTTCCTTTTCCTAAACTTTCTGGAAAGTATAAATATGGCATTAACTGTGCTATTATTATTCTTCATTATGAATTAAAGATGAACAAGTATGATTTAGGTTTTGCAACATAATCTTTTTTAAATACAAGGGAAATATTCTAATTAAAAATCACTTGAAATTTTCTGAAAAGTTTATATCACAATGTAACATGTTCTGGGTCACAAAGTGTTCACTGTTTCAGTAGTACAACAATTTTCTCCTTTTAGAAATTTCTAGAAAACGTCAAGTGATTATAATATGATGGCAATGACAGTACCTTTATTGTATTTATAAATCCACCATGATGCATTTTCAAGGAAGCAGTTGCTCTTCCTCATAAAACGTAATAAAATGCATTTAGTCAGATCCATCCTGCATAGAGTGAGACCTCTATCTACTAACTCTTGTTAAGACAGCAACTGCCTATGAAATGATCCAACCATTTTGGAGAGCAATCTGGAACTATGCCCAAAGGGCTATCAAAATGTGCATACCCTTTGACCCAGCAATAGCACTTCTAGGGCTATATCCTAAAGAGATCACACAAATAGGAAAAGGACCTACATGTACAAAAATATTCATTGCAGCTCTATTTGTGGTGGCAAAGAATTGGAAACTGAGAGGATGCCCATCAACTGGGGAATGGCTGAGCAAGTTGTGGTATATGAATGTGATGGAATACTATTGTGCTATAAGAAATGATGAACAGGCTGACTTCAGAAAAACCTGGAAAAACTTGTATGATTTGATGCTGAGTGAAGTGAGCAGAACCAAAAGAACGTTGTACACAATAACAGCCACGTTGTGTGATGACTAATATTGATAAACTTAACCCTTCCTGGCAATATGAGGATCTAAGACATCTCCAGAGACCTTGTGATGGAAAATGCTATCCACACCCAAAGAAAGAACTATGGAAGCCAAATTGTTATTTTTTTCTCTTCTGTTGAGTTTTGTTTCCTCTTTCTGATGGTTCCTCCTATTGGTTTTAATTTCTACTTACAACATCACTAATGTGAAAATATGTTTAATATGAATATAAATGTATAGCCTATATCAGATTGTGCGCTGTCTTGGGGAGGGTGGTGGGGAGGAAGGGGGAGAAAAATTTCAAACTCAAAAGCATATGGAAGTGATTATTGATAAATCAAAATAAATCAATAAAAAAAAAGTAGAGTAAGAAGGAAAAAGAAAAAAGACAGCAACTGCCCCCTCACTATTATTCCAGTATTACTCCTAGTTCTTGCTTTAAGATAGGCAGATTCCTGGTAGAGCAAAAAGACCACTAAGACTAAAAATCAGGAGATCTTGATTCTATCTCTAACTCCATCAGCTGACTGATTGGGGATTTTTGACAATCTTTGTTTCTCAATTTCTTCACTTATAAAATGTTGCAAATACAGCACTGTGGTAAAAATTCAAAAGAGATTCTATGAAAAAAGCAACAGATGTGACTTTTCCCTCCTCTGGGTTTTCATAATACTTACATCTGAGGTTCTCTCATGAATTGCATTTGGTATTATAGTTATTTGTGGATAGGTCTAATCTCCTAAGGCATAAGCTCCTTAAGTAGAGGAGGTGGGTATTTATTGGAGTGCTTTACATATTAGAGTACTTTATATTTTAATAAATACTTATTAAATTTGTCAAAAGCACTTCAAAAAAGTTGACGTCTCTGCACATACACAAAACAGTCAAATATCATTAGGTCAGAATAAAACTACCAAATACAAATACCAAATACCAATGGAATAAAAAAATTAGGTCATTGACTGTGATGAATATGATGGGAGACACTTGCTGAATCTTCCCCTACTCCCCTCATCTTCTAATAAACCATAATTTGTCTGCCGTTTTCCAAAGTCTTGTCTCTTATGGCCACAAATCTTCTTGACAATGTTGTCTACTAGTTTGGGATGATGGTTTTTCAACCTAATAAAATTTTCTTCTCCTCCGTCCCCTCCCAATTACCTTCAATTCTAAATTCAAAACACCAATCATACAAAAGAACTAAGCAACTAATAAATACATTCTGGAGTAAACCTGTCTTTATTTCTACATGTGATTTAAGCTAGCAAGGGAACAATAAGGAGAAAGATCATTTATTTATCATCACAATGGAAAAGTTCTCTTTACATAACTAAAAATAACTAACAATATAATTAGTAATCCTAGAAAAAAAATAAGGTTATACTGCAAATCAATTTTCTCATGGGATTTGATTTTACCTGTGGGATGATGCCTGCCTGGCTTTCTTCTTGTTTGCCCATCATCGTATAGGATTTTCCAGCACCTGTCTGTCCATAGGCAAAAATACAAACATTGTAGCCTTCAAAGGCATGCAAGAGCATTTCCTTTCCAATGTCATTGTACACCCGGTTCTGAGATGCAAAACAGGGATCTTCAGGCTACAAAGATTAAAAAGATAAAAATAAAGGATGTTTTATCTTCATGCTTTCATAAGTGTGTAGGACAACTAGTCGATCTTTGACTAACTGATTCTTGCACAATTGCTAGGAATAGGAAAGGAAAAATTAAAAATTAATCCCATATACAAAGATACTTCTTTGAACTTTACAAGAATATGTATTGCCTGGCATATGAGTATTCCAAGTTAAGTAACTATCAGTGACAAATGTTTCCAAAACCCTTTCAAACAACTCACTCTGGCAAATGGGCTTTGTCAACCAAAACCTAGAAAATGAAACTTCTTATTCACCACCATCACCATCACCACAAACAAACAAACCCTTAAATACAAGAGAATTTAGTGATGAAAAGCCAGTTCAAATTGGCTTAAGAACAATTCTTGGAAGTCAGTAAGGTTTCGTGTCCAATACAGTTGGAGCAGAGTGTGCTGATGCTACTACTATGATTTTTTTTCTGATTTTACATTGGGAAGTCTGGATCCCTAACCCCAATTTTTTTCCCAGTCTATAAAACTTTAAAAGATCTATGATTTCACTAGTTAAATCTAAACTCATGTTCCTCAATTGAGTTTTTTTTTAAAATGTAAGAACTTAAACAGTTCTACTGGAACAAAACTGTAACTTCATCATTAGCTATGGATATATTCCTCATGTCCTTATTTTCCCTCAAAATTTCATTGACAAATATAACGAACTGCTGCTTAACATACTGTTAATTAGCACTTCGACTTACCTATGGCAAAATTATGATGTTCTTTATACCCCAAGAGCACTTGGCACAGTGCCCTGTATATAATACATTTGTTAAATGAATGATGGTTCTGAGATACTGCAAGTAAGATCCTGAAATGTCTTAAGAGACTTCCATAAATTAACTTATGACTGGTATCATTTTAATATACAATATATTTACTGTGTTTCAAATCTTTACAAGTTGGTGATCCAAATGCACTTACTAACAAAATCCTTGACATTAACTGCTTACAAATAAAAAATATGGAAAGTTAATTAGAATTATCCCCAAAGCAAGAAGGCATTGTGGGATGAGGAGGAAAAAAAAGAGAAAGAAAGCAAAGGGTAAACTTAAGGAGATCTAACAACAGAGGAATTTCAAAGGCTTTTGCCAGGTTTTTGGGGGATGAAGCACTCACCGAGGTGTGAGACCAGTAGGAGTAGTCAAAGCTGAAGGACTTTGGCGCTTCCTTTGGGTTCTTTGGGTTGACAATACCTAAAGGAGAAAAAAATGTGGGGTTTTTAAAAAAATCTTAAGTCATTCAGTCATTAAAACTCTTTGGTTAAACATATATCCTCAGTATCAGATCAAAAAACTTACCATGTAATACTGTATTACATACAAAGTAAAATTAGATCAGTACAACCATACCACTGAATTTTGATAGGGCATATAGGTCAGGAAAAATAAACACATTTTTATGAAGTTGTTAGTGTATGGAATATTTTTTTAAAAATCTAAAAATATGTATATATTACAGCAGTTGACCTCCTCATAAAAGCCAGTAGCAGAAAGTTGGAAATGGGCCATGTTACTATATCAAGGATGAAACTAAACTTCCTAGGGCTTTAAACTTTTAGGTCAGAAATTAATGCATTACAATTAAAAAAAAACCAAGAGTAAGGCTACCATCTAACAAAAATTAAAAAACATTTATCAGCTCTTTTCATTTACTTCAAAAAGGTATTCACTTTTGGAAGCTGCCCTTGATATTTGGCTGAAGTCCATGCCACCAATAACTGATGTTCCTAAAGGCTTGAAACCCACCCCTCTCCCCCAAAGAACTACAGAAATACAGTTTACTATAAATAGTTAACTATCTTGACATGTTATAAACAGAAGGGAAAATTCTTTTTTTGACTCAATGAGCTTCCACCAAAGTAATTCCTAATGTAAACTAGTCATATTACTCCTTACAGACAGCATGAGAATGCTAAGGCTTAACTCCTTTTTCTTTTTTCGTGCGTACAAAGTTTCAGATCCCCTTAATCTATATGGTGAAGAATCTTTAATACATGAACTCATGTATTAAACCTCAAGCAGATGCTGTGTCTCTAAGGCAGGGCCACAATCCAAGGCTATCAGAGATGGAGAAAGAAAAAAAGTCTACCATAGGCAGCTGCTTGTGACACAAATAGCAACAGTTGCTACTGTACTTCTCTTGCTTAATTCCATTGCATATGGTATTGCCAGAATCTAACATTCCAACCTCAAATGCTGACAAACATGCAGAATGGAGGATTACTATAGCTCATATTACAGTCATGTGACACTTGATCTAGATAGCAACAAAACATACTCATATAAAAGATAACCTAAGCAATGAAATATGCTTCCAGACAAAGGGAAAAGATTACAAAATTGTCTAACATTACAAATAGCATTTTAATTATCATTCATGGAATTTAGGATTTCACAAAGAAAACTGCATTCGAAGGCCCATTTTTGTCACCTTTCTGAAACTTAAGGTACATTACATTTTGAAGCGTCTTTGGCCACAAACCATATAAATATACTGCAAGTATACACTGAGCACTGATTAGGTGCATTTAAGACATGGACACTATGTATAGAAAATTCCCTCTTGAGAAATTAAAAACATATGCAACAAAGGATTCTACAAAATAACTAGACATTTATTCTTTTTAAAAATATATTATTTATTTAATTAAATATTTACTAATTACACATAAAACAATTTTGCTCCTTCCCCGCCCCTTAAGAAGGCAAGCAATATATCAATTATACATGTGAAGTCATACAAAACATATTTCCATATTAGCCATATTACAAAAGAAAACATCCAAAAATCCCCCAGGAAAAAGAAAGAAAGAAAGAAAAAAAGTATGCTCCAATCTGCACTCAGAGTTCATCAGTTCTCTCCCTGGAGGTGGATAGCATTTATTGTCATGGGCCCCTTGGAAATGTCTTGGATCATTGTCTTGATCAGAATAGTTAAGTCTTTCACAGGTGATCACTGTTCCAATATTGTGTTTATTGTGTACAATGTCTTGCTAGTTTTGCTCACTTCACTTTGCATCAATTCATTTAAGTCTTTCTAGGTTTTTCTGAAAACACCCTGCTCATCATTTCCTATAGCACAACAGTATTCCATCAAAATCATTTACCACAACTTGTTCAGCCATTACCCAATTAATGTGCTTCTCAATTTTCAGTTCTTTGGCACCACAAAAAGAGTTGCTGTAAATATTTTTGTACAAATAGGTTCTTTTCCCTTTTCTTTGATTTCTTTCAAATATAGACCTAATAGTGCTACTGATGTGTATAAAGAGTATACACAGTTTTATAGCCCTTTGGGTGTAATTCCAAAATGTTCTCCAGAGTGGAACAGTTTACAACTAGACCAACTTAGCAAAGCTGCAAGATATAAGACACATTTATTCTTTATGATAAGCCAATGGCTCAATTTTAGCATCTCAACTCAGTCATGGCAAGAATGGAAGCCATAAAAAGAAAATGCAAAGAAATATGAATTTTCAATTAAGCTCATTCCTTAAAAAAAAAAAAGAAAAAAGTATGTGTGTGTATACACACACACACAAAATCTTTTTATGCATCCCAATATCATTTTTCTGAGTTACAAACTGATTCATAGAAATGTTAAATGACTAGAACTACACCCATTCAATTTAATCAATTCAACTTCATGACTCTGTCTACCATGTCTTTTTCCAATACCCAGAAAAAAAGGGGGGTGAGAATACATCTCTCATTAAAAATATCCCTGCCAAGTGATCCAAAATTGTGAAGGATAGTAGCTTTAGTATAAATATCAAGATACTGGCACTCAAATATCTATAACAGTAGACATCCCAAGCACAAAATAGGGCAGAGAGATATTTACAACATTCATTATACTACATCATTGAAAAACTACATGCCAGCTATACCCTTGGATCCAGCAATACCACTACCAGGTCTGTATCCCAAAGAGATTATAAAAAAGGGAAAAGGACCTACATGTACAAAAATATTTACAGCAGCTCTTTTTATGGTGGCAAAGAATTGGAAATTGAGGGGATGCCCATCAATTGGTGGACTTAGACTGAACAGGTTGTGGTATATGAATATAATGGAATACTACTACTCCATAAGAAATGATGAGCAAGTGGATTTCAAAAAAACCTGGAAAGACAGGAAGTGATGCTGAGTGAAGTGAGCAGAAACAGAAAAACATTGTACACAGTAACAGTAACATCATATGATGATCAACTATGATTGACTTAGCTCTCCTCAGCAATAAAATGACCCAAGACAATTCCAAAAGACTTATGATGGAAAATACTATCCGTTTGCAGAGAAAGAACTGATGAAGTTTGAATATAGATCAAAGCATACTATTTTCACTTTTTTTCATGATGTTTTCCTTTTGTTCTGTTTCTTCTTTCACAACATGACTAATACGGAAATGTTTTACACAATTGTATATATATATATGTTTTATATATAATATATGTTTCATATATATTATATAATATATATTGTGTGATATATATTATATATGATATTATATATCGTATATACAATATTCATGTGATATATATTATATATATATATTATATATATATATATGAAACCTATATCAAATTGCTTACTATCTTAGGGAGGAGGGAAGGGAAAAAGGGAGGGAGAAAATTTTGAAACTCAAAATCTTATAAAAATGAATGTTAAAAATTGTCCTTACATATAATTGGAAAAATAAAATACTATTAAAAAAAAAAAAGAAAAACTACATGCTGGATCACTGCCAAAATTAACAAAACCACTTAGCCAATAAGCCAAATCAGTTGCAGCAAACTATTGGAAATTTGCCCTGACATATTTTAAGTCTGTTCTAACATATTTTAGAAAATGACCCTGACTTTATTCACATTCTCTAGTCACTTATCTTCAACTCCCCATAAGATATCGCCAACTGGATATACTAACACCTGAAACTGAAGAAGTCAGAAGAGAGTTCATTTTCCCTGCCAAACAGGTAACTCTTCACAATCTTCCTAATGCAAGTCATTTATAGTTACTTGTTACATCTCGTTTTGCTACTCTCATTCACTGAAAATATAAGACTAATGCCTCACTTTTCCTTTACCTGTTTATATGAAAAGTTTGTATTTTTCTAGAAAAACATTAAGGATAAAAGTGAGGACAGTGTTACAAAACACTAGTGTCACTACCATGACTACTTTTAAAAATTCCAAGCATAAAGCCCCTTCTTTTTGCTTCTTCCTCTGTCTTTCATTCCAGAGTCAGTCTTGCTGCTTTCTCCCTGCAATATCTATTCTTTTTCATTTCTATAACTACAAATGTTGCAGGCCCACATTAGCTCATGCCTAAATAACTTCCAAAGCTTATGAATTCATCTGTAAAATGAAGTCCCAGTTCTTCTGTAGCCAGCTTCCTCCTATTCTAATCCATCCTACAGAATTCTATTCCTCAAGCACCATTTTCATTATGTTAATTCTACTCCTCAGTGATCTACAATGGCTCCTTCTATCACAACAATGTAAAATGGAAGTATGTACTAAAAAAAAAAAATCAAAAGTGAATGTAACACAATTATAAAGATCATGCAGGACCCAAAAGGAAAGATAGGTGAAACCCCTTTGTGGACCTTTGTGGAGGTGGGAGATTCATAGTGTCACACAGCGTACATGTTTTGCGGCTTTTTCAATGTATCCAATTTTGTGCTGCTTCTTTTTCCTCTTTAAAAAATACTAATTGTTATATGGGATGGCTCTCAGGGAGGGAGAGAGATACTTGGGATAACTGTGATGATGTTTTTAAAAAAGAAATATTGAAGGACATGGATTCAGAGAAACCTGGAAAGACTTGTATGAACTGATACTGAGTGAAGTAAATAGAACCAGGAGAACAATTTAGATAATAACAATATTATAAAGACAAACAACTTTGAACAACTCAGACATTCTGATCATAATAATGACCAACCATAATTCCAGAAGACAAATTATGAAATATGCTACTCACCTCCTGGTAAAGAGGTGAAAGACTTACGAGTGCAAAAGAGACATATATATGTACATGCGAATACACATATATCCCATTTTGGACATGACAAGTGAAGAAATTTGCTTTGCTTGAGTATGCATGTTTGTAAAAGGGGTTTTTCTCTGGGTTGGAAGGGTGGGAAGAAGACAAGGTAGATTTTGTTGTTTGAAAAAAAATGCAGGGGCAGCTAGTTGGCGCAGTGGTTAGAACACTGGCCCTGAAGTCAGGAGGACCTGAGTTCAAATCCGACCTCAGACCAAACACTTGACACGTACCAGCTGTGTGACCTTGGGCAAGTCACTTAACCCCAATTGCCTCACAAAAAAAAAGAAAGAAAAAAATGCAGTTTAGTTTTTTTTTTTAAATGAGGCAACATTGCTTGTGAAGTTGAAAGGTCAATTGATCCATCTTCCTAGTCAAACATGAATGTGAGCCGAAACAAGGTAAGGCTAGTTAGCAATAACCAGAACTGGAAACATTAGAGGTTGATGTCACAGCTTGGGAAAGCAAGAGTTCAAGTTCTTATAGGAGTGAATAAAGTGGTAAGAATGTCTAGTATCCTTTCAAAAATTATTTCATGCCCTCGCTATCACTCATATAATTGTTAACATTCATTTAATAATTTATATTATCAGTGGAAATGGAGACTAACTGGTCATTATCTTTTTAAAGCTAGGATTTTATACACTTGAACACAGTATTAATAGTTCTCCCAATTCCCTAATGGCAATCAAGGCAACATGATCCAGTACAAACAGCATTGGACTAGGTAAGAGTCAGGAGAAATGGGTTCAAGTCCTGGTTCTACCAGTATCTGTGTGACCCTGATCAGGTCACTTTCTCTCTCTGAACCTCAGTTTCTTCAGTTGTAAAATGAGGAGGTTAAACTAAATTATCCCATTTCAGTGCTACCATTCTATCATTCTATGAACAACAAACAATTCACAGGTGGCTTTTTTTGGTTCTATCTATACCACTAACTCTTTACCACCCAATTACCATTAAATTTTTCTTTATTGCAGACCTCTCTTCCCATGCATAGTGATACCATTTGAGCATGCAGTCAAGGATCAGAATGAACCACATAGAGATTTTTATAAATGATTTTTTCTCCTCCTACCATGCACTTCATCTGATACTTCACTACAAGACATACCCAGATAATGTTTTGATTATAGAGCCCTAGAAAATGAAGAAGACAATCACAACAGAGTTTGTATTTAAAGGCCCTTTTATTTTTGAGAACAAATTTGTTTATGTGTTATCTCAAAGTCCCAATGTAGCAATTAAACTGTTGTTGGCAAACTAATACTAAAAAATTTGTAGACAACTGTAATTAGTCTATCAGCAAGGCAATGGTGTAACTTTAGATTAACTTTTCTAAGAAAATGTTTTTAACCTTTCATTAGCAAGCTCAATGACATTACCTTCAACACAATCTCTTTCTTCCAAAAGCGCCCTGTATACGATACACAAATGAGAAAAAAAACCATATAAAATGAAAACTGTTATATTTGAAGACCAATGAATTTTTTAAAAGTAGAACTTTCTGAGGATCATACACCAAATATACGCCTAAAAACTATGTTGCATAGCAGGGTCAAAACTGAAACAAAGAATATTCCTGTAAGAGCAGCATTATAATTTGTGTTTGCCTTCCTTACCAACAATTCAGCAGCAAACAAATCAAACAAAAAAACAAGACACACAAAAAAATCTCTAGAGTCACTTAACACAACAAAATTTGACTCCACATTCTACAGCATAAGCATAAATGTACTGTACACACTGATTATACAAAGTGAATACATAGCACATAAATACAACTCTGATGCATCTACTCCTGGGTCCATTTTGGTGATTTCATTGGCATATGGAATTAGTTCTGTGGTTTCACAAAATCCTTCAATCAGAGAGTTGGAATGGCCACCTCCTCAGCCATTAAGTCCAACCCATAACCTTGACCAGTCAGAGCTAGAATGTGCCAGAAGCTCCACTGGAACCCAGCACCTCCTGACTGCAGTTTCCAGTATCTTTGAAAGGCTCTGGTATCGCTCTGCTTGTCCTTGGAATGAAAAACTAGAAATGAGGTCGAAGTTGGAAAGAGGCAGAATTCACTTTAAATGAAAACTTTTCTAACAACTAGACTTTTCAAGAAGTCATATGGGTTCTCCATGAAGGTTACAAAACGAGATTACTGCTTTTGGGAATGAGTGACCTTTGAGAGGGCCTCTTCTAATGTCAACATTCTGTAACAACATAACATAAAGGGGCCCTTGCAAAAGTATCGCTTGTTTTTGCATCCCTAGCACCCAGCAATAGGCCTAACATGTAGTAGACATGATAAACATTTGCTGTTTGACTGATTGACCAAGTTCATCAAGCACCACACTTCACTAGAAAGACAGAAAACTAATTACCAGATTATGAGCCCAGGCATTCAAAAATCATTTTTGTTGTTCAGTCATTTCAGTCGTGTCTGACCCTTCATGACCCCATTTGGGGTTTTCTTGGCAGAGATACTGGAGTGGTTTGCCATTCCCTTCTCCAGCTCATTTTACAGATGAGGAACCAGAGACAAATAGGGTTAAGTGGGTTGGCCAGGGTCACACAGCTACTAAGTGTCTGGAGCCAAATTTGAACTCAGGTCTTCCTGACTCCAGGCCTTTCTGACTCCAGACCTAGTGCTCTATCCGCTGTGCTACCTACCTGACCTTAAAAATTATAACAGCTACTATTATTTATATAGCATAATATATGGTAGGGTATATTATTATCCTCATTTTAAAGATGAGGAAATTGAGATTGACAGTGATTAAGTGACTTGGCCAAAGTCATACAGTTAGTACATGTCTGAAGCCAGATTTAAACTCACATCTTCCTGACACCAAGTCCCATGCTCTATCAACACACCTTCTAAAGCATTATACAAACTAACCACCAGAAATAACAGTATTTCTATAGGAATATATATTAACCTTGAAATGGTAGAAGCAGCCCTTGTAGTAATAATGATGATTCTCAGTGTCAATAACAGTGACCCATTAGCCTGGAGCTCACAGCATGCAGCAGAAGGAAAAATAGTACAGAGTAAGTTTAGGCAGCTGCTGTTCAGTGAGGAGTAGGAAAGAAGTTACTGGGGGCAGAGAGGAGGAAGAAGTTGTGAAGAGCTAGAGTGGGAAGGATGAGAAGTAACAATAAGTACAATGAAGAAAGTCTAGGGAATTGTGCAATTTCATTTTAACAACTAGAAGAGTGCACAGTAGAAGAAAGGACGGTGATAGATCAATTTTCTCTCCCATCCCAACACAAAGACCTTTTCCCTTTCTCACCCAAATGTTCCCCATAGTGCTATCCTCAAGTTCACAAATAGTCATACATAACAAAGAGTGCTTCTCTGTCTCTCTCCCTCTCTCTCATGAATGTACTAAAGCAGGCAAGGCTGCCCTTCTCCCTTTGAGTCAAAGCCTAGCCACTAAGAGGCACCAATACTTACCCTCCTTTTAGACAGTTTTAGAAGCAGCCTGGGTCAATTAAGAGGAAGCATGGTATAATAAATAGATAGGATGCTGGACCTGGATACATGAAGACCCAGGTTTGAATCTTGTCTCAGACCAGCTAGCTTTGGTAACTTCTCTGGGCCTAAGGTTCCCCACCTGTAAAATGGGGGAGGGCAGACCAGATGGCTCCTCAGGGACCTTCCAGTTCTTTATCTATGTTCCCTATAATTTGTATAACTCTGCCCAGCTGACCTGGATGAAGAAGGGATACAGAAAGACAAGTGAAGAAGAGAATGGGAGTGCTCCTCTGAACTCTAATATTCAGTGGAAAGTAGATACACATAAGTCAGGCACTGAGGGACGGAGGGACCAAATGGGACTGACTCACCCACAAGCCAACCTAGAACAGAAAACAGGAATTTATTTGAGCAGCCCAAAGAGGAAACTAAGCTGTGGTGCCTGAGTTTTAAAACAAACAAAAACCAAAGGTTAAAAAAAAAAGATACTATGACCAGGAGCCACAAAAGACCTATCACTAAGATACCAGGGGAATCTCAAGCTGACTGAGAGCTGTTCCCCTGGCAAAGAATTCTCAAGCACCATCTGCTGCAGGGGAAGGTAAAGGAGAGAAATCAACAAAGAGAGAACCAGCAATGGCAGTGGAGGACAGAGATACCTGGGAAGGAAAACTGGGAAGGAAAAGGTAGAGGTTCTAAACCTTTTATGTGTCATGGACCTTTCAGGAAGTGTGGTGAAGTTAATGGACCCCTTTAATGAAAAATGTTTTTAAATGCATAAAACAAAATACATAGGATTACAAAGAAAATAAATTGTCAAAATATTTTAAATTGAATAGAACCCAAAGTGTTCCATAAACCCCAGGTTTTAAGCACCACTGGCATTAAAGGATTCCTAATTCCTAAAGGAATCCTAAAGGATTCCTGGAAACCTATAGGCCACAGGGTGGCCTAGTGAGTACAGAGTTGGTCTCAGAGACAGGGAGGCAGGAGGTTCAGTCCTAACCCTGATGCTGATCAACTGTGTGACCCTGGGGAGTCACTTAACCTTTCTAGGTCCAAGGCACCTCTCTTAAGACTAAGTAAGGGAGAAGGCACAGCTGGGGATCAGTAGATGAGGATCTTCACAGGAAACTCCTTACAATGAGGAAATCACAGGTGGGATAAACAAACATGTATGGCCGGATTGAATGGAGGAGCAGTAGAACATCAGAAGGGAACAGTGACCCAAAGATGCTGGCCAAAGAACAACGCAATATAGATACAGAATCAATCACCCAGTGGAAGAATGACCTGCAAACTTTCCCCTTCCTGGGGATCCAACCCAAGCCAAGATTATAAATCATGGAAATAGTACAAGGGTCAGGGGGAAAGGGTCCCATTGAATGCTGCCTTGTAATTCTCTTGGGGCTTAGAAAATCCTTTAAAATTTTTTTTAATTCCATATTTTGAACCTTGTAAGACTAAGGGGTTGTACTAACCAGAAGCAGAGTGATTACTCTCAGGGGAAGATCAGATATTAAAGTGACTGGGTTTTCCAGCCATTTGGGTGAAATGTACTGGAGGGCAGAGGTCCCCAAAATGTGCTTGGACCTTCTGTGTCAGGAAGAAGCATCTGATACCAGAGTTGTTAAGTATACGATTCCACCTCCAAATATACTACAATCATATACACCCCTGTGTCAAAATCACTTTATTATCCATATTATGTACATTGGCAAATTGACTTCTGAGGCTATAAGTATTATTCTTACATCTCTTGTTGTTTCTTCCTAGAAATTACTACGCATGTTCCCTCAAGCTTTCTCCGCGTCATATTCATTGCTCTACCAAGTGTCTGGTTTTTTTTTTTAATTTTTACTTTTAACTGGACATTTTTCTCAATCTTCTGAAATTAAATTTTGAGGAAGCAAGTGGCACAGTCCAGAGAGCACTGGGCTTGGAGTCAGAAAGAACTGAGTTCAAATCCAGCTTCTGATACTTCCTGGCTGTGTGACCCTGGACAAGTCCATGCAGTGTGAACCCAAGTCACTTCAACTTCTGTTTGCCTCAGTTTCTTCAACTGTAAAATGGGGATAATAAAAGCACGTACCTCTCAGGATTATTGTGAGGATCAAATGAGCTAATATTTGTAAAAAATGCTTAGCACAGTACCTAGCACATAGCAAGTGCTATATACATATATACATACATACATACATACATACATACATACATACGTACATATATCTCTCTCTATATATATATGCTTATTCCCTTCTTTCTCTCCCTTTCCCTTCCCCAATTTAAAATCTCTTTGATCAAGTCAACCAGTGTCCTGCCAAATATTCTTCTAAACATTCCCCAATATATAGGCAAAGTATGAACAACTTCTAAAAGAATTCCAAACTACTAAGAAATACATTAAAGACTACTACAAATCACTAATAACACGAGAAATGTAAAAACAAAACAAAAAACAACTCCCCATCTCATACCCAGCAAATTAGGAAAGTTGACAAAAGGTGAAAAAAATCAAAGTTGGAGAGGCATACTAATGGACTGACTGTTGTTAGAGATGTGCACTGATCCAACTATTCTAGAAAGGAGACTGGAATTATGCTAAGAAAGTAACTAAAACATTCATTATCTTTGACTCAGAGATCGAGTTATTAGAGCATATACCCAAAAGAAACCAGAGAAAAGTATTATATGCATCCAACATTTTTTGTAGTGGCAAAAAACTGGAAATAAAGTAGATGTCTTCAGAAAAACTGGGAAAGACTTATATGAACTGATACTGAGTGAAGTGAGTAGAACCAAGACAACACCACACACAGTAACAGCCACATTGTGTGATGACTAACTTTGATAGACTTAGCTCTTCTCAGCAACTCAAACATCAAAGACAGTTCCAAAAGACTCATGATGGAAAATGCTATCCACATCCAGAGAAAGAACTATGGAATTTGAATGCAGATCGAAGCATACTGTTTTCTCTTTTTTTGTTGTTTTGTTTTGTTTCTTCTTTCTTGTGGTTCCTCCCATTGGTTCTAATTCTTCTTTACAACATGACTAATGTAAAAATATGTTTAATATGAATGTATATGTATAGCCTAAATCAGATTGCATGTTTGGGGAGGGAGGAGGAGAGGGAGGGGGAGAAAATTTAAAACTCAAAATCTTATGGAAGTGAATGTTGAAAACTAAAAGTAAATTAATTAATTAAAAAAAATAGATGCCCACTGATGAAGAAACAACAAATAAAAAACTGAGGTGTGCTGTCTTTCAAGGGCAGCTTGGTGGTGCAATGGATAGAGCACTAGGCCTGGAGTCAAAAATATCTGAGTTCAAACTTGACCTCAGACACTTACTAGCTATGTGACCCAGGGAAAGTCACTTAACTCATTTGTCTCAGTTTCCTCACTTATAAAATGAGGATAACAACAGCACCTCTTTCTCAGGGTTGTTTTCAGGATCATTTGAGATAATAACTGGAAAGTGCTTAACACATTACCTGGCACTTAGTAAGTGCTATATACATGTTAGCTATTATTATTATTATTATTATTATCTTTTCCCCCAAACCCTCCTCTTTTTCTAATTACTGTCCTCTTCCCTATTACTGCTGAGAGGACACTACCATCCTCCCAGTCAACCAGGCTTCCAACTGAGGTTTCATCTTCCACTCTTCACTCTCTCTCTTACCCCTATATCCAGTCTGTCACCAATGTCTGTAAATTTTACCTTCAAAATATCTCTAGGATGCACCTCCTTTTGTCCTCTGACACTGTCCCTATTCTGGTGCAGGCCTTCATCACCTCACACCTAGACTACTGCAATAGCTGCTGGTTGGTTTCCCTGATAGAAGTTTTTCCGCACTCCAGTGCCTCCTCTACTCAGCAGTTAAAGTGATCTCCTTAAGTGCAGTTCTGACAATGCTGACTCCATAAACTCCAGTGGCTCCCTAACACCTCCAGGATCAAATACAAAACCCTCTTTTTGGTGTTCAAAGCCCTTCATAACTTGCCCACCCCCATGTTTCAATCTTCTTTCCCTTCTTCTGTGATTCAGTGACACTACCCTCCTTGCTGTTCCATAAACAAGATACTCTGTATCTCAGCTTTGGACATTTTCTCTGTCTATCTCCCATGCTTGGAAAGCTCTCTCCTCTCATCTTTACCTCCTGATTTCCCTGGCTGCCTTTAAGGCCTTTAAGGCCCAGATAAAATCCTACCTTCCTCAGGAAGCCTTCTCTAACCCCTCTTAATTCTAGTGCCCTCCCTCTGTTAATTATTTCATATTTATCCTGTATGGAGCTTGTTTGTACAGATTTGTTTAGATGTTGACTCTTCGATTGGATTGTGAGCTCCTTAAAGGCAGGCCTGTCCTTTGCATTTTTTTGTAGCCTCTGTGCTTAGCATGCGACCAGGTACATAGTAGGCACTTAACTGCCTAACTGACTACATGAATGTAATGAAATATAATTTGCATAAGAAATGCTGAATGTGAAGAATACAGAGAAGCATCAAAGACTTAAATGAACAGACGAGAAGTGAAGTAAGCAGAATAAGGAAAAGAACATAGAAATCTTACAGTACAACCCTACACACAAATTTCTCCCAGAGTAAGCATTTTAAAATGGAATATGGAGTTACAAATGAATAAAATTTAAAAAGTTCTTAGAATGTACTCTTTTCACAGAAAACCAATTGTATCCTGTGAACAGAACTGAAACAACTAAGGTCTACAGATGACTACTGTGAAATTCTCCATTTCCTATTGCCAAGTGCTATGGTAGTACAATTTAAATGTGTTTATAAGCAGGGGATAGGAATGGAATACAACTGGCCTTAATGTGAGGTACCTCTGGCCTTGCTGTTGGGAACCCAAAAAAAAACACAAGCTAAAGACTGAAATAGAAGCTATATTTGATAACACTGACAAAGTATCAGAGTTCGTTTTTCAAATTATTAGGAACCTATTCCATATAATGGGACATTTTCAAGTGGTTGTTAGTAGGAAAGTGGAGAAGGCTAATGAAGGCAGAGAGGAAGAGGACTTGGAGGATGATAGTGATATTTAGAAAGGAGAAAAGAGTATTAAAGAAGTACTGCAAAGTATACAGAAAAGAGCAGCAAGAAGGTCAGAAGGGGATACATACAAATGGCAGTTTTGTTACAATCATGTTTAATTTAATATGCACTTTAAAAAAAAGCAAACTGTACAGAAGAGATAGGTTTAGGGAGATCTCATTTGGCCTGTGGGCCATAATTTGCCAACCCTTGTTCTAGCCTAGTAAGATTCCTTTTGGATCCTGACTTTGTCATCTACTACATGAGACATCCTTTCCAGCTTTGTGTCATTTACTGTTGAGAAAGCTTTGGGGGAAGATTCCTTGGAAAACTTATTTTTGGAGAGGTGGTGAAGGGAAATCCCTACAGGGATGTCTGGATAGAAAGATCTTCATGGAATCTTTATGGAGTCAACTCCAGCATCTCTGAGATAAAATACCAGAGAGAGCAGGTCCTGGTTAAGACTTGGCAGGAAGTAAGGGTGGAGAGAGATGGTTGGTGGGTAAATCTCCTTGAGAGCATGAACACATAGTCAAAGTTTTAAGTGAGCAATGGCCTTAAGTCACTGAAGGTGATTATGGAAGTCACTGGGAATTTAGGAGATAATTAGAAATAAAAAAAGGTAACTAGCAATGAGGCATGTCATTGTTGTAACTCTGACTGGGACAGCCATATACAGTGGGGTGTAAAAGCCTACAACTAACTAAAAGGAAAGAGTCTTACCATATGGGGAAAAAATATTGGAAACTTGCTGTCTTTCCTTAAGCTGGAAAAGCATAATTAAAGTGATGGTTTGGATAGAAAAGAAGGTTTGATGTAGAGTCTAATTTTAAAAAAATTTCAAAATTATGGGTTGAAAATGGATTGTCAATGGCATAATGGATGGAATGCAATTGTTGGAGGAAAGGAGTTACATCCATGCACAAGTATGCAACTTGTGCACACTGACTAAGATGTTATTCCCTACAGAGGCATCCGCTATGGCCTGGCAAATTATAGAACGTAGACAGGAAGTATTCAAGTATTTCATGTGAATTATTTGGATGGTTCCATACAAAATGCAACGAAAGTTATTGAGGGAAGGAATTCGGGGCCCTTGATCTGGGAAGTAGCACAACAGGGTTGGATGATTGTTGCCTCCTACTGGATTCATTCATCGGTATTCTGATTGGGCTAGTCCAGGGATGGGTGGTTAGCACAACAGAAAGACTAACATAAGATGAGATTTCAAGTCACTCAAATGTACAAACTATTTTTTAGATGTCAAGGGGAGAATCTGACAGGTCAACCTTCAAGTGGACTGAGACTGGAGTAATTCCTTTTGGATCCTGACTTTCAGTCCTAAAACAACATTCTAGAGGCACAGGCACTAAATGGAGGATTACCAGACCTGAAAAATGGATAGATAATGAGGCAAGAAAGGAGGTTAACAGAAGAGAGTCACTTAGTTATGATGAATAGAAGGACTCTCTCCCAAAAGCTATTCTGAAAGTGTGGAAAGGATGGTCAGCACTGACTGCTAATGGGTTGAGAGGCCAGCCTAATCAATGGCAAAAGGAAGAATTTCATCTTTAGCCAAGAAGTACTCCTTGAGTCCCAGGGAGGCCACACCACCACTGAGAACAAGGTCATGGATCACAGAATACTGGAATAAATGATACAGCACGCTAGACATTCCCAAAGAAAGGAGATAACTGCCTTTTAGATGGCTACAATGGAGTCTGGTTCATAGTCACACCTGGACAGAACTGTTTTGCATAGCCCATAAGCTGTTTGGTAGCTTGACTTAAAGAGGAATAGTGAAAACAAAACATTTCACTAGGTGAGATTTGACTAATATAGCCCTTCCTTTATTGAAACTGGGCCCAACAGATTAACATGACCCCCTCTGCAAAGCCCAAGAAGGGAAGAAGTTTCTGATGAGGTGGTATGACATTGTCAATAGAACATTGGACTTGTAAGTCACACAGGGGGCAGCTAGGTGGTGCAGTAGATAGAGCACTGGGCCTGGAGTCAGAAATACCTGAATTCAAATCCAGCCTCCGACACTTACCAGCTGTGTGACTGGGAAAATCACTTAACTCTTGTTTACTTCAGTTTTCTTGCCATTCCCCTATCTTTGCCAAGAAAACCCCAAATAGGGTTACAAAGAGTTGGTCATGACTGAACAACAACAACGACAAAAGTCACAAAGACTTGAGTCTGAATTCCCAACCTTGATACTTATTAGGCTATATAACTATGTGTGAACAAATTAAGCACTCTGAGCCTCAGTTTCCTGACTCTACATCCTTAGACTCTACATCAAACCTTCTTTTCTATCCAAACCATCACTTTAATTATGCTTTTCCAGCTTAAGGAAGGACAGCACGTTTCCAATATTTTTTCCCCATATGGTAAGACTCTTTCCTATTAGTTAGTTGCTGGGCTTTTACACCCCACTGTAGTAACTATAGTACCTACCTTGCAAAGTTATCAAGCTAAATAAACTATGTTAAGTACTTTATAAACTTTAAAATGCTATATAAATAATATACTACACTATATATAATAATTATTATTATTTCTATGAGGGATGGTATATTCTTGAATGAGCGGGTAGAAGGGAGGAGAATGTCAGTATCAAGAATGACCTGACACTATTTGAGCAACCCTGGGAAAGTCACCTACCTCATATGGTCATTGTAAGGATCAAATAAGATAATGTATACAAACTTTAAAATGCTATATTGTGGTAATTATTATTAATAGATATTTGAAGTATTGTGTAAAGAGAGCTGAGATCCTTGGGGGTAAGTGGCTGGAGGAGCTTCAAGTAGTGGCTAAGTCCATGTAATGGGAGTCACAGGAGAGGCTGCGAAGGAGGAGAGCAGGAGGTTAAGTGATTTGCCCCAATTCCCCAAAGTGACTCAGCTTTTGCAGATCAGAAGCTACGTTTGAAGCTAGATCTTCCAGATCCCACACCAACCATTCTTATCCACTATCCTGCCAATGCCTCTCATATTGGTCCAAAAATAGACACTACATCGCCCTCCTAGTATGGGGTCTCTAAAATCTGATTGGAGCATATAATTGGTGGTATTTTTTTTCCCAGCCACAGATCTGTGTTATGTTCTTTTCAAAAACATCTAATCAAAAACATTTTGATACATGGCTTATATTCAGGTGCAGCCTATATTTAGACCATTTGTTACTTAGAAAAAAGATGAACAAACAAACACCAGTTAATGTTTTCTTAAGACGTTTCATACTTCTAATAATAAATTGCAACTATGTTTACAATAAATTTACTACTTTATAAACACTATAAAGAAACAAAGTTATCAAATCAAAAAGTTAATTTTGTAATATGACAAGGGAAATAAACCTTCTTAGTAATCAAAGTGTTCTTTTCTCAACAAAGTGACCGCTCTTCATTTTAGGTGTATCTTGTGCAGCTGAATAGTTCTGTGCAAATCTAACAGTGCTTGAAACAAACTATCCACACACAGGGCTGTGCTGTACATTGTAGCCAAGACACTTCAGAGTCAGATGATCTTCTTGAAATAGTTCTGCCTATTTCTCAGAGGAAGAAGAGATGTGCTGTCCTCCACAAGTGTCTATTCCTAACCTAGCCTCTCACAACCACTGATGAGACAGAAGAAGAGGCACGATGCCATCCAATCCACTCTTTTTTTTTTTTTTACAATGAAGGTTAAACAAAGGTTAGACACAAGCCTAAGGAGAACTCACACTGATATAACACTTTATAGGTTACAAAGTACCTTTCTCCCAACATCCCTCTAAGGGTGCATTATTTCCATTTTACAGGTGAGGCTTTGAGCTCAGAAATTTTAAGTAGTTTAATTGCTCAATGGCACAGTAATCCCGCTCAGAGGTTAGCATTCTTTCCAACTACACTATGCTTTTAGAATACTTGTAACTTTGAGCACAACCTTTGCAAGTAGTGATATATAGAATCAAAGGATAGAACAGCACAGGATTTGGAGTTCGAGGAGCAAGGTACCTGAGTCTGAATCCTGGCTATTACCATTTTCAGCCAATGGAACCTTAGGCAAGTCATTAATAATAAAAGCAATAACTATAATAAAAATTTAAGAATGCTTTTAATAGATGTGATATAAAATATTCATAATCTCTAAGATACATTTAAAAAAAACTTTCAGAATACAGAACCCTAGCAGAAGAGATTGAAATCATGTCAGAATAGCATGTGGAAACATTTAAAATCTCTTTTAGTTTGGTTGAAAATATTAAACAATACTTTCTCCACCCTAGAACCCTTGCCAGACTTTTCCCTTTAGGAAAGAGGGTAGAACAAAAGCTAAGGCCTTTCTTAGGGAAATGGATTATTAGCAAAACATAGCTCTGGTCTAGATAAGATCGTTGCTTCTCCATCCACCTGAAGCCAGGACCCACCTAAGTTTAAGATAGTGACAGAAAGGAGGAAAACAACCCATCTGATATCCTTGAAGGGATGTCCAATTGTACAGTGACTATTGTAGAATGCTAAACATATTATATTTTTCTTATTCAAGATTCCTATAAATGTTACCTCAAACATTATTGGAGTTGTTGTTGTACTATTGTTGGTGAGGACTAGAGGAAATTGGGAAACTATGACAATTTAGACATCTTTCTTTCCAAGCTAGAAATGGCTTGGACATAGAATAATGTTCAATTAAAAAATTGTTTTTGGCAGACTTATGCCTAAAACAGAGAGTATAGCATTAATATTTTTTCTTCTACAAGCATGACATGCTGCATATCATCCCTGTTATCCCATCTGCTACTGGACTTGAACTAAGGATGCTTTCAACAAGTCTATAGAAGATGAGCTTATATATCTGAAATACAAACACACACACCCCAATTCTTTTATTCAACTACAAAAAGCAGCTGTGTAAGGGGCCATAAAATATTAAATATAAAAGAATAATAATAGTAGCAGAATAATGATTTTTCTCAAGACTATTTCCCTCTGACCCTCACTGAAAAAAAATGGGCTTTTTTGATGAGAGATGAAAAGGTGGGAAGAAGAGAAGATGGACCTGAACATAAAACTGAATATGATGTAAAAAATGAACCTGCACTAAATTAAAAAAGAAAAATATGAGAATAGTGAAGTGGTGATAATATTATTAATAAAAATAATAACCTTCCCAAAGTCTAACTCATCACCCATGCCATGAAGGACAGGTAAAAGCATCAGGCAGAGTAATGTAAGCAAAAATCTGATGTGCCCTAAAATCATTAGGGTAGCTATGAAGGTCTTCCCAGAACCCTGAAACATAGGCAGTTTTACCTTTGGTGACGTCACTGATTGGGTTAGCACTCCAGTCAGTATGATGTAGCTGCTAACTAAGTCAAAGAAATAGTGGCATATATTGCAGGATACTACTATTTGAAATCATGATGATCAGCTCAACGGAGATGACAACAGAACTAGTGCTCCTTCAAGTTCTCCTACCCCAAGAAGGCAAGGTACACTAGACCAAATGAGAAAGACCAAAACCTTATCTGCTGGAAATGCTTTGGTACAGAGAGCCAACAACTAAAGTGAGCTAACCACAAGTACACATAAAATGTTTTGACATAAGAATACTTTCACAATACACATCATAACACAATTGAAAACAACATACCAGCTGTAGGCAAAGATTTTCTGTCATTAGTACTGTTGAGGACAGCAATCTTAAGGAGTAATTCATCCCTAAGTCTAGGTTAGACAAAAAAGATAAAATTGAAGAGCTATTAAAATAGCAAGGAAAAATTGAAGAACCTGAGGTCAATGAAAAACCTTCACTTTTAACATAAATTGCAAACATATACCTACTAATAAAACAACACTAACACCTCAATTTTGAAAAAGAAGTGGACATAGATGGAACTTCAAAAAGTTCTTTTTAAGTTTGATTATATAAACTCAACTAACAGACAAATCATACCAAAACAGTAATTCAAAATTCAAAAATTTCCTATAACTATCAGGAATAAACAAATTCTCCTACTATATTTGACAAAAGCTATAAACATTTCAGGACCTGCACACAATGGTACATATAGCCATCACTACCTTAATAAGAAACATAAAAGGAAAGGTGGAGCTAAGAAGGAATGCCATTATAGAGAGGTGTCAAATGTCTTAAGTGACGTGAGAAGGCTATTAAAGATGTTCAGAAAGGCACTTCAAGATTATATCAACATACAGAGCAGAAAATTCAAATGCCATATCATCCAATCAAAAGCAACAAAAGAATCAGGCAAAACGAAACCCAGAAAACCAAAGGCTAACAGAAATTCTAGACTTCTTTAATCAGCAATTGAAAGAATTGAGTAAAAATGGTTAAGATGACAGGAGTCAAAGTAGGTTACTCAACAATACAATTCAGTACAAATAAAAGAAAAATTCATAGCAGAGGCATGAGAAGCAAAGAAATCAAAAAGAATTCCTGAAAATAGAGGATGTGGAAAAATTCTGATCACCCATATTGTTACAAGTGCAATACAAGAAAAATACAAGGTTAGATCAAATGAAAAACAGAATGCTTGAGCAACATTAGAATGACAAACAGCAGAACATTACATCAATGGAAATGACTAACTTTAGTTTCTCTGAAAAACTGGAAAGTGGCAGGGACAGATAATGTTCACATTTATTAGCACAAATGCTTTACAAATTTCCTATCAGAAGCAAACCTGATCCAACCTTTCTTAACAAAAAGCATCGCACAACTACTACTCAAAGATGGGAAAACCAATGACTTCTACAAACAGAGGTCAATTACATGTTTATGAACTTAATTCGAAGCATTCCCAATTTGTAACAATGGGGGAAAAAATCTACAGATGTTTTTAAGAAAACAATACACTGGCTAAAGAGTAAAAAGGTACACTAAGACAGCCCAAGGGTAATAAAAAGTAGTGGTGTCAAACTCAAATAGAAACTTGGGGCCACTAATCCATATGTAAGGATCCCTGGATTTAAGTTTTAAAATGTAATGTTATCTATGTGTTATCGTATTTTTGTTAAATATTTTCCAGTAACAATTTAGTCTGGTCCTCCCCCTTCCCCCTATCATGTTTGACTCCATTGGTATAAAGGAGTAAATAAAGATCATTTTAAGCATTCTATAGTGCTTCTGTAGAATTTTTTAAATGACTACAGAAGGAATGAAAATATGGTTGCAGAGTAATATCTAAGCCAAGGACTTTTTTCACAGAGCTACTGGTAAGCCTATCATTCTCAGCTGCCTCTTAGAGATCCAGTTGCTATAAATATAAACTCCACAGCTGCTGCATGTGGAGACTGTATGCCAGTGGACTTTGTCTAAGGAGTTATCTGTTAAAAAGCATATGCTCTTTCAGTATCTCAGCATTAATGATATTCCAACGATCTATTACTTCACTGGTATGGATACATCCTTCTAAGGTCCTACTCTCTCTATGCTTTAATATATGGTCCTCATGACTTGTATCTGAAAAATCCACTCTATGGCAAATCTGGTGATGACTCTCTTAGCAAGAGTTGTCTTCAGATGATAAAGTTCATTTTGGGGCCTATCTACTCAAAGCTTTTCCAGTTTGGTCAGACCTTCCAAAACCTGCATTTCACTGACATGACTTTTCAAGCACCCAAGGTCATAAAAATAGATCACTGAAACACTAAAGAATAAGAAATAAATGAACTTAACTGAGTATTCAATAAACATATGAACCTAAGTTATTTGATGAATAATTCTCTATTTGACAAAAATCTCTGGGGAAAATGTAAAGCAGTTCGACAAAAATTAGGTTTAGACAATATTTTATACTATGAACTGTAATAAGTCCAAACTGGATATATAATCAGAATACTAAAGGTCACACAATAAAAGAATTGAAAGAGAATCAGATCAAATACCTTTCACAGCCATGGCTAGGTGAAGAATTCTTAACCAAAAAAAGGATAGAGATGATCACTGAAGGTAAAACAGGTAATATGGATTACATAAGACTGGAAAGATTCTATACTAACAAAAGTCAATGGAATTAAGACAAGAGAAGCAGTCAACTGTCAAAAAAAATATTTGAATCAGTATGTTTGGTAAATGTCTGATGTGCAAGACAAATAGCAAATTGACATCAATAATTAAAACCAAAAGCCATTCTTATTTAAATAGGATATAAAAGTAGTTCTCAGAAGAATTATAAACTATTAACAGTAATATGAAAGACTGCTCCAAATCACTAATAAGAGAAATTAAAATCAAACCACCTTTAGATTTTACTTCACATCTCATAAATTGCAAAGATGACAAAAATGGGAATGGTTAATAAAGGAGAAGCAGTGGAAGGACAGGTACACAAATACTGTTTCGTGGAGCTGCAAGTTAGTCCAGCTGCTCTGGAAAGAAATGTAGAATTAGGCTACAAAATTGACTATAAAGTTCATACCCCTGAAACCAGAGATTCTCACTATTGGTAGATACCCCAAGAGGTCAAAGGTAAAAAAAACAAAAACACCACAAAATACCCTCAAATACCCCAAAATATTGATGGCCACACTTTTTTGTAGTGCAAAAGAACTAGTAGTTTTTAACTCAAACAACTAGAAATGTAGTAGATGAGCATCAATTACACATTAGTCTCCCTGCTGCCCTCTATGATCCAACCAAACCTGCTGCCTTCTCTCTGTTCCTTGCAAACATCACTCCACTTTCCATTCCCATTGTCTTTGCAGTAGCTGTCCCACATACCTGCAAAACACTCTCTCCTCACAGAATCCTTCACTTTCTTCAAGATGAAATTCAAGCACAACCTTCTCCATGAAACCTTTCTGACCTTCTAAACTGCCAGTACTGTCTTTGCCTTATCTTTCACTATCTTGTATTTACTCTCTTTCTATGTATTCTGTATATCCTTACATAAGTATTTGTCTCTCCCAATAGTATATAAAGCTTCTTGAGAGCAGCAATTTCTTCATTCTTAATATCTGCATCCCTAACGCTTAACATAGTACCTGGCACATAGTAGTAGGAGCTTAATAAATGCTTGTTGATTGACTGGGAAGTAGATAAATTATGGTATGTTATGTACTGGGAAATTATTATAAGAAATGCTAAATATGAAGAATTACATGAAGATTTATATGCACTCATATAAATGAAATAAGCAGAACCAAGAAAACAATATGCCAAATGACAATAATGTAAATGAAAAGAATGTCAGTCCAAAGAAATCAAAACTAAACATTGTGTAATTATAATTACTAAGCTTGGCCCCAAAGAGATAAGAGATAAGAGAATGTGCCTCCCTTTCTTCTTTTCAGGTGTATGAGGCTAATGGATTTGGAACACTGCAACAGACTGGATTTGGTTAATAGTTAGCTTTACTAACCTGCTTTTGTTTTCACTTTCTTATTCTTATTATAAGGGATAGCTCTCTGGGTGGGAAAAGGTTGAGAAATATATTGGAAATAGAAGCACAGGAAGACTTAGATAAATGGATGCTGAGAGAAGTAAGCAGAACCAAGAAAATAATATATACAATCACTATAATAACACAATGGAAAGAGTAGGGAACAGAACAGGGTATCCCTCCCCTTTCCTAATTATTCACCAAAACACCAAAAGTAAATATGGAGTGGCCCCAGGTGGTCTTCAGGGGCATAACTCAGAGTCTACACACTTGTCCCATCAGCTCTCAGCATTTTCTCTAGCTCAGTTTCCCAACTCTCATCATCTCATTTCATCATCACAGAGGCCTAGAGGCAGGGGTAAGGCATCAAGGGTATCTCTCTAACCATGTCCTCCTCACCCCCTAGTCCCTTCCCTCTCTTCTGCTGGCTCAGTCAAGATAAATTCTCCATGACTTCATTTTTCCTAGTATCTTCTTCCAACCCAAGCTCAAACATCATGGATCCTTGTAAACTCTGAGTAAAAAAATATCTGGGGCACTGAAACTCCTTTCCTGTACTTCCCTGGCAATGTAGCAAGGTCATGAAGTGTTACATCTGTAACCTCTACCAACAACAGCACACCACTTTCCACCTCCCAATTCCATGTCTGCATAGGTCCTCATTCCCAAATCTTCCCCTATAATCCCAGGCTCAATCAATACATGCCCCTCCCCCTCAGGCTCTATACCTTTTCCAAATTGGAGTCTTCCCCTTCCCCAGCATTTACTTCAGGTTCAAGGAACTTCCACTATCTACTAAGAGTCCACAATTGGTAGCTCAGTTATCATTTACTCCTCTTTCTCCTCCCTATTATGGGTCAAATGTATTCTTTTCAAAGGCTTACTACCTCTCTATCCTTCCCACCTTCACTATTTCCTCTAGACACACACATCGATTTTCATTATTGCCTGTAACCCTTCCCTTCCCAATTCAAGTGTAACAAAATAAAACTGAGAAGTTTATGGGTGTGAATTAAAAAATGAAGCTTTTAGGCAAATATAAAACATAAGCAATAAACAGGAGATAAGAAATCACCCTAACTCCATCAGGCTAAGGGCAAGTCAATTTGATGGGGGTGGGGTGGGGGGGTGGAGGCACAAATATCAAAAGAAAAAAGAACTAAAGCTTTGTTGAAGAGACAAAGCAAAGTATCACAAAACAAGCAAAAACAAATACAAAGAGCATATATTTCATTAACATAATTTCAAGTCACACTTTTATACATGTCATCTTCTTCCAGGAAACTGTGATTCATCCCCTCCAGATGAGGAACTGAGCTCAGCACCTTCTTCGTAATTTATAATCTTACGAGAGTTGCCTAGAACACTGAAAGGTTAAGGGACTTGCCCAGTGTCACTGAGCCAATACTTCTTCTTATGGATTTGTTACCCTTACAATTTAAGCCAAGAACTTAGCCCCAATTTCCTTTTTAAAAATAACCAGATCATTAGGAATACTTCCTGAGTGGGAGAAACTTAAGATACAATGGGATATTATTAAATAAAGCCATTTTTATGCTGTCTGGTACCCAAATGTCATGGCAATAACATTTATCCCTGCCATAAGCAAAGCTATGGAAAATATTCCCCATGAGACCAGAAGTGCCTCAATGAAATTTTGTGACTTCTCAGTTTTCAGACATTTGGCACCTCTCCCAAAAAGCCCTTCACCCACATCTCCTTTTTTATCCAAGACCTAATGGCAGGAACACTCAGCTGCATTCCATCTGTAATCAGCTATGATCTCTGTAAGCAATCCAGGCCTTCTGCCAACACAGCAAGATCTTAATGCAGTTAACACATGGGACTTGTGTTGGACTTCAAGGTTCAAAATACATACTTTCCAATCTCTAAGCATCCAGTTTTATAACCAGGAAACATTTTAAAACTGGAAACCCATTCACTCAAAGATCTTCCATCAGTTAAAAAGTATTATTCCATTTACCATTAGCCAAACTACCTAAGGAATTGTCATCTGAGATGCAGAAAATATGCAAACAGAAAATGCAGAAGTTTTAGCAGTGATGTGGAGTTTGAACAATGAAGTGGCTAGAGTGCTGGACCTGGATTCAAGACCCTAGTTCATATTCAGACTAAAAAAATTTGTGACCCTGGAAAATTGATTAAAGAGAGAAAATTTAAGAATCATTAGACTGAATGCAAAGGGGAAAAAAACGAGCCTAAACATTGTATTTCAAGAAATCTTGAAAACAAACTGCTCAAATTTCTAGTAACCAGAGTACGAAAAAAGTCCACCAGTCACCTCTGGAAATAAACCTCAAAATGAAAACTCCCAGGAATGTCATAACCAAAATCCAGAGCTTCCAGGTCAAAGAAAAAAATTTTTGCAAGCAACTAAAAAGAAAGAGCTCAAGAAACACAGCCAGGATCACGCAAGATATAGCAGCTGCCACTATTTAAAAAAAAAAAAAAAAAAGAGGAGAATTTGAAATACAATATTCCAAAAGACAAAAGGTAAAGGCTGGCAACCAAGAACAGCCTAGCTGATAAAAAGAAGTACAATCCTATATGGGGTGGGGGGAATAAAAATTGAGGATTTCCAAGAATTTCTGACAAAAAAGGCCAGAACTGAAGGTACATGGAAACGGAAACACAGGACTAAGAAGAAACATAGAAAGTACACACATTTGATCAACTGGAAGAGACTATGTGAGGATAAATTGTTTACATGCTAATAGGAAGAGGAGAAACAAGCATCCTCTCAGAACCCTAATGTCTTGAAGGATCAATGAAAAAGTTAAATAAGATAGAGGGACTAGGGATGTTTTTGTTTCATTTTCATGGTCAAAGGAGAAAAAGGAAATGAGAGAGATAGGACTTTATACTGGAAAGGAAAGAAAGAGGAAGGGAACTCACTATCCCATTCCACCTAATAAGGATACATGAAATGAAGCGTACACAAACATGGGGGAAGGAACAGAAGGAATGGATATTCCACAAAAATCACTGTCATCCGAACCAGATAAAGAAAAGTTGAATACCCTCACATACACAGAGTAATGTAAAAAACAAACAAACAAACAAGCAAAAACATAAAAGTCAAGAGAGGCAGGGAGAAAGGTGTTTAAAAGGGGGAGGGGCAACAAAGAAATCATAAAAAAAAAGGGAAAAGGACCCACATACACAAAAACATTCATAGCAGATCTTTTTGTGGTGGCAAAGAATTGGAAATTGAGGGGATGCCCATCAACTGGGGAACAGCTGAACAAGTTGTGGTATATGAATGTAATGGAATATTATGTTCCATAAGAAGTGATGAGGAGGCAGATTTCAGAAAAGCCTAGAAAGAAATGAACTGATACTGAGTGAAGTAAGCAGAACCAGGAGAATATTGTACACAGTAACAGCAACACTGTGCAATGACCAACTTTGATAGACTTAGCTCTTCTCAGCAATGCAATGATCTAAGACAATTTCAAAAGACTCATGATGGAAAATGCTATCTACAACCAGAGAAAGAACTATGGAGTCTGAATGCAGATCGAAGCATACTATTTTCTCTTTCTTTTGTTTTTTCATTCTCATGGTTTTTCCCTTTTGTTCTGATTCTTCTTTCACAACATGACTAATGTGAAAATATGTTTAATATGATTGTACATGTACAGCCTATAACACATTGCATCCTACCTTGGGAAGGGGGCAAAGGAGTGAGGGGAAAAATTTAGAACTCAAAATCTTATAAAAGTGACTGTTGAAAAGTAAGAATTAATTAATTAGTTTTTAAAAATAAAATAAAAAGGAGGGCAAGATAGGTAAAAAAGTAGTTCTAAACAAAACAGGGACGGGGGAGGGGGGTGAGAGAGAGAAAGAGAGAGAGAGAACACCTTTGATTAGGGAACTGGGGATAAAGCAAAGGAAAGAAACGGAGCAATAAAGTAGAAACAGATCAAGCAACATACAGATCACAAGTGTGATCTCTTTCACTGCTTTCTTCTTTGTAAAGAGTGGGTGGGGACTAAGAAAGAAAAAGCACAAGAGGACAGGATAGAGAGAAATACAGAGTTAACAATCCTAACTGCGCATATAAATGGGATGAACTCCCCCAGAATAAATAAAGAGTTGTAAATAATAGAGTTGTAAAATACAACTCTAGGTTGTTTAAAAGGAACATACTTGGAAAGATTCACAGAGTTAAAATGGAAGACGGAAGCAGAACCATTTATACTTCTAGTGAACTCAAAAAAAGGGGGCGTAGCAATCATGATTTTAGATAATGCTACATTAAAAACAGACAAAAGAGATAGGTAGGAAAACTACATTATACTTAAGGCACCAAAATAGTGAATCAATATTGATATTTAATATATTTATACCAAATAAATCAATATCAAATAATTCATACCAAATATACCAAAAAGCAAAGCACTTAAATACTTTTTTAAAAAGTTAATCTAGTTGCAGGGAGAAATAGATAGTAAAACTATAATAGTGGGATTCCTCAATGTACTCCTTTCAGATCTAGACAAATCTAACAAGATAAACAAGAGAGAAACTGAGGACCTAATTATACAATGCAATTAAAACTACATTCTATAAATGGATTTTGAAAAAAGAATTAAAACATAATTAGACATTAAATAAATTAATCCTAAAGAATTAGTGAGTCCAAGAAAAAATTATAGAAACAACAGAAAATTTCATCAAAGAAAATGACAATATACAAGAAAACATTATGAGACACAGCTACTACGTCCTTAGGAGGGAAATTATTATCTCTAAATATTTTCATCAACAAAAGGAAGAACAAATAAACTGAACATAAAACTAAAAAATGAGAAAAACTAATGTTAAAAAATGAAAAACTACTGAAATAAAAAGAAGCTTTAATAAAGATAACAAAAGAAAAAATCAAAACATTTTAGTTAGACCTGTTTGTTCTAGAAGAAATTTTTCCTCTCCTAGACATCAAAACTTTTTCTAAATCTAGAGAACCTAATCCTCAACAGCTTGTGTAGAAAAGAGAATTTCATTATTTTGCAAAACTTTTAAAATTACTGAAATTCTTAGACAATTTATCCACTTCATGAAAAGAGCTGATATCAAGTCATTCAGTGGCAAAACTAGTAACAACTCAGAAATTATGCAAGCCAAAATGTTTAGCTACTTTTTGAGCAAAATTGATAAAAACACATAAAATAAAAAATTGAAAAAATTCAAAATTGTCTAACTAGAAATTATACCTATATCAAGATTAACTGTCACATATTCCCCCCATCCCTTACTCCCTTTAAATGGACATTTACGTATTCTGTTGAGTAACCTTTCCCCATGAACTCTGAGATGTTCTGTTCATTTTGTGAGGAAGCCATTTTCTTGATTTTGAGGGGAGAATATAAAACCTCTCTACTGGGCAACAAACAATTAAAATCATTTTAAGGGTATGAAAGGGCATCGAGGTGGCACACTGGATAGAGTGCCAGGCCTGGAGTCAGGAAGATCCATCTTCCTGAGTTCAAATCTGGTCTCAGACACTTATTAGCTGTGTGACCCTGGGCAAGTCTTTTGACCCTATTTGCCTTGGTTTCTTCAACTGTAAAATGAGGTAGAGAAAGAAAAGGCAAACCACTCCTGTATCTATGCCAAGAAAACCCAAATTAGATCATGAAGAGTCAGACATGACTCAACAACAACCAACAACAGAAGTATATAACTCCTACAAAGTTTCTAACTTTTTTACTAAATGCTACAAGTAAAGAAAAAATAGAAGGGCATCTCAGGACTACTTTCTTGGGCTTGAATCAACTGGATCTGATCTGGAGCTGGGTTGTCAACCACAGCTACCTCTTTTTTACTATCTTAAACCAGCTCTCAAAACTCCTCTATGTGCTGTATTTAGCATCTAAAGGAATAGCCACCTTAATTAGGGATAAGTTACATACCCCTGACAGCGTAAGGAATATTGACGGTGATACATCTCATTTGCTGTCTAAGCCATCTTATGCCTATGACAGAAAATCTAAAAATAGGAGTGAAGAGTAATGGAAATCTAGAGAATACATTACTCATTAGCAATATTTGGTCATTGGACCATTAAGGTCTCAAGTCACTTCTAGTACTAAATCCTCTAAACCAAATGATCCTAAAAGCAAAAGAAAAGAAAGCACCAAAAAAACATTAACTTTGGGTAAAAAAGAAAGAGAAATCTAAATGCTCACAAGATAACATCTAGAACTGGATGGGACCATAGGGGTCATCAAGTCTAAACCCTTCATTTTACAGATGAGGAAACTGAGACCCAGAAAGGTTAAAATGATTTACCCAAAATCACAGGGATAAAAGGGAGCAGACCCAGAATCAGAACCCAAGTCCTACAACTTCCCAAGTTAGGCACTCCTTCTGCTTCACCACACTGGAGAGGAAGAACTCAAATATGAAACCAAGGATTCAAGTACTAGAAAACTAGAGAATAATCATTCCACTGACAGAGACAAGGAAGGTAAGAAAATGAGTTAGGTTGGTTTGGAAAGATCTCAAAGTTAGATGTCAATGCTGGAGAAAAGGGAAAAAAACCAGACTTTTAAAGAGACGCAAGGACAAGAAGAACAAGAAAAAAAGGACTGAAAATGCTTGGTGTTTGAGGAGTACTGTACAATATTAAAAAATAGAAGGCTGAATCACAACTCTTATTTGGTTTCCATCTTCAGAAAGGAAGCATGATTTTCAAAGTGAAAAGGGTAGAATAAACAGCTAAGTGAAAATTATGAGTAAAAGGCCCAACAGGATACATCTGGAATGAACAGCTTTTTAGAAGTTGGCCAAGGTTCTCTCAAACATGCTACTAGGGGAAAGGTGAAGAAATGGAAGTGAGAAGAAAGTAGAAGAAAAGAATGGCAATAATTGTGCTTTGGTCACTGACTCGTAAGATTTAATTTTAATTCAAATAAAGCAGAAACAGAATATAAAATTAATGAAAAATATTTGCTAGTTATGTGAAAATGTAATTTTCATTCAATTAACTTTCTTTTTGAATACTTTACTTTGGATTTTCAACTTATATAATAAGGACTGATTTCCATGCTGCATATTCCAGGAACATTTTTTTTTAACTTAGGTTAAAAATGTGCCTTAATCCAAAGTCTAGCTATTGATTCTGGAAAAGAACTGCATAAAGCCATCCCCCAATAGAAAAGAAGCCAAAGGATATGAAGAAACAATTCTTTTTTAAAAGAGGAATTCCTAACTATAAATGATATGAAAACATGTTTCAAATTACTAACAGTAAGGAAAATACAAATTAAAATAATTACGACAAAATACAAATTGGCAAAGATGACCAAAAAAAAGGCAAATGTTGAAGAGGCTATGGAAAGAAAGGCACATTATTCTACTGGTGGCACTGCAAAGTGACCCAGCTCTTTTGGATTTCAAATTGTAATTATACAACAAAAGTGACTGAACTCACCATATTCTTTGACACCCTACTTTCACAATGAGTCCCAAGGAAGTCAAGGACAGAAAAAAGGGTTCAATATGTAACAAAATATTAATAGCAGCACTCTTTGAAGTAGTAAAGAAAAGGAAACAAAAGTGTCTATCCACTGCAGAATGACTAAAAAGAGTTCACATTCTAATGGAGGAGACAGTAGATGTGAGGTTTCATCGGCAAGTCTGATAGGCAGGTCTCGTGCTCCTTGGGGTCCAGGGGCAAAGCAGATGGTAATACAACTTCTTTAATGTTATTTCCACTGATAAAATCTTATCTGTTTCTGATGTTGAACCATTTGACAATGCCAAGAGCTTTGAGGTCAAGAATTTTCTTTTCTAGGACTTCTGGAGCTGGACCTGCTGAGCAGGCCAATCACTGGCTGGCTCGAATGCCCCCAGGGGCTGCTTGACAAGGTGATGGCTGTGGGAGCAGGGCTGCAAAGAGGCACAGTGACATGGAAGACAATGCCATTTCTCTTGTGGCTCCCTACCCACAAGCAGCAGTTGGTGACAGAGAAGCTTGGCTCCTTCACCACAGGGATTGCTCTTCTCTAGGATGGCATCCTTGGAAAATTCTTATACCATAAGAAATGATGAATGTGAAGAATTTAGAGAAAAGCGAAAAGATTTGTATGAACTGATAGAGAGTGAAATAAGAACAAAAACAAATATAAACAAAGTGACTACAACAACATAAAAGAAGAAATCACTAATTCAGTCAACTAACATTTATTTAGTGTCAGTGCCTACTATGTGCTAAGGCACTGTGTTAATTAAGCGCTTGAGATACAAAGCAAAGAAAACAAAACAAAACAAACAAACAAAAAACAGCCCCAGCTCTCAAGGAGCTCACAGTCTAATGGAGAAGGCAACTCTGTACAAACAAGATATATACATAATAAATATGGGGGTAGTCTAAGAGGTTAAGTATACCTGGGAAAAACTTCTTTCAGAAGGCAGAACACTAGCTGAGACTTAAAGAAAGACAGGGAGAGAAAGATGAAGAGGCAGAGAATTCAAAGCACAAGGAACAGCCAGTAAAAATCCTCAGAGTGAAGACATGGAGTGTCAAGTTGGAGGAACAACAAGGAGGCCAATATCATTGGATCCCAGAATATACGGGAGGTGTAAGAAGACTGGAAAGGCCAGAAGGGGTCAGAATATGAAGAATCTTAAAAGCCAAATAAAGGATTTTATAGTTGATTCTGGATCCAACAGAAAAGCACCAGAGTTTATTGAATAGTTGGGTGACATGGTCAGACCTATACTTCAGGAAGCTGAATTTGACAGCTGACTGGAGGTATGACAGAGAGACTTGAGGAAAGGAGACCAACCAATAGGCATGAGGTGATAAAGATCTGCATCAGGATGGTGGTAGTGTCAGAGCAGAGAAGGAGGCATATACAAGAGGTTACCAAAATAGAAATGACAGAACCTGACAACTGACTGGGCATAAGGTTGAGAGTGACTGAGGAATCAGTCAGGTCCAAAGTATTCTGGACCAACAAGATCCAGTCAGTTATTAAGCATTTATTAAGTGCCTCCTATGTGCCAGGCACTATGCTAAGCAAAAGACAATTGCAACCCACAAGGAGCTCACAGTCTAATGGGGGAGACCACAAAAAAACAGATTTGTACAAATAAGACATTTACAAGATAAAAGAAAAAATAATTAAAAGAGGGAAGGGCATTAGAATTAAGAGGGAAATGGAAAAGGCTTCTGGTAGAAGATGGGATTTTAGTTAGGACTTCAAGGACGTCAGGAATAACAGCAGGCAGAGATGAGGAGAAAGAAGAGCACTGTAGGCATGGGGAACAACCAAAGTGAATGCTTGGATCTGGAAATGGAGTATCTTGTTCTTGGAACAATAAGGAGGCCAGGGGTCACTGGATCAAAAAGAAGTGTGGGGGGGAGGGGAGAAGTAAGTTATCAAGGATGACACCTAAGTAGCAAGCCAGGTTAACTTGGAAGGATGATGAGAAGTGAGAAAGAGGGGAGAGTTTTTGGGGAAAGATAAGGACTTAATAGATTTAAGATATCTATGAGATGTCCAGTTCTAAATATTCAGTAGGCAGTTTAACATTCAATGAAGGAAGTTGAACTTGCTTCAACTAGTGACATCCTTCTGTTTTATTGGTGAATTTCATGGAGTTGTAGGTTTGTTTTGTTTTGTTTTTTAAGAGAAGGAAGGTTAAAGATGGTGACACTACTCCTCTTATTATTATACACTTGCCAACTGACCCAGGGCAAGTAGAAATTCATTCCTGAACATGGAAAAGGTATTTTTTGGCATTTAATTTCACTGTATTTCTTTGCAGAAAACAAACCAAAAAAAAAAATCAATCAAGCATTCATTAAGTGTTGAGACACAAAGAAAAACAAAAACACAATCCGTGCCCTTGAGAAGCTTAAATCCTAATTAGGAAGGAGAGATCAGAAAGGCTTCCTGGAGCAGATGGTAATTTACTAACTCTTAAAGGAAGCCAGGGATTCTAAACGGCAGGTTAGGAGGTAGAGCGTTCCAGGCATAGGAAATACCAAGAAAAAAGGCCCAGAGAGGTGAGACTGGAATATTGTGTGTGAGAAAGAGCCAGTAGGCTAGGATGGCTGGACCATAAAAGACGTAGAAGCAAGTGATATGGAAATACTAGAAGGAGTCAGATTGAGAGTTTTCAACGATAAAACAAGAATTTTCTGTTTGATCCGAGACGGAATGGGAAGCCAGCAGAGTGAAATGTGAGTTGGGGGAGGAGGGTGTCAGATCTGCACTTCAGCATTTATGGAGAGGACAGACTGGATGGGTGAGAACTTGAAGCAGGGAATCCAATGAGAAGGCTACTGCAGTAGTCCAGGAGAGGAGCCTTGAACCCAGGGCAGCAGCCCTGTGAGTGGAGCAAAGGGAATGCATGTGAGAGGAGGTAAAGAACTTCAGAGACAGCAGTTTCAGCTGAATGATGAGACTGGAAACCAGATTATAGAGCTAAGAACAGAAAGGAGATGAAGTGGAAGCACCTATTGTAAACAGCCTTTTCAAGGAGTTTGGCCACAAAAATGAGGAGAGATGGGACAATAATTGACAGAGATGAATGAATCAAGGGAGTTTTTTTGAGGATGGGGGAGACATAGGCATGTTTGTAGGCGGTAGAGAAGTAGCCAGGAGGGAGAGATTGCAGATAAGTGAGAGTGGGGATGAGAGAAGGCAATCTGTTGGAGAAGATGGGATGGAATGAGATCACTTATTCATGTAGAGGAGTTAGCCTTGGCAAGGAGAAGGGTCACCTTTTGATGTGAGGCAAGGGTGAAAGAAAAGATAATGGTAGAAGACATCTGGGTGATATGAGATGAGGAAGAGGAGAAAAAAGGGCACTGACAGTGGATGGCTCAATTTTTTCAATAAAATATGAGGTAAGGTTATCAACTGAGAAAGTACAGGGAGGTGCAAACATGTGAGATTTAAGGAAGAATGAAAAGACAGAAGTTAAAGATGACTCCAAAGTTTTGAACTTGAGAGAATGGTGGTGGTCTAGATAGTAACAGAGAAGTCAAAAGTGGGGTAGGTTTTGGGGGGAAAGATGAGTTCCGTCTGTTTTGGACATGTTGATTTTGATATGTTTATGGGATATCTAGTTTGAAATCTAAAATGAGTACTTGGTGACACTTGAGCTCAGGAGTGAGACTAAGGCTGGATAAAGAGGGAAGTTTTCTACACAGCATTAAGTGAATCCAGGCATGTGGATAAAATCACCAAATGAGAGCCCAGGGAAAAGAAGGCACAGACACATGTGGCAGGGGAGGAGGGGCAGAAGTGGCACCCATATTTGGTGGTAGAAACCTGAATGAAGATCCAGCAAAGAAGACTCAGGAGTGGTCAAACAGGTAGGAAGAGAACCAAGGGAGGGAAGAATCATAAAAACCCAAAGAAGAGAAAAAGATGAGACAGTGATCAGCAGTATCAAAAGCGGTCCAGAGATCAAGAAGAATTAGGATTAAGAACAGGGCATTAGATTTAACAATTAAGAGATCACTGTAAACACTGGAGAGAAGTTTCAGTGAATAATGAAGTCAGAAGCTGGACTTTGGAAGGCTGGAGAATGAGAGGAGGGGGAGTAGAGGCACAGGGTATAGATGTCCTTTTCAAGGAGTTTAGGTGAGGAGAGGATACATACTAAAACAGTGGGTTCAAACTCAAATAAAAAGGGGTGGGTAATATTAACCATAGATAAGGATCCCAGCAGGTATATTGACTTAGAAAGACAGATATTAATATTTTCTATGTAAGGGCAGCTAGGTGGCAACATACTGCACAGAGTGCCCAGCGTGATCTTCCTGAGTTCAAGCACAGCCTCAGTCACTTACTAGCTGTGTGACCCTGGTCAAGTCACTTAACCCTGTTTCCCTCAGTTTCCTCATTACTGTAAAATGAGTTAGAGAAGGAAATGGCAAACCACTCTAGTATCTTTGTCAAGAAAACCCCAAATGGGGTTAGTAAGAGTCGGACAAGACTGAAAACGACTGAACAACAATAATGTTCTATTGTATTTTTATTTTCTTAAATATTGCTCTATTACATTTTAATCTGCTGGCCAGGGATGTCTGCAGGCCACATGTTTGACATCTCTGTACGAGAGGATAATCAGCAGGAATGAAAGGAACTAGTGAGGATTTTTTAAAGACAGGAGATACTTATGAAATTTGTAGATAACAAGTTAGGAATAAGTAGATGGGAAAAGACTGAATCGAGAGAATCTGCTAATTCTGGTAAATTTTTTAGAAGCCTATTACAAATAATAACTATATGACCTTTTCCCCATCAGACATCATAAAGCACTTATTTTATACTTCTCCAATGAACTTATATATCATGTTGTTACATCATTGTCATTTGCCCCTGTTAGTCTTACGTAGATGTCATTATCTCTCTGGAAGCACAGATCTATGGACACATTCAACGCTTTTCAAAGTTTGTTGAACTGAACTGTTGAACTCATACAGCTACTGTGAAGGAATAAGCATAATTTGTAGCACTGACATTTGAAAGCTGATAAAACTTTTGCCAAGGCTGTTTGCTATGTGAAACTGCAAATGAAAAATAATTTGTACAGAGAAATCAAAATATGTACCACAGAAGCCTCCAAAGATTCACAGTCTCACACAAGTACAGGGTGAGCTTCCTGAGAGCAGAGATTACTGTCTTTTTGTTTTTGTAACCCCTGCACTCAGCAGAGGGTCTGGCTCAGCCGCTCATTAAGTGTTTGGTAAACTGATATGAATCACAGCACTCAAACACCGTCCCTGCTTATAGCTTTAGTAATCTATTAATAATCCTAGCTAGGCTAATCCAGATAGCCATGTACTTCCCAATCTGCCTTTTCAAAACAGGATAACTAAATAATCAAATGGCTTGTATTTAAACGTGCTGTAAGGAGTCTCCTTGTCCTTTATTGGATAATTCAAAGACTGTTCAAAGAGAAAGAATATTAGTACTTATACTAGGTGGACTAGAGGGAATAGACGCAAAAGTGGAGAGAAGATACAATTTGTATAATAACAAAACAGAATGCTGCACTTACTGGTTGAGTTGCCTTGCATCTGAATGATACATTTGGATTCCTTGCTGGTCTCTCGGGAATTGAAGGGCCTGACCCGAACAGCCACCTTCACTGAGGCTCCTGACATTCTGATGGCCTTGTTATATGTAGTTCAAATATTGAGAAAGAAGTCTTCTTCCAAAGTTATATTCAAATTTCCTTTAAGAAAAAAAAAATCCAAAAAGGTATTTAGAATTAGGGAAAGCTTTTGACAAGGTAGAAAGATTATGATTCTGCCTTAAATAATTGCTGGAAAGTTCAACATAATTTTTCCCCACATATAATAACAATTAGAATTTAAATAGAGATTTACCATTTATAAAATACTTTACCTATTTTACCTCATTTGACCTTCAATAATCAATCAATAAACATTTAATAAGTACCTACTATGTTCCAGGTACTATGCTAAGTACTGGGGAGACCAAAAAAAAAAAAAAGGCAAAAGATAGTACCTGCCCCCAAGGAGCTTATAATCTAATGGGGGAGACAATATGCAAACAAAAATATATACAAAGCAAGCTACATACAGGATAATTAGGAAGTAATTAACAGAGGGAAGACACTAAAATTAAGAGGGGTTGGGGGACGTTTACAATAAAAGAAGGGTAATATTTTAGTGGGAATTAAAGGAAGCCAGGGAGGTCAGTTAAAAAGAGATGAGGAGGGGAATTGTTCCAGGCATAGGGACAGTCAGAGAAATGCCTGGAGCTAAGAGATCCAGTATCTTGTTTATGAAACAGCCAGGAGGCCAATGTCACTGGGTCAAAGGGTGCATGTTGGGGAATAAGATGTAAGATGACTAGAAAGGTAGAAAGGGCTAGGTTATGAAGGACTTTGCCAAACAGCATTTTGTATTTGAACCTGGAGGCAACAGGGAGCCACTGGAGTTTATGAAGAGTGTGTGTGTGTGTGTGTGTGTGTGTGTGTGTGTGTGTGTGTGTGTGCGCGTGTGCTCGTGTGCGTTCATCAAGGGATCAAGATGGGGAAAAGAGAAGAGGGTGGTTAGTGCAGGGGAGATGGCTTAGGAGAGAATTTAGGGGTCAAGAGATTAGAGATCATGGTATGGACAAAGAGTAGGATTTTGTAAGGGAAGGCAGAGAAATGAAAAACCAATGGATTATGGTCAGACGAGGGGTTTCAGAATTCTTGAACACAGAGGTGGAACATTTCTAGGTAATGGCAAAATCAAGGGTATGACCATCTTCATGTGTGGCTGAGGTGGGGAAAAGGAGGAGCTCATGTGAAGTGAGTAAGTTGAGGAACTTCACAATGCCCCTGTGAGGCAGGTTATATAGATTAAATAACTGAGGCACAGAGAAGTTAAGTGACTAGTTGGTGCAGTGAATAGAGTTCTGGGCCTGAAGCCAAGAAGGGCTGAGTTCAAATCCAGTCTCAAACACTTACTAGCTGTGACCCTGGATGACTCACTAAACTTGTTTGCCTCGGTTTCCTCATCTGAAAAATAGGGATAATAATAGTACCTATCTCCCAGGGTTGATGTGAAGATCAAATGAGATAATTGGAAAGTGTTTAGTACAGTGCCTGATGCATAGTGAGTGGTTTATAAATGTTAGCTATTATTTATTATTATTATAGAGCTTTCCAACTGTTGATTACTTCCTATTTATTTTGTCTGTAGCTTGTTTGTACATAGTTGTTTATACTATCTCCTCCATTAGACTGTGAGGTCTTTAAGGGCTGTGATCATCTTTTGACTTTCTTTGTATCCCCAGCCTGGCACATAGTAGATGCTTAATTAATGTTAACTGATTGACTCACTGACTATTCTCGACCTGATCCTGAACATCAACATGGAGGAATAACTTGCTGAAATAGAAATAACAGAAATCTTGGAGAAGTGACCACTCAATTTTATGATTTGTGATAAAGGAGAATAAAAGTTAGTTTAGTCTCACATGCATCCTAGATTTCAGAACAGAGAAGGAATATGTGGACTCTCATATACTAAAATTCTGCAACGGATGTAAGCCCATAAGAAATGGCAAGCATTCAAGAATAAAATTCTGAATAAACAAAGAGAAATAAGTCCAGTGAGAAGGCAAAGGAAAAACCAATTTGGATCCATGTGGAAATCACTGACCAACTCTAATTTTTAAAAGAAATGTACAGAAGATGGCAGCAGGGAGGTGGAGCCAAGATATCAGACCAGCAGGAAGCAGTACAGTGTACTCTCCCAAAAACTTCCAAAAAGACACATAAAATGCAACAGACCAAATCCCAAAGAAATGTTTTTAAAAAGTCAAAGTGAGACATTTTTTTCCAGCCTAGATCAGTACAAGAAGACAAAAAAAGAGGTCTGCAAATAATGGGGATGGGTTCTGGCCAGGAGCATGCCTGAGGAACTCTTTAGTGCAGGGAAAGGCCATGCAATAGAAAAAAAGAGGGAATGGGGAGAAGGGGGTAGATTTAAAAGAGGAATTAGTCCTCAGCAAAACAAACTCTAACTATGGATGTAGAAAAATATTTATAGCTCTTTTCAAGGTGGCAAAGAATTAGAATCTGATGGGGTATCCATCAACTGGGAAATAGCTGAACAAATTACGGTATAAAAATGTGATGGAATAGTATTGTGCTATAAAAAATGATGAACAGGATGGTTTCAGAGAAACCTGGGAAGACCTGTATGAATTGATACAGAGCGAAGTGAACAGAACCAGGAGAACAATTTATACAGTGACAATAATACAGTAAAAACTAGCAACTGTGAAAGACTTTGGACTAGGATTCATGTAATGACAAACTATGATTCCAGAGGAATAATGATGAAACATGCTACCCACTTCCTGATAAAGAGGTGAAGGATTGGGAGTGTAGAATGAAACATTTTTTTCAACATGGCAAACACAGAAATCTGTTTTCTTTGATGATTTGTAGCAAGGGCTTAGTTTTTCTTTCATTTTCAATTGTGGAGGGTGAAAATGAGTTTTTACTCATTGAAAATACATATGTATAATTTTTTAAAAAAGATGGAAGTAGGATTAGGTTATAAAAGATAAATCTGAAACTATGCAGCATCTTACATGAATAGCGCCATGAGTGCTAAAGCACAGAATGAGCTAAGGCTAAGAGGAAAGCTAAAGACAAGAAAAAGGGTGCTTGGTTTGTTTGTTTGTTTGTTTGTTTGTTTAAACAACAAAGAACAGAACTTAAAAGGGACAGAACCATTGCTGAGGTTGGAGGGGATAATGATGACAAAAGACAGAAAATAAAGTGCTTAATTCTTATTTAGGTTCTAATTTTTCTACCAAGGAAGATGGTCTTTGGACAGAATGAAAATAGCTAATAAGGAGTTAAAAGTCAAAAGAAATAAACAGATAAAATAAGTGAGAGGACATGTAACTGCTCTGGATGAATCCAATTCATCAGGCAGAGATGACCTACATTCCAGGGTACCAAGAGAACTGGAAGATGTGATGACTGAGCCACACGCAGTATGATTTAAAAGACTGAAGAGAATAAGAAAACAGGGCAAATGTCTCAGTTTTTTAAAAGGGAGAATGCTAGTAAACTTTGATTCCTGGCAAAATCCCACAACAAACTATTAAAGGGAAATGCTTTGCAAACCTTAAAGTGCTATGTTAGCCAAGTCAGGAAAAACTCAGAGAGGACAAAGTATTCAGGAGACAGTAGTCAAGTGTCCAATTCTTCAGAGAAATCAGTAAGACAGAAAAGATGCTCTCAGATTTGATTGTTGGCAATTTTTGACAAAGTAGTTTCAGTTAGGCAATGAGGCCTGAAGTCAGATTCCCAGGGATAAGAGAAAATAAGCATCTTTTAAAATAATACCTAGCATTTATTTAGCACTTTAAGGTTTACAAAGTTCTGTGCTTATCTCAATTTTATCCTCATAACCCAGTGAGATAGGTGCTATTATTATCTCTACCTTACAAATAAGGAAACTGAGGCACAGAGCATTAAGTGACTTGCCTTGGGTCACACAACTAGTAAGTGTCTGAGGTGGGATTTAAACACATATATTCCTGACTCCAAGTCCAGAGCTCTTACCCAGTATTTTGTATATAGCACAAAATGAACCAATAGATGGGGAAAGACTGAAAATTAGAGAGAAATAGAAGGATAATCATGGAGGCAATCTTCCAGAGCCTATAGGAAGAAGGGTTAGATTTCAATGCCAAAAAGAACCACATTTTCATCAGACTAGAGTAAAGGAAGAATAGGGACAGTTGATACTTCTAAGTATGAAATGAGATCTTCATCAGAGAATGGGGGAAAGGGGTGGTAAAGGAGGCTTTAAAAGAAGGTTTAGAATGGTTACTGTGGGGAGTGCACTGTGTAGAGATGCTTTGGGAATAACCATTGTCAAAGAATTCCCCACACTTGACCAATCTGGCAATGAACCGCCATAAATTTACCTCAGGTTGGTCTCTGGGAAAGAAACATATAGTGCCATCTCTGGAGCCATTTTCTGAACATGCTGAATACAACCTGTCAGAATTTGTGTTCTACTGGCATCAATTTTGAGAACACAGATTATCTCCACCCCACAATAAGGCATTCAAGTAGGATTTTTGTAATATTCTCAAAGCTGGTTTTAAAAAAAAAATACTGTATTCTATGGTCACAATAATTTTTTTTTAAATAAGACTTGAAATAAATATCTAAGTGGAAAATGTATTCGTGGACCCAAATAAGAAGCAAATCCAGTTCAATCTTACATCCTAATATGTCATTTAAAAGGAATTTAGGGTTGTTTGGAGGCACACCTCTAGTGAAAGCAACTATGAACTAATTTTCAATAAAGGAAACTTCCTCTACCAATGTAGGTCTATACCTCTTCTGCAACTTAGAATTTAAGAAAGTTGCCCACAGCACTGAGTTTAAATAGAATCATTGATTTGGAATTGGAAGAGACCATCTAATTCAATCGTTTCATTTTACAATTGAGGAAACTGAGGCCCAAGGAGGTTAAGTAACTTGTTCAAGGTCACAGGTAATAAGTGTCAGAGGCATAATTTGAACCCAGGTTTTTTGACTTCACAGTTTGTGTGCTTTCCACTATACCACATTCCCTAGTGCATCCAACTTGTATATGTTACAGGTAAGACAGGAACCCAAGATTTCCAGAGTCTGAGGCTTGGTCTCTATGTTATCTTTTATTTTCCTTTAATAGTTTCACTGTGCATAAGTCTTATCTACCCAATATAAACTAGTCCATATATTATAATTTTATATCTTCCATAGTGTCTTAGATAGTTGATTACTTTATTTTTGTAGTTTTCCAGTTTTGACAACTGGAAAGTTGATTCTCCCATTTCTGATCTAGATACATTACATATTTATAACATCAGATTTTAATGCTAACATATCTAAAACCTAATACATTTACCACATCACCTTCATGGAGATTATTTCACAATTAAGAAGTTGGATATAGTTGAAAGACATTAAATTGGCTTCTAGTCTTTACTCCATTATCAGACCTCTATATCTATCTATGTATCTGTCTATCTATCTATGCATGACTTTAGGCAAACTGTTCAACTTCTCTGAATCCATTTTCAAACTTGCAAAATCAGGGATAATCTTATCTATGGAGCTGAAAGGGAAGGTTTGACATGAAAAAAATGAGACAACATGTGATGAAGAAGTTTTATAAACTGTAAAGTATTGCACAAATACAAAGCTTTCTTGACATTAACGTGAAGCACCTTAGGAATTTAATTCTTAATTGGAAAGAACTAATAAAGATCTACAGAGGAGTGAGGCATATGAACCATCTGAGCAAAAAGAAAGGGAACAAATATCAAGTAAGCAAAATCTTTCGATTTAAATTATTTTTAAAAGAATGCAAATTTATTTTTATCAATTTATCACTAATACCAATTTTTAACTTAACCATCTTATGTAATAAAATTACTCATATTCAAAAATGTATTAAAAGGTTATATAGGGATAAGATACCATAGTAAGAACTTGTTTCTTATTTCTTCTTTGGTGATAATTTACTATAGTAAGAACCTGAAGAAGTTACTACTTATATTAGTCAGTTGAAAAGTTACAAGGTTTATCTTTCTAGATACAGTAGAAGTAGACCAGAAATTACAGACATAAAACTGTCTGCTCCTAAGAAAAAAAAAAAAATACAAAAAAAAAAATCTTAATGATGCAAATCCAACTAAGAAATAAGAGCAACACAGAGCTGAAAAAGGCAAATAGAGTGAAAAGTAATCCCCATATAATAGTTTGTGGGACACACAGACACACACATAAAATTTCCCAGTGTTTAAAAGGAATGGTCAATATAACGATTTATATCACCATCTACATATACATTTTCAGTTCAATTCACCACTACTTTTACCAGTTTCCTGACTTAAATCATTACAAACTATAAGAAATCAAAATGGAGCATTGTTTAGACCTAATTCATTTGGTCTTCCCCTGATCATTTAGCTTTTACCCTGTCCCTGATTCTGACCTTGTGGCACTTTCCTTTGGTCTCAAAAAGATCTGAACTTATCAAGTCCTTAAAACATATATGGGAAAGATGTAATGATTAGAAAATGGCTGACTAGGCTATGGTATATTAATGTAATATTATGGTACTATCAAATTATAAATATGAAGAGAAAGGTAGCATGACATAATAAACAAAGAGCAGGCCTCAGAGCTAAAAGGACCTGGGTTCAGGTTCTGCCTCTACACATAAATTCCTGTGACCCTGGGCAAGTTATTGGCCTCTCAGTGTTGTAGGCAACTCTCTAGAGCAGTAGGGTCAGATTCCTGCAGGCTACATATTGACTTAGTTTTAAAATGTTATCTAAGTTTTATTGCATATTTATTTTGTTAAATATTTCCCAATTACATTTTAATTTAGTTCAGGCTGAAGCATTACTGGCAGCAAACCTGGTGATTTTGATACCTCTGCTGTAGTATGCTTGCTTCAAGTCTCTCCCCACTCCAATCCATCCATCCAATCCATCCAATCCATGAAGATTCAGTCACTAAAGTGATTGTCTTAAAGTGGGTCTGATAATGTCACCTCCCCCTCCCCAATTCAATAAATTCCAGTTGATCCCAAGTGCCTCCAGGATCAAATACAAAATGCTCAATCTGGCATTCAAAGTCCCTTATAACCTAGCTCCCTGACATGTACTCTTCAATCCAGTGACACTGGCCTCTTGGATGTTCCACACTGCCCCTCTCAACTTTACGTATTCTCTCCGGCTATTCCCCATGCCTGGAATGTTCTCCCTCCTCCACTCCAATTACTGACCTCCCTGGCTCCATTTAAGTCCCACTAAAATCCTACCTTCTACAAGAAGCCTTCTCCAAACCGTCTTAATGCCAATGCCTTCCATTAACTATTTCCTATTTATCCTGTATATAGCTTGTTTTATATATATTTATTTGCATGTTGCCTCTCCCATTAGACTGTAAACTCCTTGAGGGCAGGGATTGTTTTTTGACTCGTTTTGTATCCCCAGGGTTTAACACAATGCCTAGTACATAGTAGGTGCGTAATAAATGTTGATTGACAAACGATATGAACAGGCAGTTTTCAGATGAAGAAAAGAAAGCTATATACAGTCATATGAAAAACTGCTCTAAATCACTACTGATTAGAGAAATGCAAATCAAAACAACTCTGAGATACCACATCACACCTATCAGATTGGCTAACATGACAAAACAGGAAAATGATAAATGCTGGAGAAGATGTCGGAAAACTGAAACATTAATGCATTGTTGGGGGAACTGTGAACTGATCCAACCATTCTGGAGAGCCATTTGGAACTATGTCCAAAGGGCTATAAAAATGTGCATACCCTTTGACCCAGCAATACCACTTCTAGGTCTGTATCTCAAAGAGATCATATAAATGAGAAAAGGAACCACATGTACAAAAATATTTATAGCAGCTCTTTTTGTGGTGGCAAAGAATTGGAAATTGAGGGAATGCCCATCAGTTGGGAAATGACTGAACAAGTTGTGGTATATGAAAGTAATGGAATACTATTGTGCTATAAAAAGTGATGAGCAGGTAAAGTTTTTCTTTGCATATTGTTGGTGACCTTTTCTGGCTAAATGGAGACAATTTTTTTCTTGGTTAATAGCATGGATTTGTGTACAGATTAAGAGAGAGAATTTACATCCATTTTACCTGACATTCTTCTCATATAAGGGCCACTGGTTTAAACGAACAAACAAAAAAAAAAGTATTCCACCAACATATATTCAGTTGAGAAAAACATCCTAGAAAATAGGTATATTGGAATTACTCATTCAACATTCTTTTCCAACATTTTCAAAAGATATTATTGTTTAAGTGATAGAAAAATATTTGAAAGCTTGAAATAATTGTAAGACTTTTTTGTTTATTTTTGTTTTTTATACATCTGTACATTACTAAAAGGAACAGGTAGGTGGCACAGTGGATAAGAATGCAGGGAAGTCAGGAAGACCCATCTTCATAAGGGGACTCAGACATTTAGTAGCTGTGTAAGCCTGAGCAAGTCACTTAACCCTATTTGCCTCAGTTTCCTCCTCTGTAAAATGAACTAGAGAAGGAAATGGCAAACCACTCCAGTATTTTTGCCAAGAAAACCCCAAATGGGGTCACAAAGAGTCAGATACTACTGAAAAAAAAAACGACTGACTGGAATCACAGAGATTATTACTAATAAGGAAATTGGCATTTTCTTAACATCTTCACACAAATTTTTCATTAGAAAGGGTATTAGATTTGGACCTGGAGTGTATTGGTTTGAATCTTGCCTCTGCTATTTACTAAACTATGTGACTTTGAACAAGTTACTAAATTTCTCTGAGTCTCAGTTTGCAAAATGACATCAAGGTCCTTTCCAGCACTAATTCTATGATCCTGTGTTCTTACAAAATATAAAATAATCACTTTGACAATTTTCAGAAATAGGACATTTTATTGATTAATGATCCCAGAAATCAAAAGATTATCAGTGGTAGCAGGAATAGCAGCAGCAATAGAAGCAGTAGCTGTAATAATAGTCGTAGTAGTAGTAGTCAAAATTAACTCATTTGACCAATTTAAGTTATAGAATTATTAAGCATAGATAAATTAACGTGGATTCCAAGGAATGTTTCCACCCAAAATGTATGTTTGTTTAAAAGAAATCAAACATTATTACAAAGGAAAGATCAGTCTTCAAAAGAGGAAAATATGATTTCCATCCATGGAATAATGTATGATAATCTTGTCATAAACTGAAATACTTAAGTACTTGCACTTGAATAAAACCAGAAATGGTCCTTGGGAAAAAAAAGAAAGAAATGATGAGCAGGCAGACTTCAGAAAAACCTGGAAAGACTTACATGAACTGATGCTGAGTGAAGTGAGCAAAACCAGGAGAACATTGTACACAATAACAGCCACATTGTTCTATGACTAAATTTGATAGACTTATCTCTTCTTAGCAATGCAAGGATCTAAGACAGCTCCAAAAGACTCATTGATGGAAAATGCTGTCCACACTCAGAGAAAGAACTATGGAGTCTGAATGCAAATTGAAGCATGTTATTTGCTCTCTCTCTTTTTTTTTCTTGTTTTGTTTGTTTCTTCTTTCTGATGGTTTCTCCCATTGGTTCTAATTCTTCTTTACAACATGACTAATGTGAAAATAGGTTTAATATGAATGTACATGTAGAGCCTATATCAAATTACACACCATCTTGGGAAGGGGAGAGATGGGGAGAAAATTGGGAACTCAAAATCTTATGGAAGTGAATGGCGAAAAATAAAAATTAATTAATTAAATTTTAAAAAAAAACAAATTCTGACTGATTGATTGATAGACTATAAATTGCAGGGAAAGTGCTGACCTGCACTAATAGAAGGAGTTCACTTGCCTGCATCAATGATATCACAAGTCCAGTCTCTATTCCCATGAAGAATGCAAGGGAAAAAAAAGAATGCAAGGAAAGGTAGAGAGAGCTCTACAAAGTAGTCAAAAATGACATCAGAAGAACTAGAAACCTACAGAAAATGACAACTATACACAACAAGATCACAGAGTTAGACCTAAAAGAATCTTTAAAGACTATCTAGTCTGGGGAGGGGGGGTCATAACTATGGTCCAAAGGGTTCATGCTAAAAATACTTTAACTGCTTAAGCAGCAAATAATTACCCAATTATATTACAAAAAAATTTTCCCTCTGTGAACCAGATTCAAGATTGTGTTTGTCTGATGTTAACCCAAATATGGCAAACTTTTAATCAAACAAAAAAGGCAACATTGAAATTAAATTTACACATGATTATTATTTTATATTAAATGTCTTCCAAGTTGTCATTTATTTCATTAAAATATTACTTATATGTAACAAAATTGGTAAAATAAAGAAATTTAATAAAGTTTTGCAAATAATGGTGAGCATATAAGGTCTTGCTGGATGTCCCACATTAAATATTACTATTTTATGGATTCTATAATTATACATTTAGTTCACATAACTGCAGGTATAATAATTACTATAATAGTTAAAATTATAGCACTTACACTGTGCTAAGCACTTCACAAATATTATCTCATTTGATCCTCACAACAACCCTTGGAGGTAGGTGCTATTATTATCCCCAGGATGAGGAAACTGAAGTAAACACCTCTTAAGTAACTTGCTCAAGATCACACAGATGGTTTCTAAGGACAGATTTGAACTCAAGTCTTCTTAACTCCAGGCCCAATACTCTATCCACTATACCACCTAGCTGGTCTCTAGAATAAAATTTTAAATTTTATATTTTATAATTATAATTATATAATGCACATTTTAATTTGGAGTTTGGAGTGGAGGCAAAAGTTAGCATTGTAGCTATAAAAAGCACCTAGTGAATGAAGAGATTATGAGCAGTGTATTAAGGCATCGTGGGAATTCACCACACATTTTTGTTGTTGTTGTTGTTGTTGAAAGTGGTTCACAGAACAAAAAATTGGGAAACACTGATCTAGTCCAACCTTTTCATCTCATAGACAAGGAATGGAGACCCTGATAGGTTAAGTGACTTGCCCAAGGCTTATATGTAGTATCCACCCCAAATGTTCACATGCACTATTTGTGCCCAACCTGTGGTAGAGTATTCCACACTCACATTGGTCAAATCAGCCACAGGTGGACACACAATACCTTGGCCCTAATATAGTGATGTCATTTTGGTCCTCTTCCAGCACCAAGGACAACAACCAACCAACTTAAAGTAATGAACCTCAAGCCCTCCACCTCAACAATTCTCACTATTTCTACTGCACCATACATATTGCTTTCCTGTTTTCCCCCAGTCCAGACCTGTGATTTCAGTCTCAGATAACAAATTACTTGCCCGCAGGCACAGAGCTATTAAATATCAGATATAGGATCTAAACCCAGATCTTCCTGTCTCAAAGCCCTATACTACACTACCTTTGATGATACAACTAAAAAAAAAATTAGAAGAGAAACATATCATATACTTCTCACAGGTAGGAGGAGATGCATTCTTAACCAAACAAAGGAGAGAGTCAATCACAAAAAATAAAATAGATCACTTTGAGTAAAACTAAAAAGCTCCTGCACAAACAAAATTAATTCATCTAAGATAAAGGAAAATGGTAAAATGGGGGAAAAACAATCTTTGTGTCAAATTTCTCTGATAAGGATGTAGTATCCAATATATATAAACAACTAACTAATACACACACACACACATATCTCACTTCCCTATTGAGGAATGGTTTTTAATGTAGGTATATATATATGTGTGTGTACATCGGTTAATTGTTTTTATATCTTGCATACATTGCATATATCTTTCAGTTCTCCAAAGAGTTGCAAACTGTGAATAATATAAAACAATGCCTCAGTAAAGGAAATGCAAATCAAAATGCTCTGAGGTTTCACCTAATAACAAGAAAACTGGCAAAGGTGACAAAAGATTAGAATAGTTAATGTTGGACTAGTTGTAGGAAGAGAAGCACACTGGAGCGTTGCTGGTGGAACTGTAAATCAGTACAATAATTCTGGAAAGCAATTTGAAATTATGCAAATAAAGTAACTAAAATGTCCACACACTTTGACCCAGAGATTCCATTACTTAGCTTATATCCCCAAGGAAGCTAATGATAATAAGAAAATCCCTATACACACCAAAATTTTTATAGCAGCATTTCTTTGTGATAGTAAAGAACTGAAAACAAAATACAAGTCCATCAATTGGAGAATGACCAATTGAACTATTGCACATGTATGTAACGGAATAACAATGATGAAAGTAATGATGAATGAGTTGAGTTCAGAAAAGCATGAAAAAGTCTACATGAACTGACACAGAAGGAAACAGTCAAGAAAACAATATATACAATGTCTACAACAAAGTAAATGGAAAGAACCCCCCAAAATTTTTTTAAATGAATGTTACAAAATGATAAAGAATAAGCGTGGCTCTAAAGAAGAACCAACATAAGAAGTTACATCCACCCTACTTCTTTTCAGAGATGAGAAGTCCACAAGGGTTGTACATGGCACATATTTTCAGACTTTTTTGATGTACTGAACAATTATGCGGATTTTTTCCTCTTCCTTTTTTGTCTTTAAAAATATTATTTGTTAGGATATAAATAAAAACTTATTTTTAAAGAAAACAATATGAGAAATACAAAGCCAAAAGTATTGGATAGAACTTCAGAGGGACTTGGAAATCAGAGCAAAAGCATTCTTTTTTTTGGTTCACCACAACCTATTATTTTAGTTGGTTGCTTCTACTTTGTTAACTAAGGGTGTTAAGATTTTATTACCTATAATGTATGTTTCTTAGTCTTTGTTGACAATTAAATTTATAATTATAATAATGATATTTATAATAATAAAAAACTATTTTTAATTCCAAAAAGAAAATGCATTAAACTAGACTGGCCAGAAGTTGAGACTTTGGCAAGTAAATATCAACAATTCACTGCAGTGTTTTAAATAGTGTCATTTTCCATGAAAATATGTTTAATAGGAATGTATATGTATAGCCTATATCAGATTGCATGCCGTCTTGGGGAGGGAGGTAAGGAGGGAAGGGGAGAAAAATTTAAAACTCAAAAGCTTATGGAAGTGATTGTTAATTCAAAATAAATTAATAAAAAAAAGAGTATGGCTAATATGGTAGATCTTTAATAAACCTTGTCTTTGGTTGAAAAATAAATAAATAGTATCATTTTCCAAAGAAAATAGCCCATTATTGAAATTTTAGAAAGAAAAACTCTAACTTAAATAAAAGCACTTTCCTTTTTCTAAGTTTTTTTATTTAACAATAAAAAAAACTGACACATCCCTTTCTGATTTTACACTTCTTTGATAATAACAATGATGATGTTTATCCTGTACAACTGTTTAAGAGTAACACACTACAGCCTACTTATGTACACCATGCCCTTTGGGTGACCTAAAACTTTGATTCTTTAGAGACTGTGGTATTCCATGCTTCATAACCATAAGCATCACCAAAAGTATACTGGATTGATTGGTCACATAGCACAAAGAAAGAATAACTGATGGAGGGAAAGCCCTGTGCTCCATTGGAGCACTCTTGAACAAATGCACCCCAAATCAAGAGATATGAAAAAGGAAGGTTCCACCAACCCACTCCCACTGCCAGGATGATGGAGGGAGCCCCCTATGAAGGATTTACAAGAGGATATGACAGACAATAGTATCACTGAATAAGATGAGGATGGCCACACATCGATGGAGATTCAGCAAAATAAACACCGCAATTAAAAAAGAGAGTCAACTACATAGTAATTTATTCTCTTTTGAAGACATTCTTATCAAATCCTAACTACAGGTACATCTGACTTAAAAAAAAAAGTATTCCTAGGGGGAAAAATTCTATAAAGCAAATTATTCTGTTACATTCTATTTTCTCATTTATTTTTTGTCAATGAAGATGCGTCCTTGGGTTAAAGGTCTCATAGCTTAACAAACCAAATAGCATGCTATTCTGTTTTTAGCAACCACAATATTTTAGAGCAGAATAGGATGGCATTCTCTGTTCAGCATTGCTCAAACCACTTCTAAGCATGAGGTGGAAGCTTCTTCAATTTTAAAAATCAAGTTAATTTGAATTGAGAGGAACTAATCAAAATTATTCAAAATACCAAAGTAAATAAACTAATAGGAGAGTTTATTTATTGGAATACATGGCCAAGAAGACCTAAATATTCCATAAAGTCAAATATTCAACAATTTCCATATGTCAATGAATTTGTGATCCTGTCCACATGGGTACTAAGGCAGCTAGGTGATTCAGTAGATAGATCACTGGGCCTAAAGTCAGGAAAATCTGAGTTCAAATCCTGCCTCTGACACTTCCTAGTTGTGTGACCCTGGAGGCAAGTCACTCAAGCTGTTTGCCTTAATCCATTGAAGAAGGAAATGGCAAACCACTCCAGTATTTTTGACAAGAAAACCCCATGGGCAGTAAACATGACTAAATACCAACAACATACAACAACATAGGTACTCCCTCCAGTGATATGTTTCAATCCATTCATTAACTTCTTACCTACAGGACTGTTGGTCACGACTTCCCATAAATCCTCCACCCAACATGTTGGGTGTCTTCAAGTAACAAATCTATTCCCTGCCTTATATTTTGTAAGTTTGAATATCCATATGTTTAATTTAAATATGAAGCATAACATAAAGCATTAGGCATTGTAGAGGCTACAGAAGTAGTACAAGACACAGCCTCTATCCTTCAGGGGCTTACAGTCTAGTTGGGACATAAGACTCAGACGTAGGCAACAAATATTGTTGGAATTTAAATCACTTTTGACTGGTTGATAGGAGCGGTAAGGGGTAAAAATTCTTAGTTATTGCAGAAAATAGAATGAATAAAAGAGAATGAGTTTGGCCACTTCAGAATACCTACAGCCTACAAATGGCAGTCTAAAAATACCTTGAAACCTCTACTGAGGCATCCAATATTAATGGATAATGATCCTAGAGAAAAAAACTAAAAAGATTATTGGTTTGCTGAGAAGAAATTCTACTTCAGGAAAAAGTCAAGGACACCTTTTTGTAGACTTTCTGCATGCTAACCATGCTGTATCAATTTTTTCTAATTTTTCTGTCAACCTAATTATCAAAAAGGAGATTCTATAAGGTTTTTTTTTCTGCTCACATTCCTACAAGAATTGCAAAAATTCACTATTGTCCACTAAACAAGGCCAATTTTTCAAAGAGACAGTTAACAGAATGTAGACTGGAAATGTTATTAATTTCAAATCCATCAGAAAATGAGTCATATCAAATAGGAACATATATTTCTTTCAGAAAAAGATCTGCTTGGGTCAGCAACCTTGGGAAGAGGCATACAAAAGAGAACACAGAAGTTCAATTCTTTATTTTTTGTGTAAGTCAAGACTACAACCAGGAGAATAAGCTAGAATGAATCACTTTGCCTTGGAAACACTTTGTTGGCAGACTATTCTTAGGTATTTATTCACTGCATAGATTCAAACTGGGAAACATGAAAGGAAAGAGGAGAAATTGAATTCATATCTACTCTTGTAAAGGAAAAAACAGCCAGTTCTAAAATTTGGACAATAAAATCAGCTGGATAAATTTTAGAAAAGTATTTACCAAGGAATACACTTTCACAAATACCTAAGATTTTGCTGCCTCCATATTTGATTCACAATTCAGCTAATCAGGCCTCACATAAAAAAAATGGCAAAAACATATTTAGATAGAATTCTCCAATCCATGTTTTTTTTAAAAAAACTAATTTTTAACAATATTTTTGTAATTAGGAGAAACAAAATTATATGGCCAATTTCAAGGTGTCATATCTTAATTCAGTTTGGAAACGATTTAGTGTCTATGTGCCTTGAATTACAACATTACACAAGAATTTCCAAACCTTTAAAAGGAAGACTTAAAACCAAAATTATTAAGGCTGTCTGTACTATTTTCATCAAATAAACTTGAAAGTTGAGTTCATTTCAAGAAGTCCTTTTTTCCTAATAAAGAACACAAAGGCTGGAAGCTGATCCCTCAAGGTCCCATTCCAGCCTTGTGACTGTAGATAACACTAGGTGTTGAGTTCTCAACTTGAACTGAGATAATATAAAAGACTCTGATAATGTGAAGACTGACTACCCTTCCACAATATGATCAATTGATAATCTAATTTTCTTTAGATAATCAACTACTATTCCAACTAAAGCAGGAAATGTCAGACTTTACTGTTTATCTGAAATAATGCTAAGTAAAGATTTAAGTTAGAACAAAATGGCACCCTTTTCCTAAAATCGATGATACATCTCTTAAAGGCTGCCACATGCTAAACACTGCACTTCCATTTAAAGATATGACAGGTACTCAGAAAAGAACGATGACACAAAGCAGCGTGTGTAATAAGTGAAGCAGCCACCTAAAATGGTCAGACCCAGGAGCAAAGGATCCCCTGTGGACAGTCTACCTAAAGATTACATTAAAATAGCTAGTGACCTTAGTTATTATCCTTATTGGAATATTTTTATTTAACATTCACAACTATAGATCCTTTAAAGCTATGCAAAATATGCTGAATCAAGTACCTACCAGGATTAACCTCAGCACAAATCCTATTTGCCCATACATAATAATACCCTCAGACAAGCCCACTCAGGGTAAATTCAGTAACACATCCCATCTCATGCTAAGGGAAAAGATAAATCTGGAGGGCAGTTCAGATTTGAAGCCACTTTTACAATTCACCAATGAAAAAAACATGACCTGTAAGCTCCATTCTGCTTTTAAGAAGTGGAATGCATTGTTTTGTTTTATGTGAACAATGACTAGCCTACTCCAGCAGCCTCCCAACCCCCACAACTTGGCCTCTAATGCAACCAGTCACCCTGAAAGCAGCCAGGGCTGTCATTCTGCACCTTCCAGCAGCCTGGACTTGGCTCCTAAAGGACTGTCAGATCATCCTCCCAATATGGCTGCCATGGTAATTCTGTACTGTGAACACAGTGACTACATACAGCCTTTACTACATCTGGACATAACTAAATAAACCCCTTCCTTCTCAGCCTCTCTACTCTTTCTAGCCTTCAAACCTTCAGTTTTCTCAGTCCCATTACGTGTCTCTTGCTTCATCAGTCTCAAAAAAGGGAATAATTACATTCCTAAATGAAGCCTTGAACGCCAGCAAAGACTTGAAAAACTGAGAGTGCAAGGGTTTTAAAAGAGGAAATATCCTTTCTATGGAAAGCGTAGACCGCTCAAAATCTCCCCACCCTTTGAAAATAAATCAACCAGCTTGTCCATAAGGCATGGGAAAGAACTATCAGGAGAATCCTGGCATCCAACTGCCTAGAGATCTGGTTCGCATACATCAGCACCTTGGAGGATGGAGCAGCAAGAACACAGTTGGCCAGGTGTCTTGCAATAAGTGTAGGGTAAACAACAAGGGAAAGGTGATCAAATCCACAACCAAAGCCCTGAGCTGCTAACCCAGGCAAAGAACCACTATGAGGCAGGGCAGCACCCCAACAACTCATCGGAGGAAATAATAAACCTTCCCTTCTGTGGGGAGGGAGGCGAAGAGAGGGGGAAAACGGGGATGGAGGGAGGGAAAGAGGGGGAAGGGGAGGGGGAGAGGGAAGGAGAGGGAGGAGAGAGAGGAGGAGGAGAGGAGGGAGGGGGAAGAGAGAGGGAGAGGGAGGGGGGAAAGAGAGAGGGAGAGAGGAGGAGAAGGGGAAAGAGGGAAGAGGGGAAGATGAGGAGAGGGGGAGGGGGAGAGGGGGGGGGGGGGGGGGGGAGGGGGAGGGAGAGAGAGAGGGAGAGAGGGAGAAAGAGGAAGAGGGGGAGAGGGAGAGAGAGGAAAAGAGTGAGAGGGAGAGAGAGAGGGAGAAAGAGAGGGAGAGAGAGAGAGAAGGGAAGAAAGAGACCAAGAGGGGAAAGAGAGTGAAAGAGACAGAGAGAGAGAGGAGAGGGAGAAAGAGGTAGGGGGGCAGGGGGAGAGGGAGACAGGGAGAGAGGGAGAGAGGGAGAGGGAGAGAGGGGGAGAGGGGGAGAGGGGGAGAGGGGGACAGAGGGAGAGAGAGAGAGAGAGAGGGAGAAGGAACTAGGGTCCATTTGATATCCTCCCTGCAATACCAGCTGTCAAAGGGTGAAAGGATGCCCAGAAGCTTCCCTGATTCCACCCCCCTCCCCCAAACGGGGGCCACCTCCCCAGCTGCACACCTCCCCCCAGATCTCCTAAGAATTGGGGGAAGGGGTGGGGCGGAGAGGGGGCTTTGGCAAACTCGGGGTTAGGGAGATCTCGCCCGAATTCCGGGCCCTCTCCCGTCTGTCAATCGCCACTAATGCGTCCCCCGCCCTCCCGCCTCCCTCCCCCGCCCTCAATCCTTTCTTGGCGCTCCCCCTCCTCCCCCCACCCCAGCCTGCCCGCGGCCGCGCGCCCCCTCTTCTCCCTCCCCCGCGGCCGCGCGCCCCCTCCCCTCGCCCCCAGCCACGCGCGCAGCGGCCCCTCCCTCCTCCCCCGGCCCCCAACGGCCCCCCCCACTCCGGGCCCAGCTCCCCGGCCTCACCTCAGGACCCAGCGCCGAGCCGGGGCGTGGGCGCGGCGGCGGAGGAGAAGTAGGAGGAGCGGGAGCCGCAGTCAGCAGGAGCCGGGTCGGACAGCGGCGGCGCGCCGCAGCACCACCCCGAGAGGAGCCGCCGCCTGGGGCTGGAGCCGGAGCCAGAGAGCGGGGCGCCCCGAGCCCGTCATGGCGAGGCGCGGCCCCGCATCCCAGGGGCGACGCGAGAGCACCGAGGGCGGCAGGGACGCGGCTGCGGGGCTGCCTGCGACTCCCACCACGGCCGCGGTCACACTAGCTCGGCTGAGGCGGCGGCGGCGGCGGTAGCGGCAGGCGGCGAAGGCGACACTGGCGGATCCGCCCCAAGCCCCGCCCCGCCCCCGCTCCCTCGAGCCGCCGGCACCGCCCTCGCCCCCTGGGCGCGTCACGGGACCCGCCTCCCAACCCGGGAGACTGGCACCTCCTGCAGCCAATGAGGAGGCAGAGTGTGAGGCGCTCCGAGCCTATAGGAGCAGAGGCGGGCCGGAGCAGGGGAGGGGGGCCGGCAAACGGGCGAGAATTCTCGGGGACACCCACACAGCGCACCCTGGTGGCCCGGGAGCCCGAGCCGGCAGGAGGGTACCAAGGGGGAGGAGGATGTGCTGGGCCCTTGCTAAAGGTCATCTCGTCTATGCAGCCCGACCTACGAGCCGGCCTGGAATAGCCGGGCGCTCCCTGGCCCTTTGGCAGCCGGGCCCCGCTCCAGGGCGAGCGAGGGAGGGAGGGAGCGAGGGGTCCACGTCCCGAGTCACGGGGCCCGGAGAGGAATCAGGCTCCCAAAGCTGGGGCCGGGGGGTTTTGGCCGGGCATCCAGACCCACCGGGGGCCTGACCGCGAAGCCCCCTCTTTAAGATGCCTGACCCGTAGGCACGCGATCCGGCCTCTGCCTGCACACTTCCGATGAGGGCGACCCCAACCCAACCCAACCCAGCCCAGCCCGGGGCTGCTGAGCTCCAGGGGCTTGGAAAGGGGTCTTCTGACGTCCAGCCCATCTGCATCTTTACCACTTCTTCAGCCCTTTGCTCCTGTTTCTGCCCTCAGGGGCCACCCTAACCTCTTTATCCTGGGACAACCCTTCCCAGACCCAAAGGCAGCTCTTGCTGTCCCCCAAACCCAAGTTTTCTCTTTTCCAGGTCGATCATTCCTAGTCAGATCTAACAATCACAACATTCGTTTAGCCAGTTAGTGGATAAAATATTTATTAAGCGCCTTTTAGGTGCCAAGCGCTGTGTTAAACACTGGGGATACAAAGGAAGGCAGAAGAAGCTAATCTAGCTGGGCGAGGGGGTGTGTGAGAGGGGAGGGAGGATTCATTACCAAACCTCAGTTCGGCTATAGTTTCTCATATTCTGCTGTAGAAGTTGTTGCTGAAATGAAAACAAAACGTTGAAGGATCATCCGGTGTCCGTGGGTTGTATAATGTTTCCTATATTGTTACTTGGGTACTTTAAGATTTCTTTAACTTTGTTTTAAAGAAGTGAACCTAAAAATCTCTGAGAAGACTAAATAAATGGATCTAGTTTAAAAAAAAATCTCTCCAGGAGCTCAGTCAAATTAGGAGAGACAACATACAAACAACTAAGTACAAACAAGATGTATGCAGGGTAAATTGGAGATAATCAAGAGAGGGAAAGCACTAGAATTAAGGAGGATGGGGAAAGGATTCTTGCACAAGATGAGATTTTAGCTGGTTCTTGAAGGAAGCCAAGAGGTAAAGATGAGGAGGGAGAGCATTCCACGCATGAGAAACAACCAGTAAAAATGCCTGGCATTTGGAGATGGAGTCCCTTGTTCCAGAAACCACAAGGAGGCGAGTGCCACTGGACTGAAGACCATTTGGTGTGGTGTGAGGTGTAAGAAAACTGGAAAAGTCAGAGTGGGGGTGGGGAGGGCAAGTTATTAATAGGTTTGTCCTGAAATAGGTGCTAAGGCAAGACACAATCTCAGTCTTTGGGGAGTTAAGTCTAGTTGTGGAGGTAGGACTATTTAGAATCTAGCTTATTGTTTCATTCAACAAATATACAAAAATAAATAAAACATAGTCCTTTTCCTCAAAGAGCAGAACATTTAATAAAAGCAGATAGTCTCATCTACCCTAAGATCATCCCTTGTCTTATCTTGGAAGATAAGGTGGCTCTCCTCTTTGCCAAGGCTAATATACCTCCACCTGTACCCTTGAGCCCATCTCTTCAGGAACTCCATTAATTGTTCCTTCTCTTTTATCGTCACCTTCTCCCTCCACTTCTCCCTCTCCCATCTCCTTTTCCACATCTGACAAATATGCAAAAATCTACTTAATCCCCCGCCAAAAAAATAACCCACAAACATGTGCTCTCTCTCTCTCTCTCTCTTTCCTCCTCCTCCTCTTCCTCCTCTCTCTTTTCGCTGCTAAACTTCTAAAAAAGAGAAATCTCTACTCATTGCTTCACCACCCACTTCAATCCTTGTTAATGGGCTTCCAACAACCACTCTACTGAAACTGCTCTCTTAATTAATTGCCAAATATAATGACCTATTCTCAGAATTACTCCTCCTCCTCCTCCTTCTTGGCCTCACTGCAGGATTTGACACTCATAACAATGCTCTCCTACTGGATTCTTTTTCCTTCCTTGTTTTTTTTGTGCCACTGCTCTCTCCTGATTCTCCTACCTGTCTTACCACTTCTTCCTCATTGATTCATCCTCCTCCACCTGTACCATAAATGTGGGTGTCCCTCAAGGTTCTGGCCTTGGCCCTCTGCATTCTGTTGCAGTGATCTCATCTACTCCCTTGGCAGACACCTCTCCAATTTGTAAATCCAGTCCCAGTTGTTCTTCCTGGAGTTCCAGGCTTGCAACTTCAACTATAGCCTAGACCAGGGGTGGGGAGCCTGCAGTCTCAAAGCCACATATGGCCCTCTAGGTCCTCAAGTGTGGCCCTTTGACTGAATCTAAACTTCATAGTGGATTGTTCTGTAAAACTTGGACTCATCAAAAGACCACACCCAAGGATCTGGAGGCCACAGTTTCCCCACCTCTGGACTAGACCTTTCCACTAATGTATCCCACCAGCACCTCAGTATGCCCAAAATTGAACACACCATCTTCCATCCCAAATCTACCCCTTCCTCCAAAATACCCCATTTTTATTGATAGTAAATCATCTTCATCTTTCCAGTTAGGTAACCTTCAAAACCCTGGTCATCTTTGACTTTTCTTTCTCCGTCATCACCCATATTCAATAAGTTACCAAGTTGTTTTTTGATTCAGCCTTTACAATCTCTCATGAATTTGCCTCCTCTTTTCTATTCATGCTGCTTCCACTCTAGTTCAGGCCCTCATGGCATCTCACCTGATCTTACCTTACCACTCAGTGTGGACATTCCTCCTTGGCTCTATCTGAGCCCTCTTTTCTCTTGACCCACTGCCCTTGGCTGGTTTCATCAGCTCCAATGGGTTCAATGATCTCTATGTAAGTTACTCCCAGATCTCAATCCAGCCCTAAAGCTCTCCTCAACTCTAGTCTTTCAATACAACTACCTACCAGAAACCACTACTTGGATGTCCCATGAGCATATGGAGCCATGGGCATATGCAACTCAAAACATCCAAAAGAGAACTCTTTGTATTTCCCTCAGTGCCCCCAAACCCAAACTCTTTTTTCATTGATTATTTGTATGGGGGTAATTCTAAATTATCTTACTGTGTTCTGATCCTCCCAAAATTATATTCAAACAAATACCAGTATACCTCCGTAACACAACAAAATGTAATCTCTGACCCATCCCCCAAAGTACCAATATAGTCATTGGATAGCACCTTAATCAGAACTGCTTTGTATTTATGAGTTACTCCTGGGTATTACTTGGGATTTCAGAAGCAACAGTATCCAGAGGCTGCCAATAACAATTCATTAAGGAGTCAGAGCTCCAAAATCCAGATTTCCAGATTTCTTCTCTAAACTTCCACATTTCTCTTGATAGAACCATCATTCTTCAAGTTTGCTAGATTAGCAAACTTAGATTCAGTCTCTCCCTCTCCCCACAAAAAAATAATCCTGTCAGTCACCACATCTGGTTGATTTTGCCTCTCACATCTTGTTCATCTATCGGCTTCTCCTCAAGAGAAGCCACCACCCTGGTTCAGCCCGTTGTACTTGTTGTTGCTGTCCTTTGTAATAGAAGACGACCAAAATGGCATCATGATGTCTGGGTCAATGTACGGTGTATCTGACTGTGGCTGATCAAACCAATACAAGCTCAGAAGGCTCTACCACAGGTTGGGCAGAAATAGTCCATATGAACATTTGGAGTGGAAATGGCTCTAAATTTATGCATCTCACGTTTCTTTTGAATTACTGCAATTCGGCTTTACTCATAAAGCACAGTGCCTTCTTTGATGTAGGCATACCATGCTGAATGGTCCTGTGCCAGTATCTCCCATGACTCACAATCGACCCCAAAGTTCTTCAGAGAGACCTTGAGAGTGTCCTCCGTGTGAACAATTGCCTTGTGTGAGTTCTCCATAAAATAGTCCTTTAGGCAAACACATGGCTGGCAGTTGAACAACATAGCCAACAGAATTGTGCTTTCTGCAGTAGAGCTTGAATCCTTGGCAGTTCAGCTCAAGAGAGCACTTCAGTATCTGCCATTTTCTCTTGCCAGGTGATCCTCAGAATCTTCCGAAGACAATTCAAGTGGAAGTGATTCCATTTTCTGGCATGGTGCTGGTGGACTATCTAGGCTTCACAGGCTACTGCAATAGTCTCCTCATGGACTCCCCACTTCTAGTCTTTCCCCTTTCCATTCAATCCTCTACAGAGGAGCCAATTGAATAAACTGAACGTACAGATCTGATGGGATTCCATCTCTACTCAGTAATCATCAGTGGCTCTAGGAAAAAATACAAAATCTTTAGCCTGTTCCTTAAAGTCGTCTACATTCTGGCCCCCTCTACCACCTTGCCAGTCCTAATTCCTATCAATTCCCTTCATTCACTCTCTAGGGGGGAAAACTTGCCAGCCAGTATAATCAATTTATCAACAAGCAGTTAATGCCTTCTATGCTCCTGGCACTCTGCTAAGTAGTATCAATACAAAGGTAAAAGCGTAACAGCCACTCCCCTGAAGGAGTTTGCATTCTAAAAGGGGAAATAACAGGTACACCTAAGAGAGATACAAAGCAGATACCAGGTAATGTTGGGTAGAAAGGAAGTAATGAAGCAGGGGACCAGAAAGGCCACCTGCAGAACTTTGAACATCTGCTAAACACTGAGGGAAACCAGGGCTTCCAAGAGGCAGAAGTTAGCCTGGAAAGCATCCCAGGAAGGGGTGATGGCATGGAGATTGGAGATGAAACATCTCTGTATGTGAAATGGTGAGTGGGCCAGTATGTTTGGACTACAGAGTGCAAGGAGCTTAATGCACTCATGTAGGATAAGACTGGAAAAATAGGAAGGGGCCTGATTAAGAACTTTACATGTCAAAAAAGAAGAGTTTATTTTTGATCCTAGACATAATAAGGAGCCACTGTGGTTTATTAAGTAGGGTGGTGATGCATTCACACTGGCACTTTAAGAAAATCACTTGGATGATTGGAAGAGGGACTGGATTAGGGAGAGACTTGATGTCAAAATAGGAGGCTATTATAGTTCCAGGCAAGAGGTGATTAGCACCAAGATGGTGGCTGTGTGAGTGGAAAGAAGAGGAGATTGGGAAGGATGCTGTGGATATAACAGTGAGCAGATGTAGCAAATGACTTGTTACATGGAGTAAGTGAGAATGAGGGGTTGAAGGATGACAGCAGGGTTGCTAACTTGGCAAATTGGAAGGATGGTGGGTGCCCTTCATAGAAATGGAGAAATTCAGAAAGGTTTGGAGCAAAAAGATGAGTTGTTTTGGACATGTTGGATTTGTGATGTTCATAGGACATCCAGTTTTAAAAAGCCAATAGGCCACTGGTGATTTAGAACTGGAGCTCAGGAAAGAAACCAGGACTGGATATTTAGATCTAGAAGTCACCTATATAGATGACAATTACATGTAAGTGAATGGATAATGTCACTAAATGAGAGAATATATAAAGAAAAGAGGGCCCAGGACAGAGCCATGAGGAACACTCACAGTTAGGCATGTGACACAGAAGGTGATCCAGCAAAGGACACTGAGAAAAAATGGTCAGGCAGATGGGAGGAGAACCAGGAGAGTGATCTCATGAAAACCCAGAGAGGAGAGAGTATCCAAGAGTATCCAAGAGTATCCAAGAGTATCCAAGTAATCAAAAAAGCAAAATGCTACAGAGAAGTCAAAAGGGTTGAGGACTGAGAAAAAGTAGAGTTATGATGAAAAGATCATTGGTAACTCTGGAGAGAACAATTTCAATTGATTGATAGGCTCAGTAGCCAGATTAAAGAGTTTAGAAGATACAGAGAAATCAGGAAGTTTAGGAAATCTATCAATTAAACTCAATCAGGGATTGAATTTAGGTAGCTTCTTTAAGGTGTTTGGAGGAGAAAGGGAGCAAAGATATAGGATAATATCTAGTTGGGATAGTAGGACCTAGTGAAGTTTTTATTTTGTTGTGTTTTGTTTTTTAAGAATGGGGAGATGTAGGGGCAGCTAGGTGGCACAGTGGATAGAGCACTGGTCCTGAAGTCAGGAGTACCTGAGTTCAAATCTGACCTCAGACCAAACACTGGACACTTACTAGCTGTGTGACCCTGGGCAAGTCACTTAACCCTAATTGCCTAAAAGCAAAACAAAACAAAACAGAAAAAAATAATGGGGAGATGTAGACGTGTTTGTAGGCAACAGGTAAGGAACTAGTAAACTGGATGACTAATTTATTATTACCATTACTAGTAACTAGATTAAAGATTAGAAAAGGGAATTATAGGTAATCTGCTGAAGAAAATGGAAGAGGATTGGGTCAAGGGTACATGTAGAGGAGTTGGCCTTGATGAAGAGTCATTATCAGACTGGAGTAAAGGAAGGAAGAGTTGGCCTTGGTGAAGAGTCATTATCAGACTGAAGTAAAGGAATCAATAGTGGGTGATGATGGAAAAGCACTGTGAAATTAATAGAAAGGAAGAAAAGAGAGATCATGACAAATGGCCTGAACTTTTTCAATAAATTGTGAGTAGCCCAGCTTCTTGGCTAAGAAGGGAAGGATGTGTTGTGAGAGGCTTGAGGAGAGTAGAGAAGGTTTAAAACTGATTCCGTGGTGAATGGGATAGAGAATCAATTAAGGAGAAGTAGAAGGATTGCCTTGCTACCAGTGGGGATAGCTAGTTTGTAATGGACCCAATCAGTGCCATCTCTATTTCTGTTCAGAGGCACAGAAGAGGGGGAAGATGTAGAAACAATCAAGTCTTGGAAGTTGGAAAAGTATGAATAGTGGGGCAGCTAGGTGGCAAAGTGGATAGAGCACTGGCACAGGAGTCAGGAAGACCTGAGTTCAAATCTGGCCTCAGACACTTGACACTTACTAGCTGGGTTACCTTAGGCAAGTCACTCAACCCTGATTGCCTCCAAGAAAGAAAGAAAGAAAGAAAGAAAGAAAGAAAGAAAGAAAAGAGAAAGGATCAGTGGTGCTAGGACAAGAATACAAGGGATTTAAGAGTACAAGATAGTGTAGAATTGAACTGGTTCACTCCTAGTTGAGGCTAGGAAATGAGGAGAAAGGTAGCCAAAACTGGGGAAAGTACTAAGGGGTGAAGGATTAAAGGCCGCAGAATATTTAGGAGACATAAGGCATTCCGTTCACCACTTCCATCCCTATCTTTCTTGTAACTTGCCCAGGATCACACAATGAGTAAGTGTCTGAGGCCACATTTGAACTCAGGTCCTCCTGACTGCATGGGTCAGTGCTCTAGGCACTATGCCACCTAGCTGCCCCATGCCTTTCTTTTTCCAGCATGTGACCTGAAGATACTCCTCCATCTCCCACTTGCACTTGTAGGCTAGGTCTCCAGAGTGCATGGCTGGCTACTACTTCCTTCAAGTTTCTAAGAGTAATCCTTAAGTCCTTTGGGATTGTTTTTCTGTTGCTGGCTTTTTTTTTTTATTATTACTATAGGTCAGGGGTGGGGAACCTGCAACCTCAAGGCCACATGTGGCATTCTAAGTCCTCAAGTGTGGCCCTTTAACTGAATCCAAACTTCACAGAACAAATCCCCTTACTGAAAGGATTTGTTATGTGAGCTATAATATAGCTCTTGAGCCCCCACCAGGGTGTTTCCTCAATTATCAGTTGATATAAATTACTCAGCTAGATTTAATTAGCTTTTTAAAATGGGTATTTAGTGGTGCATCCAGGTGGCACAGTGGGTAGAGCCTTGGAGTCAAGAGGACATGAATTCATATCCAGTCTCAGACATATGACACTTACTAGCTGTGTGACCCTGGGCAAATCACTTAACCCTAATTGCCTCACCAAAAAGGAAAAAAAAGAAGGGGGGGGGATATTTACTAAGTTGGCATAGTAAGCATAACTAGTATAATACATTCCCTGCTCCCACCTCCAACTAAGGACACACTTACAAGTACATACAAAGTCCAGGGAAAAGGAAGCTCAATGTGGCAAAGGGAGTAACTTAGAACTCCTGGAAGTCCTTTTCTCCTCTCCATAGGGTCTTCACAAAATTCCCCTTAGGTATGATGTAGCTTTCTGCTGGGCCCTTTGTAGAGTCCTAAAAACTACCTTTCTATGGTGTGTCAAATTTACTGCTGGGCTGCTGATGAGAATCCCAAATCCTCTGATCCTCTGAAATTGGGAGGAAGGGGGAAAGAGACTCAACCTCTCCTCCCCTACAAAGTGATTTCTACTTTCAAGCTTAGCTTGAACTGATCTCTCCTCTAGCCTGCTAGATGCTCCAATGCTGGGCTCCAAACTGGTTTGTTATTTTATAGAAGCTACATAAAACACAACATGTAGGCATATATTAGTTAAATGCCTTTGATTAATTGGTTGATCAATAGAGGTGTTCTCCCCTGAGGAAGGTATCAAGGCTAGGGTAGTTGGGAAGTTTCTTCAAGTTGGGATTGGGGTGATTGATTGACTCAATGAATCCCACACATGTAAATGTAAATATAATTTGCAAATATAAATGCACAGGTGGCCCCGGAGTCTTTGTAACTGATTAAGTGACATGGGAGATTCTGGCAAAGGACCATCCAGCATCACATACCCATATCAAAGAAGGTGCTATGCTGTATGAGCAAAGCAGAATTAAAGTAGCTCAAAAGACAAGTGAGATGTGCAGATTTAGAGAATCTACCTAGGGGCAGTTAGGTGGTGCAGTGGATAGAGCTCTGGTCCTGGAGTCAGGAGGACCTGAGTTCAAATCTGGCCTCAGACAATTGACACTTAACACTTAACTAGCTGTGTGACCTTGGGCAAGTCACTTGACCCCGATTGCCTAGCCAAAAAAAAAAAAAATAGAGAATCCATCTCAACTGTTCACATGGACTATTTGCTTTTTTTTTAATTTATGTTTTTATTAATTTATTTTGACTTATCAACACTCACTTCTATATGCTTTTGAGTTTAAAATTTTTCTCCCCCTTCCTCCCTACCACTCTCCCCAAGACGGCACACAATCTGATATAGGCTATACATATACATTCCTATTAAACATATTTTCACATTAGTGATGTTGTAGGTAAGAATTAGAACCAATAGGAGGAACCACCAGAAAGAGGAAATAAAACTCAACAGAAGAAAAAAAAATAGCAAATAGTATGCTTCGATCTGCATTCAAACTCCATAGTTCTTTCTTCTTTATGGATAGCATTTTCCACCACGAGGCTTTTGGAGATGTCTTAGATCCTTGTATTGTTGGGAAGGGTTAAGTTTATCAATATTAGTCATCGTACAACGTGGCTGTTACTGTGTACAACGTTCTCCTGGTTCTGCTCACTTCAGTCGGCATCGGACCATACAAGTCTTTCCAGGTTTTTCTGAAGTCAGCCTGTTCATCATTTCTTACAGCACAATAGTATTCCATCACATTCATATACCACAACTTGTTCAGCCATTCCCCAGCTGGTGGGCATCCTCTCAATTTCACATGGACTATTTGTATCCAACCTGTGGTAGAGCCTTCTAAGCTTCTGTTGTTCTGATCAGCCATCATTGGAATATAGCATACCTTGACTCTAACATAGTGATGTCATTTTGGTCCTCTTTGAGAACAAAGGCCAACAACCAATCAACCAATCCTGGGGTCTAGAATGTTTTCCCTCCTCATCTGTGCCTCATATAGTCCCTCACTTCCTCCAAAGCAAAGTGCAAATGCCCCAACTCCACTTTTCTCATATTCCTCCCCCCCCCATCAACAACCATAAGTTGCTCTCTCCTCTTAAAATTACTTTGTAAAACTGTGTATTTACTTATCTGTGCAAGTACTTGTTGTATTCTGGCCCACTTCCCTCCCCACTCTGAGGAGAATATTTCCTTTTTGTCTCCATATTTCTAACACCTGGCCCAGTGCCTTTTACACAGTAGGTGCTTAATAAATATTTGTTGAATTGAATTACTTCCTAATGGGTCATCCTGCCTCCAGGGTCTCCCTTCTCTTTCACAGGTTGCCAAAAGAGTCACCTTAATTTACAATTCAACTACATTATTCTCCTGCTCATACACCTTCAATGACTAGCTACTGCCTGGAGCGAAAAAAAAAAATTTAACTCCTATCACCAAAGGTCCTCCATAATCTAACTCAAACTTATACTTTGGAATGTGTCCAAACTGGTTTCACATTATTCCCCTAAATACTAGTTAAATGCCAACCAAACTGGAACTTAGCTGTTCTAATATCTCATTTTGCTCCCTCCCACTATCATACATTTGCACAAACCATTCATTTCTATGTGTGTAACACATTTCCCCCCTCATTTCTGTCATCTGAAATCTTTCTTTTCCCTCAGGGTTCAGCTCAGGCCTCATATCCTCCATGAATCTTTCCCCCAATAAAAACAGTTTCTCTTGCTGCAAGATTTCCTAGAATGCTCTGGATTCCCCATGATTATATTCTATGCTGCATCATTCTTACTTTTGCATTTTTCATACCCCCTTTTAAATTATAAACTCGACAGGCACAGTCTGCTGTTTTTTATCTTTATATTCCCACGCTTAGCATGTTTTCTTACACATAGTAGGTGATTAATGTTTGCTGAAAGAATTTGAGTAAGGTTGCCTTCACAGGATCAACCTCTTTCTGTCCTTTGCACATAGTAGGTACTCGTAAGAACTGTCAAAAATGACAGTTACTACCTACTTCTAGCCATTTCCATGGCAACAAATGCTAACACTAATAGAATCCTTGAATACATTATTAAGAACTATAAAGTCGTAGGCCAAAAAAAAATGAAGCTCACAGGGTCAAAAGGAATATTTTTCTCAGTGCAGCCAATGAAAGACAGAGAGATGAAGAGAAATGAAGATCTGAGAAGTAAACCTCTGACTAAGGAGATGATAAACATTCTTTTCAGATGAGATCTGAAAATAATAAATTTAGACTAAGGTTTAAATTGCTAGAATGGAGGTCTCTTAGCTGGGGATAGAGTACCTTTTATGAGGGTCAGAAAATTACATTTTCTTTTAGTCTTGTAAACCCAATCAAAAGGACTCTAAAGAGAAAATGAGGGGGGGGAAGGAAGCAAACAATTGTCCCACTTCTCTGCCAAGCCAACTATGACACAGAAGAGTCATAAAAAAGATCAGTCATGAGTAAGAAACAATATCCAAGAAGAGAGACAGCAATAAAAGCTATGGTCTCATATGTCTATGCCCAAATGCACAAAGCATGTGGAGTAAACAAGGTAATCTAGAAATCCTAATCTAAGAAAATTCAGTCTCACAGATATCACCAGACTTTGGAGTTTGCAGTGAATCATCATGGTATGAGGTGATTCTGGATTCTCCAAGGCTATGCTAGCAGACCATGAGCTCTGGCAGGGTCTGCTCTGCTGGAAAATCTTTAAATACTGTCTCAACACCTACTTCTCCTTTCTAAAGACTATACCCACTAAGGGCAGTTAGGTATTACAGTGAATAAAGTGTTGGGCCTGGAGTCAGGAATACCTGACTTGGGTCTTACAGCCTTAGGTATTTCTTTATCCTTGGTAAGTCACTTAATCTCTCTTTTCCTCAGTTTCCTCAACTGTATGAGCATAGTAACAGTACCTACCTCCCAGAATTGCTAAGGATCTAAGGCAGGGGTTGGGAACCTGCAGCCTCAAGGTCCTCAAGTGCGAACCTTTGACTGAATCTAAACTTCAAGGTTTACAAATACCTGATTCAGT
>NW_020954710.1:6449458-6619401 GCF_900497805.2 Vombatus ursinus
CAAGGTTTACAAATACCTGATTCAGTCAAAAGGTCCCACTTGAGGACATAGAGGGCCACATGTGGCCTTGAGGCCTCAGGTGCCCCACCCCTGAATTCTAAGGAAATAATATTTGTAAAGAACTTAGCACAGTACCTGGCACATGGTAAGCAATTATTCTTCTCCCCTTCTTTAAGTTACAGAAAGGTTCTGAAAGAGCTGATGGCTGTAGTGTGCATTTTAGTTACTAATGATGAGCTTCAAAAATCTATAATAGGAGAGGTACCTCAGAACTGGAGAAAGGCAAAAGTCCCAATTTTCCAAAAAGGGAGGATGGGGAAGTCTTCAAATGGTGGTCCAAACAATCAATCAATAAGCATTTATTAATTGCTAACCGTGTGCCAGGCACTGTGCTAAGCCCTGGAGTTTGGCCAATGAGTTTGGCTTCAATTCCTGGAAAATTCAAGAACATATTATCCAAGACAGTTTCTAAGCATTTAGAAAGGACAATGGTGATCAAGAGGCAGAATCACGTCCCACTAATCTCATTTACCTTTTTGACAGGCACTAGATTGGTGGAGCAAGGGGATACAATGGAATTTCACCAAGGTATTTGGCAAAGTCTCTCCTGTTATCCATGGGGACAAACAGACACATTCAAGTTAGATGACAGTCCAAGTAAATGGATTCAGAACTGGTTGGATGACTGGGTCCAAAGAGTCATCATAAACTGGTTAACATCAACTTGGAGGGAGGTATCTATACTGGAACAGATTTGATAATCTGTCTTTGGCCCTGTGGTAGTCATCATTGCTATCAGTGATTTGGATGAAGGTATAGATAGCATTCTTGATAAACTTACAGATGATGCAATGTTTGGAAAGCTGGCTGTCATCTTGGATGACAAAGGCAGGATCCAGTGGGAATTCAACAGGACTGAACAACGGGTGCAATCCAAGAAGGGGAGATCCAATAAGGATTGGTTTATAAATCTCTATTTAGGCTTAAGGAATCAACTAAGAGAATGAAGGATGTATGATGACAATAATTTGGCAGAAAATTATCTGTGGGGGATGGGGTTTAGAGGACCAAAAAGTCACTATGAGTATGACATGTCAGTATACAAACTAAAGTGATCTTGGGCTTTTTTAGGATAGGTAGAAGGTCTGAGAGAAGTGAGAATCCTGTTGGACTCTGAGAACCACAATTTAGGATTAGAAGGCTATTGATAAGCTGGAGGAGGGCCAATAATTAATATATATAATTTTTTTGGCAGTTGGGGTTAAGTGACTTGCCCAGGGTTACACAACTAGTAAACATCAAGTGTTTGGTCTGAGGCTGGATTTGAATTCTGGTCCTCTTGACTTCAGGGCCAGTGCTCTATCCACTGTGACACCTAGCTGCCCCTTAATTAATATTTATTAAGCACCTATTATGTACCAGGCACCGTTGCTAAGCTCTGGGGATACAAAGAAAGGCTAAAAAGATAATCCCTGCTCTCAAGGTGCTCAAAGTCTAATGGGGGAGAAAATATGAAAACAACTTTGCACGAACAAGCTGACCCAGCGTATGTTGGAGATAATCAACAGAGGAATGGCATTGAGATTAGGGAGGCCTTTGAAAGGCTTTTTGAAGAAAGTGGGATTTTAGCTGAGACCTGAAGGAAGCCAGAGAAGCCAGAGGCATAAATAAAGAGGGAAAGGTGTTCCAAGCATGGGGAACAGCCAGTGAAAATGCATGGAGCTGGGAAATGGAATGACCAATTGGAGGAACTCCCAAGGAGACCTGTGAGACTGGATCATAGAGTACTATGAAGGGGTCAGAGGACTGGAAAGGTTCGAAGGGATCAGGATATGAAGGACCTTAAAAGCCAACTAGAAGATTTTATATTTGATCCTGGAGGTAACAGAGAACCCCGGGATTCATTGAATAGGTGGGTGACATGGTCAGACCCATACTTTAGGAAGATCAATTTGACAGCTGGAGTACAGACTGGAGTGGGGAGAGACTTGAGGCAGGAAGACCAACCAGCAGGCACGAGGCAATGAAGCCTGCACCAGGGTCGTAGCAATGTCAGAGAAAAGAAGGGTTAGGTTTAGGGCTATATAAGAGATGTTACAGAGGTAGAAACAACAAGATTTGACAACTGATTGGATGGGGGGAGTGAGAAAGAGTGAGCACCCGGGCTTGGTGCCCGAGTTACAAACCCGGGTGATTGGGAACATGGTAGATATTACCCCGACAGTAAGAGGGAAATTAGGAAGAGGGAAAGAGTGTTTGGGCATATTGAGTTTCAGATGTCTATGGGACATTCATTCTGAGATGTCTAAAAGTCAGTGTGAAGATTCCAAGATGAGTTTGGGAGAGAGGTTAGGGCTGGTTAAGCAGATGTGAGAGTCATCTATATAATGCCATATGATTGAAGGAAAGAGGAATGTTTAATCTGCAGAAGAAAAACTGGGGCATTAGGGATGGAGGGAGATGGGTTTGGGAAGTGATAGCTCTCTAAGTATTGAAAGTATGGGAGAGGGTTAGACCTTTTCAGTGTCTGAAGGAGAAGAAGGGCGATAGTCAAACCTGATGAGTAAAAGTTGTAACCTCTATCCACCAAAAGTAAGGAAAAAACTTACCAGAGTAAGGAAAAACTTCCAAATAATCAAAGCTACTTAAAAGTAGAATTAAGTGTCTCAGCTGTTAGATATGTTTTACCAAAGATTCCTGTTCAGGCACAAGCTGGACTGTGAAAGTCCCTTTCTCCAGAGATTCTGTGATTCTCTAACTATGTGTTCTGATAGGGAAGAGAACAATGGGGTTGCAGTTGGTGGGGAAGAATACATGATGGGAAATCAACATGACCTGGGCCTTGAAGAATGGGGAGGATTTGAATGGGTAAGGCATTTGTGGGAGGGAGAGGGAAGGAAGAAGGTGAAGTAATTGTCAGCCTGGACAAAACGGAGAATCAGGGGTGGTCTATTCAGGAGACAGAAAGAGACCATAATCTTTGGACCAGATAAAGGCTGCTAGGGAATGGTGGGAAATAGGGCTGGACAGGCAGCGTAAGGTCAGATCATGGAAGACCTTGCAAATCAGCCAAAGTTTAGCTTCTCCATAATAAACAGCAGGGAGCAGTTCTTGTTTAGAGGGTAGGACAGAGAGGTGACATGACAAAAATGGTGCTTAAGGAAAAAGAAAAATGAGGAATAACGTGTGAAAATAAGTGTGTAGTGCCAGAATATTTTATATTCAACATCATATGAACAAAGAAACATAAAATAGGGTTCCTGACCTTAGATAGCTTGTAGCCTAGCTTGGGAGAGTAAACCTTCCCAAGTGTTTTCTGATTGCTCTGCTGCGAATTGTATTTGTATTAAAAATACAAAGGAGCCCTATTACAGATCTTTGTCTATGTTTCTTCCCAAAGCTGCGAATAGCAGGTAGCCATGGAGAGAAATAACCTACTTCCTCTAGTCCCCCAAGTCTGAATCCCTGTCACCCCCACTTAAAAACACACACACACACACACACACACACATAAACACAAAACTGGTTAGTTTTCTTTCTTTAATCATGGCTGTACATTTCACTGCATTTCCCCGACACAGACATGATTAGATCGGCTCTCTACCCATTAGGAATCCCCATTCTAAAGGAGCACTGATGTGGGAAAACATTGAAAACATCAGACCAGCTGAATGGCCCCTGAGCCAACAGTGCATACAACAAACCATGGTCATTAGCATGGCAGGCATGCACAATGCCTAGCACACAGTGCTAGGCTAGGGCCAGCACTAATAAGACAAATGTGAAAGGAGTAAATGCACAAAGAGTCTTCCTAACTGGAAATGAGAAGTGGATTCCCATCCACCCATCTAACCCAATTATACAACCTTCCCACTCAGGCTTATAAAAGGGAAAGGGGAAATGTACAAATCTTTACATACTCAATAAGCTAAGCAGAATGCTTTGTATCAGGATCGTGGATAGAAGGACTGTGTTTCCTGCTTTGTAGCGCACATGCTGTCTGGAAGGTGCCCATTGGAGAACTGTTACTACAGCAAATATAATCTATAACCTTTATTATTGTTATTATACAATTGTAAATAAATATTAAGTGGCAGTAGTAACATCAACATAAAATAAAATTTAGTTCCAGCTCGAGGGAGAAAAAAAACAACAACCACCAAACAGTTTGGGCTGAGTTCAATTCTGTATTTGGTACAACATAACATTCAGCTATAATATGTATAATTATAATGTCAAGTATCATCATTATCCTATAAAGTTGAGAAAAGCTCTCTAGTTCTCTAGCAGAAATCAGAAGTGAAATGAGTTATTTCTTGTTTCTGGACTTGGCAGTGAATTATTTAGCCCTAAAGTTAACATTTATGCTTTGGCTGTGACATAACCATGACAAATGCTCCAAGAGTTAACGATGTATAATGGAGTGCTCTGAAAACTCTTATCTTAAGTTGGAGTCTCATAGTCTGCTTTACACCCAGTCAGTCACCATTTATTCACCATCCACTTTGAACAAAGGAGCATGCTGATGTCACTACTTCCTCTCTGGCAGTGGAGAGTTACAATCACAAAGTGTCAAAATTGGAAGCCATCAGTCTGACCTATACCTGAAAAATGATTCCCCTCTGTCACGTAATCAACTATTAGTTGAAGACCACAAGGAAAAGAGAACTCACTACCTCCTCCGTTAGTCCATTATAGCTCTGATTATTAGGAAGTTTTACCTAACATCTATACTACATTTTCCCTCCTTTTGGTTTCTACTCTTTGCTCTTAATTCTGCCCCCTAGGACTAGCAAAATAAACCTAATCCTTCCATTTGACAAATCTTTATAAACTTAACACTCATCACATCCTGCCGTTTTCTTCTCCAGATCCCCATGCCTTTATTTACTCTTTTTACATGAAATGTTCACAAGCTAGGTTTGAATATTAGAAGCAGGAAATTATAAAGTTGGGAGTTGAAGAGACCAGCAGGAAATAACAGCAACTCACAACGGGAAATGAATGCACAGGAGTCCGTTTGGCTCTGGGTGAATTTTGGCTCTTTCCAAAAAGTAGATGAAATAGAGAACCAGCCCTGGAGTCAGGAGGACCTGGGTTCAAATGTGACCTCAGACACTTGACCCTTACTAGCTGCATGACCTTGGGTAAGTCGCTTAACCCTGATTGACTCACAAAACAAACAAAAAAAAGCAGATGAACTCTTAACAAACACAAAGATTTGCCGCCATTAAGGATGTTCTAAAATCCTTGCCACACAATCTAAAGACAATTCCCTCAGAGAAGCTCTAGAAATGGAAAAGACCAAAATACCCTAAGGCAGTTTAAACTCAGGGTACGACTAACATGGATTTCCAAGCTCTGATAGGTTTGTTAAAAAAGCTCAATCTCATCACCGTGTAAAATACTGCCATGTGCAACACACATCTCTACATGGACATGCAGCAAATCCTGCATTCAAAGGCTTTCCGCCTTGGAGAGACCTGTCAGAGGTCCTTTGGACTCCTTTAACAGAGCTTTCGAGAGCCCAGGGTCACCTCCACGCTATGAGGAGGCACTGAGGAAGACTTCAGTGGAAGATGTATTTATATATTCTTGCTTGGAACACATTTTCTGAAAATACCTCAAGGGCAGCAGTAAAATAAACTCTATACCACTTAGGTCATTTTTTTCCTTCCCCTGAAATGTTGATTGATATTTAAATGAATATATTCTTGCCAATTAATCTACACACCACCCTCTAGATTAGTACAATCAATTCAATCAGGTTGGGTCTGGGAAGAAATCCACACATTAAGAAAGCTTTTCTCCAGAAATAATAAATTAAATGTCAAACATATGAACCCTCTTGTAAGGATAACAAAAATGGTTCACTTGGCTTCGATGTGCTTTCTCTCTTCACCTCCCACGCTTTCTTCTCATAGAAGCTTTAAATGTTGAAGATCTAATACTAAATATAAGATCTGCATCAGATTCTGGCTCTAATTTATATTCTGAGACTCCAATAATGGCATCTTCTCAGCGCTGTCAGCACTTGGACCAGGCGTCCCCAGCCCACTGCTTTCCTGGGCTGTGCTAGAGGTATGTAATTTGTCTGATGAGAATGCTTTGCGAAGTGTGTCTCCTGTGAACTGCAGCTCATGCATCATCTTTGCGTAACAGGCATTTTCACTAATTAGGGACAACCTCATATCAATTAACTTGGGTCTTAAAACCATGATTAAAGAAACCAAATTGTTGTTTATAGCAATTGCTATATCAGTGACAGATGGTTTCAGAATACATAGGCAGGAGGAGCTAGATGGTGCTTGAAATAGGTTTGCCCCCAAATCCACAGACAAGGCCGAATTGCCACAAAGCATCCATTCTTCATAGGAGGAGATAGATACAAATAGGCAAGGTTGTAAAAGAGGAAGGAGAATAAACAGGTCAAAATGGAGGGAATGTGAAGAATCACTTGCAAAGGGTCAAGGCCCACCACGCAAATGATGACATTTCACATGACATTACGTCTCTCATTTCCCAAAACTCTGAGACCTGGGCCTCAGGTCTCAGAATACCAAACTTTCCAGATAATACCCACCAAAAACCATGTGGGTATAGTGAATTCTCAATGTTTAACTTTTGGGACTTGAAGCATTCCCATGATTTTATTAGTAACCCCATTTTCATTTTTGCACTGGCAACTATGTACATTTGTGGGTATGTGCAATAGAGGGGGAAAAAAGGGAGAGACTCGATAAGTGCAAGTTTGTGGAGCAGCTGGCATCCTAACAGGTGCTTCCTGGGCTTATTCATCCCATTGTTGTAAAGAGCCCCTGTGCAGTCGTTGCATATTTTCATTGTTGATCTTTAAAACTCAAGTTTTGTGTTGCGATTATGCCCCCAAAGTGTAGTGTAAGTCCTTTGGGCTCTAGTCCCAAGCATGCAAAGTCAATGATACAGCTTAGTGTGAAAATAAAGGCATTAGATAAACTTCACACTAGAACATCTACAGTCACTGTTGGCTAGAAACACTTCAGGATCTCCAAAGGGGCACAAAGTAGACGTCGCTGATGGATTATTCAAAGCTGGTGGTCTTTGGCCATCTCCAAAGCCATCATCCAGCTGTGAAGCACAGAGTGTTGGAGGTGATGCTGAGACCTCCGAGTCTTCCGACAGCAGCAGCTAAAGTCCCAGCCGCCTCTCCCTTGATTGTCAGAGGGTGGCTAAGGTAGAAAGGTTGACAGAAGTAAAGTATCCAGTACAATGCCCTCACACAGCCATTGGACACAGTGGAAAGTAAGATTCAGGTTTAAAAAAGCTTTCATTTTAAGAATTTCATTTACTGTAGAGTATTTATGGTACTGTAGATTTCACGTGTTATGAAAAATGAGTATTATCTGAAATCATTGTTTTTTTATATTGAGATGTTAAGCACAAAAGGTCACAGAATTCTAAGGAATTACTACTAAGAAGAAAGTTGTACATGTTACAACTTTACATTTTATTTTTGTGTATTGCATTTTACAGGTTATTTCATGGTTACTGTCTTAGGAAAAGTGCATATTATCAGAACTAAGGTTTTATTATAAAGAATTGTATGCAGAAAAGTGTATTTTCAGCAATCTCTGGCAAAAAAAAATTACAGATTTCGGTGGTCGTGGGAACCTACCCTCCTATTTTCCATCTGTTCACTGTGTCAGCATTTGCCTTTTAAACTTTCATGCTGTTTTCTAGTAACAGATTGACTGTATTTTGTATTGACACATTTACTTGAGAGTAAAAATCTAAAACAAATATGTAATACATTTGCATATTAGATATGCATTATATCTAATATATAGTATATTTTGAGTATGTATATTTGAAACACAAGGCAGCTTGGTGGTGTAGTAGACAGAACACTGGGCCTGGAGTCAGGAAGACCTGAGTTCAAACCTGGCCTCAAACACTTAATAGCTGTGTGACCTTGGGCAAGTCACTTTACCTTGTTTGCCTCAGTTGCCTCATCTGTAAAATAAACCAGAGAAGGAAGTGGCAAACCACTCCAGTGTCTTTGCCAAAAAAAACCCCAAATGGGGTCATGAAGAGTTGGACAAGACTGAACCAACAAAATATTTAAGACAAATGTATAATATAGATTTCAAAGAGCATAAGTCTGACTGTATCTCCAAACTCTTCTGTTTGGCATTCACAACCTATGAGGTCTAACCTATGTGGTTCAGCCAAACTGGCCTACATACTGCTACTCACATGTGATACCATTATCTGTGCCTTTGCCTAGGATGCCCCCTTCCCCCATTCCTAGAATGCACTCCCTTTTTCCTTTCTGCCTCTTAGAATCCCTAATTTCCTTCAACGCTCAGCTAAAATGCCACTATGCTGTATGAGACTTTTCCTGACCCCCTCCCACCTCCGGGCTGTTACTCCCTTTCTGCTGAAGTTACATCATATAAATTGTATTCCTGGAGCCTATAGAGTATCTGGGCACATAGGTAACACTTAAGAAATGCTTGTTCATTGATATCACTTCCTCAATCAAGAAGCTTCAATGACTCTCTATTGCCTATAAGATAAAATACACAATCCTCTACCTGAAATGTAAAGCCCTTTGTAATCTAGCCCCAATCTATTTTTTCCCCATAACTGCTACCTTGCAGCCATACTGCCCTACTTACAGTCCCCTATACATGACATCTCATTGTCTGCCTCCATATTGTTCTTTACCTAGACTGTGCCCCAGGCCTCATGTCTACCTTGGAAAATCTCTATTTTCCTTCAAAGAAACTGCTCATGTGTCACTTTCTATATGAAGTCTTTCCTGATTCCTCCAGCTGTGAGCACTCTCCTATCCCCTCCCCAAATATTTACTATACTTGGATTTTTAAATATATTTTCATGTATATGTTGTCTTCTTTCCTCCCACTCCAATAGAGTGTAAACCTTTTAAGGACAGGGATGATTTAATCTTGGGCTATCTCCAGTGCGTAATACCATTTCTATCACATAGTAGGTACTCAAGAAGTAAATGCTAAATTAAGTTGAATAGGTATGCTATATATACACATATAATTTATTACATATCTGTATATATATGTGTATATATGTGAGTGTGAGTATACACACACACACACGCATTTCCTTCTCCCTCTGCCTCTCCTCCCTCTCTACTGATCTACTAACCTGCCCATCTTGCACAAGACACTTTATTTCCTGACTCCATGCATTATCACTAGCTATCTTCCATCCTTGGAATTCTCTCCCTCCTCCTCTGGCTTCTGTCAAGCCTCAGCTAAAATCCCACCTCCTACAAGAAACTTTTTCCAGTCATCCTTAATGCTAGTGTCTCCCCTCTGTTGATTATCTCCGGTTTATCTTGTCTGTCCACGGTCATTTTCATGTTGTCTCCCCACTACACTCTGAGCTCCTTGAAAGCCTCAAGGTGAAAACTGTCTTTTGCCTTTCTTTGTGTTTATCTTTCTTTGTGTTATCTTTCTAGTGTTTAGCACATAGTAGGTGCTTAATAAATGTTTCTTAATTATTTCTATCTTTTTACCTATCTACCCATCTCTATCTATATATCTTTCTCCAACAATCTATCTACCTCTCTACCTCCCGCTTTCTCTTCTTCCCTCATTATCTATTCCTTACTCCTTTCTTCCATCATTTCCACTGAACTCTCAGTTCAGTGCCTCATTTTGGTATAGAGCTTCTAGATTGAGGCTTTTAGCTTTTTTGGTATCGTGATCCCCCTTTGGCAGTCTGGTGAAGCCTACCTAGCCCTTCTCAGAATCATGCTTGTTGCCTATATGAACTACTACAAGAAAATCTAACTTTCAGTTAGTGGAAAGAGAGATGTAATTTTTTTCCTACCCAAGTTCATGGACCCCCTAATCTATGGACCTCAGATAAAGAATCCCTATGTTGAAGAAAAAATAATAACACTAATACTATACTCTTCATTTAGTCACCAGTCTGCCAGAAATAGATTTATTTAATGTACCCTTATTCTATATCCAAGCCATCTCTAGCTTGGAGGTAGAGATGTTTATCTGGTAGAGCTCCCCATGCCTCTGCTGCAAGAAAGTTTCAGATAACATTTATAGAAATCTTCAACAAGGAAAATTAAAATATATATATATATATGCATATATATGTGTGTGTATACACACACACACACACACACACACACACACACACACATCTCCTAGTCCAACATTCCATATTGAACAACTAAGTCATTCTCCCATTCTCTCTGGACCATTCCTTTGGAGGAATCTAAGGTCCCTACCAGAGATTTATATCAAGACTCTAAATTGAATAGCAGGCAAAAGAGGCTGAGAGATAGAGCCTCCCTTTTAGGGGACGATGGTACTTCCCAGAGTTGGGCCCTAGTCTAAACCCTTCAGGGCACAAAGAGAGCAGACTGCCCTTTAATCTAATCACCTAATGAAAGACTTTTTTGTCCTCCATCTTCCTTTCCAAGAGGCTTTTTCCCAGGAGTCTGGAAAGGGCTTTGATGGAAAATATTTCTGATATTTCCGGAGAAACAAAAAAGGTTTGTTTGTTTTTTAAATATGCTTTCCCACATATGGATCATAGATTTAGCAATGGAAGGCCCCTTAGAAGCCATCTTATCTCACCCCCTTATTTTACAGATGAGGAAACTGAGGTCCAGAGAAGGTAAGCAACTTTACCCAAGGTGACTCAGGTAAAAAGTGGCATAGCCAGGATTCAGATCCAGAGTCTCTATGACACCAGATACAGTATGCTTTCCCTGGCGCCATGCTGCCAGGGTATTCAAAGGCTCTTGCATGGCTCTGGAAATACCAGACTGGCATATTTGTTATTACAGGATGAGCCTAACAAAATTGAGATGCTCAGTAGCTCTCAAAATTGTAGGGTGTATGTGTGTGTCATGATTTGTGCTGACAGGAGGACCCATACCCATGAGGTCACAGATTTTTGAAGTATTATTGAATACCTCTATTTTATCAATCAATCAACATTTATTAAGTGCCAGGCTCTGTGCTAAGACCTGGGGATACAAAAAGAGGCAAAAGGACAATTTCTACTCTTTTTTTTTTTTTAAGCGAGGCAGTCGGGGTTAAGTGACTTGCCCAAGGTCACACAGCTATTATGTGTCAAGTGTTTGGTCTGAGGCCAAATTTGAACTCAGGTCCTCCTGACTTCAAGGCCAGTGTTCTATCCATTGCACCACCTAGCTGCCCCTGACAGTTTCTACTTTCAGGGAGCTTACTGTCTAATGGAAGAGACAAAAGCAAATAATATATACAAAGCAAACTATGTACAGGATAAATAGGAAATAATTAACAAAGGGAAGGCACTGGAATTAAGAGGGGTTGGGGAAGGCTTCCTGTAGAAAGAGAGATTTTGGTTGGGACTTAAAGGAAACGAGGGAGGTCAATGGTTAGAGCAGAGGAGGGAGAATGTTCCAGGCATGGGAGAGAGCCAGAGAAAATACCAGAAGCCAAGAGATGGATGGATTGTCTTGTTTGTGAAGCAGCCAGCAGGCTGGTGTCACTGGATAAACAGAAAAACACTTCATCTGGAGGAGAAAAACAAGCCACGAACAACTAGAATGAAGTCATGAGTCTTGGGTTCTAGGCCCCCTGACCCTCCCTGATTTCTAGTGTGACCAGTTTCCCTAAATGCAAATAATGGATCATAATATCAGAAACCTACCTGATTGCAGTGATACACAGACAATGACTCTGCCACTAACCAATGCCACTAACAGGTCGCTATGCATTCCCTGGCCCTTAGTTTCCTTATTTATAAAATGAGGGAACTCACCTAAGTGATATTCAAGGCACCTTCTAGTTTTAACATTCTATCTTCATAAAGTTTGCTTTCCCCCTTTTTCTATATACAGGCCCAACTTATTTTTGAAAATCACAAGGTATTCAAATTAGTTCATACTATCCACTGGAAGGTCTAATACTGAAGCTGAAGCTTAAATACTATGGCCACATGAGAAGTAAGGTCTCAATGGAGAAGACCCTGATGTTGGGGAAGATTGAAGGCAAAAGGAAAAGGGGATGGCAGAGGATGAGATGGATGGATAGTATCATGTAAACAACAAACATTAACCTGGACATTCTTCGAGAGATAGTGGAGGATAGAAGGTCCATGGGGGTCACAAAGAGTTGGACATGACTCGATAATGACAACAATGTGCACTTAATTAGAAATTGAAAGACTGAATAAACATTTTGTAACTATTGACAGTTTCAAATATATTTCTCCACGTGTCATAGAATATCAGAGTTGGACAGGACCTCAGAAGCCATTCAGCTGAGCCCAGACCTGAACAAGAATCTCTGCTACTATATTATCAACTAGTCATCATTCAGCCTTGGCTTGGAGAGCTCTATTAACAGGAAACTTGCAACCAGCACAGGTGGCCCTTTCTACTTTTCGATGACTCAGCTGGGTTTCCTTACATTAAGACTAAATCTTACTCTTTGTAACTTCACCCTTGGCTCCTGGTTCCAACCTCTAGGGCCAAAAAGAACAAATCTAATCCTTTCCACATGACAATATTGCAAATACTTGCTGACAATTATCTGTCTGCCAAGTCTTCTCTTCTCTGGGTTAAAGCTCCTCAGTTTTTTCAACCAAACTTCACGTGGCATGACTTTGAGGCTCTTCATTGTCCTGGTCATTCACCTCTGACCGCTCTGTAACTCATCAATATCTTTCAAGCTTGAATACAATATTCCAGATATAAAAGAATAAGACCTTCCTGGACCTGAACGCTATTCATTTATTGTTGTTGCACAGTCATTTACAGTGATGTCCCAAGCTTCATGACCCCATTTGGGTTTGGTTTTTTTTTTGGCAAAGATACTGGAGTGGTTTGCCATTTCCTTCTCCAGATCCTTTTACAGATGAGGGAACTGAGGCAAACAGGGTTAAGTGACTTGCCCAGGGTGACACAGCTAGCTAGTAAGTATCTGAGACTGAATTGGAACTCAGGAAGAGGAGTCTTCCTGACTCCAGGCCTAGCATTCTATCCACTGCACTATCTAGCTGACCCAAACATTAAGACCTTCTAAATGCCAGACCCCGTGCTAAGGGACAGAAATATAAATTGAAAACAAAACAAAACGAAACAAAACAACAGTCCCTGCCCTCAAGGAACTTACAATCTAATGTGGGAAGACAGTTGAGTGGTGCAGTGGATAGAGCTCATGGCTCTGCCTTCCAGTCAGAAGGCTCAATCAGAGGGGCCCTGAATCAAAATACCCTCTTTGGCTCCACCAAATTCCTCATATCCTCTTTGGATGACCTGCCATCTAGCTGGGCATCCCCCAACTTGTTCCGATGAGGTTGATATTTCTATTCCAAGTTTAATACTTTATACTTGTTCCTGATACATTTTGTCTGGGTAGATTTAGTGGCTAATTTTACCATCAGTTTTTTTTTTTTTTAAATTCTGACCCTTTCATCTGACATGCTAGCTATCCCTCCTAATTTTGTGTCAACTGATATAACTCCATAGTGTCTTATTAATTACTCCCTTCTCTTCTTTGCTTGATACCTTATTTTTAAGCACATATGTTTCTTTTTATCATGACCGACACAACCTGAATACTCTGATATTTTGAGGAACCAATATTTCATCCGTGTAGAGGGTCTTATTCCTCTGTACTTCTTCATGGGCTGTTGTAGCCAAAAAAAAGTCATGAGCTGGGAGTCAGCCATCTGGGGATGTCCAGGTCTAGCTAAGTTTGGAAAGGTTCCTCTGAAGGACACACGGGTCATCACTGGGCATGGACTCCAAAGCCTTGTCAGCATCATTGGAGTTATCAGGGCTTCCATTCTACTTTCATTCCTTTCAAGAACCTAGCATCCCTACCACGACAAGATGAGGCATCAGAGGAGCATTTACATAGAATTATAACAACCAACAATAGCAACAAATGACCAGTTGCTAACATAGCTTGTCATTCATTGTTAGCTAGGCATCATTCATTACTAGTTATAAAGTGGTTTTCTAGACAGCCCATCTTGAGCACCTAAAATCCCTGCCTATACATAGACTGAGCATGAGGGTGATTATTTTCAAGAGTCATTTTTCTCCTCCATTCCCTCAACACCAAAACTAGATCATAACTGCAAAAAATTCCCTTACTTAGATAAAAAGATAAAGGCATGTTATTTATATACCTAAAGAAAAAGAGTATATTCAGCAGTATTTCCAACCTCTCTCATTCCACTGTTTCTTAAAATTCATTTATTTAATTTCTCCCAATTATATGTGAAAACAATTTTTAACATTCATTTTTAAAATTTTGAGTTCCAAATTCTCTCCCTCCCTCCCACTATTTCTAAAGAGGGATTAATTAATAGCGGGAATCATCCCACTATTTTTTTTTTTTAGGCAATTAGGGTTAAGTGACTTGCCCAAGGTCACACAGCTAGTAAGTGTCAAGTGTTTGGTCTGAGGCCAGATTTGAACTCAGGTCCTCCTTACTTCAGGGCCAGTGCTCTATCCACTGCGCCACCTAGCTGCCCCTCCCACTATTTCTAAAGAGGGATTTCTCCCTTACTTTTCCGAAAAAGAAACAAAGTTGAAGAAACAAGAAACTTTTCTGTGCTTCCCTCACTTCTACTTTCCTGTTCACTGTCATTAACAAGTGGGCTACCAGAAACACAATTAAGGGAGTTAATCCACTCTTTCTTCCCTCATTGGTCCAATTTTTTTGCATAAGAAAGGAAATATTGGTTCCACTTGTTACTCTGTGAATCTTTCTGGTTCATATGTTTATCAGAGAACACTCTTCTCCCTTCATCATAAAATGATAATGCTAACTTGCATTTGTATAGGACTTTAGGATTTGCACAACACTTTATATATGTCATTTCATTTGATCCTCAATAAATCCACTTTGGGAGGTAAGTGCTATTCTTATCCCTATTTTACAGATGAGAATAATGATGTTGATAGAGCTGAAGTGACTTGCCCAAAGTCACACAGCTGGTAATTGAGTCTTCTGGATCTCAAGGCCCATACCTGATCTCCTACACCACAGATGCCAAATACACTGCCTGCAGGTTGCACATAGCCCACAACACTCTCAAGTGCACCAGTTCCAAATGTAATTGGGAAATATTTAACAAAATCAATAAAAATACAATAAACACAGATATTACATTTTAAAACTAAGTCATTATGTGGGGATCCTTATGTATGGTTTAATGGCCCTTGTTTCTGTTTGAATTGGACACCCCCTAGCTGTCTCCACTGTACCCCAAGGCTCTTTCCCTAGACTGAGGTACTGTGGGTAATAAGAACCCCAGATAGGGGGTCACAATAGGAGAATGAGAGCCTTAGAGATTTTAACTGAAAGGTTGTCTCAGACTCACAACCAGACTCACAGATTGCAAGACATTAAAAATTGACATTTCCCAAGAGTCCTAAAAAAAAAAAATCAATTGGAAATGGAGAATGTTTTCAGTATTACTGATGGCCTTACTATATCTCCTGTTCATTTCGGTACAGAAAGGAAATAAAGCTGAACCTTCCAAGAAAGAGAAGAATTCTGAGTAAGATGCTAATTTATTTGTGTCTGTATATTCAAACCGCTGACCATGTGTTTATGAGAACTTAAAATAGGACTAAGTATTTATAATGTGTTTTTCTTCCAAAGAACTTCAAGCTTCTAAAAACCATTACCTCATTAATCTTCTTCTACCCCCATGTTGTTAATAGGAAACGTGATCATTTTACAAAACAGTTAACAGAGGAAGAACTCGCCTCCTGCTTTACTGAGAAAAAGGGGACCACCCACTATGAAGGTCGCCCTTCTTTTCCTCCTCTCCGCTACTCTTCTTCAATCCCCATAGTCTTCTCCCTGGCTCCAATCTCTGGGGGAGAAGTGATCCTTCTCCTTGCCAAGGCTAATTCCTGTACTTAGAGTCTTAATTCCACCCCTTCCTCTCCTCCAGGAACCTACCGCTGCTTACTTGCTCTCTCTCTAAATCTGTCCATATTGACTGGCTCCTTTCCCCCCACCTACCCTCATGCCAGATCTCCCCTATCCTTAATAAATCACTTGACCCTGCCATTCTTTCAAGTTATTACCCTCTAAGTCCTCCTTTCACAGCGCTGTGGACACTCTGCTTCCATTTCTTCAATTCCTTATGATCTGATTTCATAATTTACCACTTCATTGCAATCTCTCTCTCTCTCATTACCAGGGGTCTCCTACCTGCCAAAGCGAATGTCCTTTTCTCAGTCCTCATTCTATATGCCTACTCTGCAGCTTTCAACATTGCTAACTACCTCCTTAACATGCCTCACTTGGCGTCCTTTCTCTTTTTATGTTTCTTTCTTTTTTTTTTTTTTAAATCTCCTTTGCGAGATCTTCCTCCTCCTCCTCCAAGCCAGTAAGCACGGACAACCTTCCAGGTTCTTTTTTATGCTTGCCTGAATTCTCTCACTACACTCCTCATCAATTCCTGTGAGTTCCATTATTCTATCTCCAGAACCTAGGATACACACCCCCTTCACTTCTTCCTCTTGTAATAGCTGCTGATTTCCTTCCAGGCTCAAATCAACTGCTTATCCTGATTCTCCTAGTTGCTGTTGCCCTGCCCTTTCTTCCAAAACTAGCTCACCTTCATTTTGCATCTATTACGTGTATACTTATATATATATGTACATGTATCACAGAATGAAAGTTCTTTGAGAGGGAATGTTTCACTTTTGTCTTTTATCCTCAATGTTTAACAAAGTATCCATTACATAAAAGCACTTAATAACTGCTTACTGATTGACCAATAAATCTCTATGCTGAAGACTTTCCAATCTGTATCTCCAGCCTTAATTTCTCTCCTAAACTCCAATCTGGCACAGTCAACTGCCTCCTGGCTATTTCCATCTGGTTCCAAACCCAACACAGCAAGCATCTTTGTTGTTTATACTTGCCCTTCTTCCAAACCTCCCCATTTCTACTGATACCCCACCAATCTTCCACTCACAACCTTGAAGCATTCCGTGATTCACCTTCCACCATCTAACTCCAGCCAATCCTTCAGATCTTTTTTCATTTTACCCACCTGTCCTATTCCGGACAAAATGGCCTGCTGACTCTCCATCTCCCATCTCTTCTATCTCTTAACACAAGTGGTCTTCAATGTCTGGAATGCACTCCTTTCTCACTTCCATGTCAGAGAATCTCCAGCCCTTTTCAAAGTGTACCTCTGCTGCCAACTCCTTAACAGGGCCTTTTCTGGTTACCCCACTTAGCATTTGTTTTCCCTCAAAGTTAATTGGCATTTACCTTATATGTATTTTGTCTTTGCTTATTTGCACACACATCTATCTACCCAGTAGAATGTTAGCTTGTTAAGGGATGGTTTCATTTCTTGTCTGTGTGGAGTATACTTAGTGCCTAGCACATGGTGGGTGGTTAATGTTTGTTGAATTAATGAACCGTAGGTTTTTATATGATAAGCCTAGAGCATTTTGCATGACACTCTACCAACTGGTGGGGAGACTGTTGACTCAACCCTGCCTGCCTGTGTGAGCTGATGTGAGAGCTTTGGAGAAGACCAGCAGAGAACATGCATGGTGTCAGATTCTCTTGGGGGCTAACTGCAGACATGATGGGGGGCCAGTGGTGGTGAGAAAGGCAGAGAGAGACAGACATTTTGTAAACTGCTACCTTGTAGAGGAAGCTGGCTCTTGGAAACATCCCTGATTTCTGGTTTGCCTTCCTAGAGACTTTGGGAAATTTCCCCTTGGGTGAAATTGGTGTCTTTCCTGGATAAGCTGAGATTTCATCTCATTCCTATTTAAAGAGTTCATTCACACTGAGTATTTTCTGTATGTTCTAATCTATACGATTTTTCTGATTTGTTTGTTAATTGTTTGGTTAAATGAATCTATTTGCTATAAACTGCATAAGAGCTGAACATACAACTGCAAGTGTAATCTTGGGGTAATTTTGTGTTCATCTTTTAAGGGACAGTTGTTTATTTTGAACCTGCTGAATCCCCAGACTAGCAGGTGACACAGATATAATTCTAGTCCAGCACTTCTCCTAGGAATGGGGACAAGAAAAGTGCCCAGCCTCACAGTATTCTGGGGCTCTGTCGGTCCCTTTCAGCAGCTGTGGCACTGGCTATTCTGTCCCCAAGAGAACTTGGGATCATGTGAGTTTTGCCTTAGAGAAGTCCCCTCTCCCAAAGTTCTTATACCAGCTCCATCCTTCAGGAAGGCAACGTGAAGTCAGAATTCTCTCCACCAGTTAGCAAAGTCTTATGCAAAAGGTCCCAGCCTCAGCTAGAAACCAAGGTTTCACTGAATCAAGCATATAAAGATCCAGGGAATCATCTGAAATATTACAGATATGACAATGGACCTGGGAACGGAGAACTTGTTTTGAGATACCAGTCCATCCTAGAAGCAAATTGAATCAAGGCTTCACCGGGAATAGGGAATGTCACAGGGCTCGGGTTACACATTTTCAGCCATTTGATTGAAGGTCTTTTACCAGACCTGCTTACCTTGCACCAAAATGACAGTATAAATAATTCAAGACAGAGCAAAAGTAATACTGAAAGTATAAACATAATCAAGATGTAAAGGAGTCTACTTCCTGGAAATCACAAAAGGTCATCTCTCTCTCTAAACATCCCTATGTGCCAGGGTTATTTTGGGGGCAGATAGGTGGTGCAATGGATAGAGTGCTGGGCCTGGAGTCAGGAAGACTCATCTTCTTGAGTTCAAATCTGGCTTTAGACATTTATTAACCGTATGACCTTGGGCAAGTCATTTAACCTGTTTGTCTCAGTTTCCTCATCTGAAAAATGAGCCAGAGAAGGAAATGACAAACTATAATGTCTTTGTCAAGAAAACCCCAAATGGGGTCACGAAAAGTCAGAAAGTAACTGAACGACAACCTGGTTATTTTATGACTGCTGTGGCAAGACTTTCGGTTCAGCTTCTCTGTCTTACCCATTGAATACAATCTGACGATCATTTATTAAATGCCTACTATGTGCCTTCCCTTTGAAGTTATTTTCCATTTATGCTGGATATATCCCATATGTACATAACTGTTTGTGTGTTGTTGCCTCCATTTAAATGGGAGCTCCTTGAGACCAGGGGCCATGTCTTTGCTTTTGTTTGCATCCCTATAGCTTAGCTTTGTGCCTTGAATATAGTTAAGTATTTAATCAATAAATTAATTAATTAATACTTGTTGACAGACTTCCAGGGACTATATGGGATGCTGGAGATGTGAAGACAAAAATAAAAATAATCCTGCCCTTAAGGAGTGGAGGGTTGGGGACAGAAAACAGGCATGCAGATAAATACATATGAAATAATGTAGGGACAGAGAAAACCTTAAATGGGGAAGATTCTGAAATAAATCCATTGCTACCCCATCTCTTACTCTTGCAACAGGTGCTCAGAAACATACAAGATATTTTCAATTTCAACATAGGACCAGCAATGGCAATTCCCCAAACTCCAGCTTTCAAATGCATAACTCTCCAAGAAATCATGCGATCTGTCACAAGAAAACAAAGGAGTGGAACAAGAACCAGTGATGTGCTCTGGCCATTTCACGAAGAAATGGAGGGGCCTGAGATAAGATGGAAGAGCTGAGCTGGAGCTGGGAGAAAGAGGAAGCCTCCAGTTCTGAGGAGATTCCCATCTTTCCTAGTGGTTTCAGAAAAACTGAAGCAACAAGACAGCAGGGTTTACAGGCAAAATAAACACACACAAGTATTTTGGAATGGAAAAAAAAAGCATCTATCTCCTGAACAAAGCTTTACAACATATCTGAGCTGTTGTTTTTGTGGTAATTCATGAACCTTCTATTTCATCTCCCAAAGTCATGATGAATAGAGCTTTTTAAAAACATTCTAGCAATTCATCACATCTGATTTATGACTGAATGAAGTGGGCTCTCTGGAAAGCAGCTCTTACGCCCTAACCCTGTTCATGTCATGGGATAAAGGAAAGGGGCAAAAACCAGACATTTTGACAACATACTTCCTCTTGTCCTTGAGAAGCGTGTACTCTAGGACAGGGGTTATACCCATAACACAGATACACAACACAGACTGTTGAGGCAGTATCACTTCCTAAGTGTCTCAGAGACAAAGTACTGGGAGAGGAGTGAGGTCACCACAAATCAATGCAATCTAGGAAGGCTTCCTGGAAGGTGAATTTGGGATGGACTTTAAAAAACAGGTGAAAATTTAACAAGCCAAGAAGGGGAAGGGAAGATAGTAGAGATACAGGGAAAGCATTTGCTCAGTTCTTGGGAGGGTGAATTAAAGAATTTCCCTGCTCTAAACAGGGAAGAATGTATCAATAGCACAATTCCCTCTCTAGGACTGAACCCTAATGCAAGCGATGTGAGGTTTTTTGACATCATACTGTTGCATTGATGACTCTCACTGAACTTACCATCAATGCTGCAGAGGTCCCTCCCTTCTGAGCCTTACATTCTGTGATTCTCCCCTAGAGAATCCTCCTCTCTAGCCACCCCCTTTCCCACCACCTTGTACTTCTTAAGATTTTTCACTGTCTGTAAATTTCACCTCATTAGCTTTGGCCTCAATTTCCAGCATTTGGGGGTGGGGATCTTGACTATTTCCCAGCTTGTTAACTATACCTCCTAATTTTCTGTAATTGGCACACTTGATAGGCATGACTGCTTTGACCTTTACCAATCTATCCAGAAGCATTTAAGTGCCTACTATGTGCCGGGTCTAAGTTCTGGGGGATACTTACATATAAATAAATGTTGCCTGCCTCCAAATAACTACAATTCTAGTGGTTGGGGGGAGGGAGATGCTACATGTATGTTTATACAAAATAGATATACAACAAATTTTTAGGATACTAGCATCTGGGGCTGGGGGGAGGTGAGGAAACACTTCATTAGGTTGTCACTTGAGAGAGTTTTGTAGAAAAGAAGGGATTCTGGGAGGTGGAGGTTAGAAAATTAACAAACATTTCTGCCTGCCTCATATCTCGACCCCAATCCATCCTTCTTTCAGGCAACAATGTGATTTTCCTAAAGCACACGTTTGACTATGTTACCGAGCACAACCCCCCATCCCCGACTCAATAAACGCCAGTTATCAGCTCCCTATCACCTCCAGGAACAAATAAAAAATCCTATTTGCTTTCCAAGTCCTTCATAACCTATCCAACACCTTTCACCCCACACCCCTATGCACTCTTTGGTCCAGTGACCCTGGCCTCTTGGCTGTTCACCAAACAACACCATATCTCAGCTCCTGGCATTTTCTCTGGCTGTCCCTCCTGCCTGCAATGCCCTTTTCTCATCTCTGCCATCTTCCCTTGCTTCCTTCAAGTCCCAACTAAAATAACATTTTCTACAGGAAGCCTTTCCCATCCCCTCTTTATTCTAGTGCCTTCCCTCTTTTAATAATTCCCTATTCATGCTGTACATAAGCTTGTTTGTACATATTTGTTCGCTTGTTGACTTCCTCATTAGATTGAGAGCTCCTTGAAGGCAGGGATTGTCTTTTGTCGAATTCTGAATCCCTAGCACTTAGCACAGTCCTTGGCACATGGAAGGCACTTAATGTTTTCTGATTAAGCATTTATTACTTGTCTGGCATTGTGCTAAAACCCTGAAAATACAAAGAAAAACCAAAACAGTCCCTGCCCTCAAGGAACTCACATTCTAATGGGTAAGACAACGTGCTAATAAGCATGTCAAACAAACTGGACACATAGGATAAACTGGTGGTCAGATCAGAAGGAAGGCAATGTATTAGGGGGGCAATAAAAGCTTCTTTTAGAAGGTGGGGTTTAGGGAGTGTCTTGTGCAGGGAGCAGCCAATGTCACTAGAGTGTAGTGTATGTGAAGGGAGCAAAGTGTGACAAGACTAGAAACACAGTTAAGGATAAGTGGAGGTGATGGCAGAGTCCATTCCGGACATGGGAGGCAGCCGGTACAAAGGTGTGGAGACAGAAGATTGAGTGTTGTGTTGGAAGAAAGGAGACAAAGTCAGTTTGGCTGGACCATAGTGTGGAGGTTAGTGTTTAAACTGGCTAAAGAATTAGGGGAAGGCTTTAAAAGCAAAGCAGAAGAGTTTCGAGTTGATCCTAGTGGTAAAAGGGAACATCTGAGATTTAGTTTACTGAACAGGGGAGTGACATGGGCAGACCTGCACTTAGGAAAATCACTTCGGCAGCTTTGTGGAAGATGGATGATAGTGGAGGGAAAAGAGACCAGCTATGAGACTGTTCCAATAGCCCAGGCAAAAGGTTACTGGGTCCTGAACTAGGGTGATAGCTATAGGAATGGAGAGAAGTGGATAGAGAAACAAGACTTGGCAAATGGCTGGCTATGTGGGGTGAGAGAAAGTGAGGAGCAGAGGATAATGCTGAGGTTGCAAGCCTGGGTACCTGAAAGGATGATGGTGCCCTTTAGAGACCAAAGGTGGATAGAGATTTGAATCATCTGCAGAGATGGTAATTAAACCCATGGGGGTTGATGAGGTCACCAAGTAAAACACACACACACAGACACATACCAAGACTTCCACTTTCTTAAATCACTGATATTTATGAAATGCTTTGCAATCCTTGAGGTACTATAAAAATGCTAGCTATTATTATTTTCTCCAAACAGTGAAAAAATACACTTATGCCACTTATGTGTTGGCTCTCCCCCAACTCTTTCTCCGTCCTGCTCCTTCTGAACAAGCAGTGGTATCTCTAAGTCTACTCTGTCCCCTTGGGTTTAGATCCCCAATCCATCTTGCTGATACACGATGCATTTATACATAGACAGAAGCCGGGGCATCTGTGAGCATTCATGGCGGCTCTGTTCTCAGATATGGTTTCCTGCACATTTCAAGACCTGTATAGTGTTATTCTTTACTCTAACTTGTAGTTATTCTCCTTAGCGTAGTTCATTTGGTGCACATACATAAGGAATTTTCACCATTCCCACTTCTTCTTCCTATTGAAGTCCTTTGGATTTTATTTGCAAGTCTTTGAGAAAATGCATTTTTACCAGCTATCCTTTGGTGTGCTCCTGCCTGTATTTTAAATCACGGTCCAGAAGTCCAAATTCCATTCTCAGGCATCATCTTCTTAACCAATTGTTCAAATTTCTCCCTTTTATGAAGCCCTTGTGTTCCGTGGGCTGAGAGATGAAAATACCCCCTGTACTCCTAAGGTTTTCTATTTCTTACCCAAGATTGTAATTTTTAAGCAACTTTTTCTGGGTTTCTTCAGGCGGCATCATTGGTGACCACATAGGTCACCAGAATGAAAGAATGAAAATATAAATTCAGCCCGGCACTTAAGCCCCTGCACAATCTGGCCCCAAATGACCTTTCTACTTTTGCTTCACAATACTCCTCCCCATTCTTCATGTACTACGTGTTCATGGCAGATTGAAAGACACATCCCCCAAAGTCCACGTCCCATCCTTGCTCCCTCCATGCACTGCACAAGACCATCCCCATGCTTGGAATATACTCATTCCTCACTTTCACCTCTCAGAATCTTTACATTCTTTAAACCTCAGCTCTGGTGCCACCTCCTCTGGGAAGCCTACCCTGATGTTAACCACCTGCTGCCTCCTAAGACAACTCGGTAATTTTTTTTTTGTATAGATGTCTTATTCCCACCCTCTACCCCTACATAGAATGAAGGTTCCTTGAGGGCAGGGACTCCTTTTGTTTTTGTATCCTCAGGTACCATAGCCCGGTGCACAAAAATGCTAAATAAAAAAGAGACTGAATTAATTTAAAGCTCTTGGACCTCAAACCTTTTATCATTGTTGGAAATCAGTTTGACGACAAGAAGTTTTAGCTAATAAGTAAAGGATGGTTCTTTTCAGTGCAATACTGGCACTTAGACATTAAACCTCTTGGTTCGCAGACGGATGCTATAGTTTACATATTTTATCAGTCAATAAAGTCATTTTAATTTGGCCAGCAGGTTCACCAGAGCTAACAGGGTAATGTCAATGGCATGTGATTATTGTGCATGTGAATAGAATTACGTCTTATCTTTCCAAATCAGAAGGGGCAGGTCTATGTCACCAAATACCTCAATACTGACACGGAAGCATGCTATCTTATGCTTCAAATCCAAAGGTAATACACTTTGAAATAAAAGATAAAGAGTTAAGCAGTATTTCCAACAGAGATTTTTAAGTCAAGGCAAACAAGATGCCTGGTCTGACGTCTCCAGGTCATCTCTAATCTGCTGATCTCCAGAGTACACCTCCAATCTGCTTCTATAATTTTCCTGCTTATTTAATCAACTAACCTCCTTTTGGACAGTCTACCTTTAAAATCTAGCAATGATTCTGCTCAAAAGATTAAAAATAACCAGTAGATTTAGTAAAACAGCAGCAATGTACCTCAAAAATTAAATTTTTCTATCTAACAATTTTATTTTCAGTTCTGAATTCTTTCCTTGAGTCCTCCCTCTCTCCTGCCCATTGAGAAGGCAAGGAAAACAAAACTCCTTACAAATATGTATAGTCATGCAAAACATTCTTGCATTAGCTATGTCCAAAAATAGAAAAAAGAGAAGAAAATACACTTTAATCTGCACTCTGAGTCCTTGAGTTTCGCTTTTGGAGGTGGGGAGCATGTTTCATTGTGAGACCTTTGGAACTGTGGTTTGTCATTGTGTTGGTCAGAGCTCCTAAAGTCTTTCAAAGTTGTTTATCTTTACAACACTGCTGTTATTGGATACATTGTTCTTCCGGTTCTGCTCACTTTCACTTTGCAACAGTTCATATTCACATATCACTTCACATCAAAAGTCTTCCCAGGTTTCCCTGAAACCATCTCATTCATCATTTCTTACAGCACAACAGTATTCCATCACATTTACATATCACAACTCGTGCAGGCATTCCCCAATTGATGAATATTCCCTCAGTTTCCAATTCTTTGCCACCACAAGAGCTGCCATAAAGATTTTTATATTTATGGATCTCCCTCCCCCCACCCCATCCTATCACTAATCTCTTTGGGATTTAGACACAGTATTACCAGTATTGCTGGGTCAAAGGGTACGCAGAGTTTAACAGCTTTTTGGGCATCATTCCAAATTGTTCTCCAGAAGGGCTGGACCATTTCACAGCTCCATCAACAGTGCATTAGTGTACCTGTTTTCCCACCATCCCTCCCGCATCTATGATTTTCCTTTTTTTGTCATCTTAGCCAATCTGATGAGTATAAAATGGCACCTCAGAATTGTTTTTATTTTTATTTCTCTAATTATTAGTGATTTAGAGAATTGTCATATGGCCATATACCTTTAAAGTTAAAAGCAAAAAAGCATTAACCCTAGAAGCAATGTAAGTAGGAATTCAACTCCTTGTGTCTTTTAATCTAACAATCACCGATGTAGCCTCTACCATGTAAAAGGTACTGGGGGAATGTAGATAATTCCTGCCCTCAATAAGCTTACATTTTTTTGTGGGGGACACATCAAAGATACAGATTTAATATAAGACAACATAAAGATTGATGAAGGACCAAGGACTGAGGTGGTGGTGACCTGACTGAGGATCCAAAGATTTTGACAGATTAGAATGATGGGGATAAGTGTCAAGTATATGTTAGGTTTTTTTTCCCCTTTAAATCAACCACACAAGTAAATTATGGAGTTTAAAACATGGGTAAACAATTCACGCGAAAGAGATGTGAAAGGTTGAATGGACTATAAAGTCAAAACAAATCAAGAATGCGATGTGGCAACGAAAAAACCTAACACAATTTTAAGTCAGAGTCATGTTTTTAAAGAAGGAAGTGCTATAGTCTACTATATTCTGCCCTGGTGAGATCTCAATAGGGATACTAACTCATGGGAGCTGATGAAATCACAGATAATGACTGTAAAGGGACTAAAAAAGATGGCCCAAGATAAAGACCTCAGGTACACCTATGCACAGAAGGCAGGACAAGGATAATGACCCACTAAAGGAAATGGAGGACCAGTTGGCTAAGGAGGAAGAAAACAACAGGACAGAGTAGAGTCACAAAACCCAGGGAAGAGAGTGTCTCGAATCGGGCAACGAATAGCTTGGTAAAGCTTAAAACCCTGTATCAATATGGGTTTTCATTCGAGTTTGGGGAGGCAGGGGGAAGAAGCAGCCTAAAGGTTCAGGAATGAGCTTGACAGAAAGCCAAGCTTCCCCCATTGTTGTAAGTGGTACTACACTTCAAGGCATCTGTGATCTTTGATGTGGCTATAATCTCCACCAGAATGCAGATCCTGTGGGTATAGTCCACGGTCTCCTCTAAGTTCTCAAGGGGGGCTTGATTTAACATGGTGGAGGCCTTCTAGTTATCCTCACACGGTGTGAGTCCCCATGCAGCACTCAGACTTGAGTGTGATCTCTTGCTCCCATTACATGACTAGGCCACATTTTTCTCACACAGCTCCTAGAAGATATCCTCTATGCCGTTTCTGGCTATATGGTGGCGCCTATGTACATCTACCATACATCTCTCCATTTCCCTTTGGGTCATCCACCATTTTGATAACTGAAAGGTTAAGGGTGTTCCATGAATCAGACAGCACCATCCAGAAAAGACTGGTGTTTTCAAAGTTAGGTTTGTTTCAGGAAAACAGTTTGGGATTGTTGAAACGACTGTGCCAAATCTCAAATGCAATACAGCCCACCCTCTCAATGCAGCTCACTGTTCATCGGTAGTATCGGTCCAGGATAACTGTACACAAGCTCAAAGGATTGTCCATCTAGATGCTTATCAGTTTGGATAACAGGCATTCTTCATCCCCTTGGTTTTCCGTCTGGATTATTAGACTAAACTCTTTTGAGTGGTGGTATACCTTGTTAGGAAGGCTTTGGAGTATTCCAGGACTTGATGCAGTTCAGTATAATGCCAACTGAAAAAAAAAAAATTGGAAGATTTCATCTATAGAGAATCCCTCTTCCAACTGAACGCTGTGTGGGACATCCTTCATGACGGCGGCAAATAACTTTGATGAACACATCTCCCTTGTTTTATGACTTGTCAGACAGAAATAATTGGAGGGTTGTTGAGGAAAATTCCTTCTACTGATGCACGTCACAGGGAATATGCAGCATTTTAACATGTACGTGGCAAACACCTTGGTGAGTCGTAAAGTCACATTTTGTTCTCCTGAATCAAAAAAACAAAACAGAACACAACACAGTGGGATCTTACATTTTCTTCACCTTTCAATCCGTTGTGGGACCGAGGCAATAATGAGAAGCAAATGTCAAATTATAACAGACAACAAATGAGAGCATACTAAATTCAGAAGCTCTCAACTGCACCAACAAAAGATAATTCACCACAGTCAAACGGACATGGCCCTCGTTCAGTTTCTTCACCCGCCCCTTTAGCCCCTCTGAAAGAAAAGAGGAGACTCTAGGAAGGTTCCTTGTGAATGTAGATCACCATTTATTGTAGTTCAAGAGTCAGGAATTGAACAGAGGACACTGTCAGTGGAGAAAAAAAACAGGAAAAGAAAAACAAAATTTTTTAAACAGGCTTAATTTCTTTAAAACACTTCGTGGTTTCAAAATCCTTTTTTTCCCCCCAAAGGAAATTCAAGAATTCAAGTATTGTATGCAGGGGCAGTAATACAAAATCTTCTTGCATGTGTTGCTGTTTAGAAAAACACGCTTTTAACATTTCCCACACTCTTTCTGCTTTGGTAAGGCCAAGTCATGGACAGAAACTAGTTTTCAACATAAAAATGACCCCTGCTCCCAAACTCGCAAATTCAAGAGTTAGGGAACTTATTTACCCTCCTGGAGGTAAATAGGAAAGGTTTAGAACTGTCCCTTAGCATAGTACATCACCAGTTTTAAAATTAAAAAACAAAAAAACCAAACCAAAACAAAACAAAACAAAACAAAACAAAAAAACAAACAAAAAAAAAAAACAAGAAAACCAACAAAACAAAAAAAAACAAACCCCAACAACATGTCATTTAAGTCCTGATATACTCAAACACTTCCTTTTCTGCAGCTGTTTTCTTAGATTCCTATTTCAGGGCTTATTAAAGACCAGAGCAACAAGGTTCTCTTTATTTAGTTCACGATAAAAAAAATTTTTAGAAGGGACATTTCAAAAGAAAAAAAATCCAAATCCTGAAAATATTTTGCCCTTTTTTAAAATCATGTGTCACCTAACACCAATTAAAAAAACAAACAAACCCAAATATGTGAATATGATATAAAAATACGATCCCAGGATTAACACTTTGTTGCAGGCACAGTTATTTCATAGAATATATGTGTTTAGAGGGCCAGGGGAAATAGGAGTTTATTTTCTCATTTTTTTTTTTTTTTTTTTGCATCACTTAAAAAAAAAGGAAAAAAACCAAACAGCAGTGCAAGAGGGGGCAGGGAAAAGGAGAAAATAAGATTCTTTAGCAGCAAAATGTCCAAAGTTCTAATCACAATCAAATCAACGGATATCTGTTTGTAAAAAATAAAGTTGAAGGGATGCTGCCCAGATCCATTCGTCATTGCTAAAATGTTACAGCTGCAAAAACCCCAATTGTGACACTGAAGGACATGTTCTGCAACACGAGCAACCTCCTAGTATGTCCCTCAAGCTATTGACCATCTTTATCACTTAAATATATGTACAAGAGTTAGGCGTTTCCTCTCACTGATGTCCTTCCAGCTCTCTGCTGTAAGTCACTGCTGGTGGGTCCTCTGCATCCTCTGCCACCTCCATCCTTCAATGATTAACCAGTACCACTGCTGCCAAGGCTGCTCCTGCTTGCCTCAAGAGGCCTGGCTATTTCAGGCTGGGGGAAGCAGGGCAACCTAATGATCAGTGTTCTGTTTCTCTCTCATCCAGGCTTGGATTTGTTCTTTCAATTCTGGCACTAAAGAAAAAAAAAGTAAATAAGGATTAATGCTCCAAACAAGAGGATTTCTTCTCCTGAGAAATTATACCTAGAGGCCTCCAAAACTGGGAAGAAAAAGTCATTCTTTTGATAGACTGTGTGGTGAAAGTACTAGGGAGGAAAAAACAGGGCTAGGAAGGGGAGAAGAAAGAGGCATTATGTGGCAAAGAACAAGGGGAATTTTTATGTCTGAGACCAGGCACTGCAGGGTTTGTGGAGCTGGTAGATTTTAATTAATTTCTATTACAGAGGGGAATGTTATCATGATCTTCTGTAAGTCAACAGGTAGGAGAAGCTTGGCACGTTCTGCCCTGGTACTGGCTCTCCCCACTAAAGTGCTCGGTGAATTAAGTACCTGGCTCCAGCATGCTCTCCGTCAGCATCTGTCGATTGAAGGGATCAGTGGGTGAATTCAGCAGGTGCCGAAGAATGATCGAGCGGTCCATGATGGTGCCAGAGGGCAACCTCACAGGGTCAGTCATTAGGGTGTCCATTAACGGGTCTGAAAAGATAATGATATCGCCATTAAAAGCCTGCACCTAGCAGTACAGGGCACAAACAAGGCAAAGATTCTTTCCCAGATACTGGAAAAAAGAAACTTCAGAAGGAAACCAATTTAAATTTAAGTTTCTGTAATTCATCCAGTTTTGCATGAAGAAAAGAACTGGTTCAGATCATATGCTTTGCTCTTTGGTGAAGAAAACTAATCTTTCGACAGCTGCTGCTGAGAAGAAGGGAATATAATGTCACACTCTCAAAGGCTTGCAATAAAGATGATGGGAAAGGATCTTCCCCATAGGAATTCTCAAAAATTTTCTTTTTAAAAGAGCAATTCTAATTTGTAAAAGGGCTATTTGGTTAGTCTTAAAGAGAATGGATTAAACAGGTCTTCTCCAGACCCAAAGGGTAAAAAACTAGGGAGAGGGGGTGAATGTTGAAAGAGGTCAGTTTAGAGTTGATGGAATGAACAACTCCCCAACAATTTGGGCTATTCCCAAATGGAAAGGCCTGATGCAGGATAGAGTGGGTCCCCCTTTCCCTGAAAGTCTCTAAGCAAAGGCTGAATGCTCATTTGTCAACAGATCATAGAAGGGTTTTGTTTCAGATGCAAGCAGGACTACAGGGCCACTGAGACCCCTTTCAACTGTGAGTCTGTGAAATAAGATAAGGAACTTACAATAAGACTAAGGGTAGAAGTAAGGAGAAAATACATTTAATGCTAGCGAAGCATTGCTTCAAAAAGAAATCACTGCAATTTAAAAAAATCATAAAAATTTTTAAAAGTCCCAACACCTCTATCACAAATAATTCCGCTTTCATAGGAAACATAGCTTGCCTCTGAATTCATCGGGAGCATCACTGTAATCAATTTCAGCCCGGGCATTCTTGGCCACTATTTCCTCCACCTTCTCTGCCAGCAGCTTAAACTTCTCTATTGCTATTGTGGACTTTATCCCTGCTTTGCGCATCTTCAAAATCACCTCTTCAAACAGCTCCTTGCTATATGATCTCTGAAAAGGAGAAGTTTCCACGTAAGAGATAAAGCAGATTCAATCCAACACAGACAACCAGATTCAGGAAGTATTCATAGAAAGAAATGTTCAGATGCTGGAAGGGGCCATTCTCAATCAATTCCTATTTCAGTGTTTTAGCTTATGTAGTTTCCCTGGATTTGGAAGGCTCAGGTCAGGTCAGGTAGATGGACTGGCTGCGGGAAATAATGGTTTTTACCTCCACAACAAATAGCAAAGTGAAAGAAATCTGCACATCAAAACCCATTAACTGCTTCTTTGTTTTTGATAATTGCTCTAATTTAATCACATAAAATTCAGGCCATAATTTACCGACATGGATACAGGCTACAAGAATGAAAGTACTGAATCTAGGAATCTCAAAGGCCAGGGCAGCCCTGCCCTAGAAGTACTTCAGCTGACATCTAGCCAGGCAATGTCACTGAGACATTCAGAATGGCTTTAGACCAAAAGCTGTATTCAATGGCTAACAGGCAAGAGTGGCTGCACCAGGCAGAGATGAACTAATCTCTGTGACAACTAACTTGTTTATTCCTGTGACACCCCCCTTATCGTGGAAAGGGGGAGGCATACATCTGTTTCTCCCCTTGGGAGCTGAATATCTTGCTGCAAAAATTAGCAAGCATGCAGTAGGAAGAATGTTGGGAAGCAGCCAGTTTGCTACAGCAAACTGCAGGAAGCCAGATCCACTCAGAAAATTCTGCAGTCCCCATAGGCAGCATAAATCAATTTTTAAAAAGCATTTTCTCTTTTATTTCCTGACCAAAAAATAAAATACAAAGGGCACAAGTTAGGCTACAGTGGATATTCTCAAGAAAAAGCAGCCTCTGCTTAGCTTTAGGGTTGTGCCATTCAACTTGGCAGTGTATAAGTCTCGCTTGCATGTTCTCTAGTTTAGAAGTTTTCCTTTGAAAAACCTAATATTGCACACTTCCTTGTTATGCCACTTGATAAAAATGTAACCAAAATCCTTGCATAGGTTTAAAGTGAAAAAAGCTCAGGAGAGAAATTCTTACTAAGTACTTTTGGAAAAACAATCAAAATTCAGAAGCTTTTAGCTTTGAGCTCAAGAAATCGTTGGTTTATTGAACTGTGGAGTTCCATTATTTCTGATTCTCCCCTGTCTAGTCATTCATTGATCTATTTCTCTATTTTTAAAATCAATATCAAATGTTTTTGAGGACCACTTCTTCATAAGACACTTGGAAGAGTGGAAGTGCCATCTCCCCATTCTGACCTTTTCCATTATTTCCTGTGATATTCTAGATAATCAGTTCCTTCACAGGAATTTAAAACTGAATTGAGTACTGTAAAGTATTCCATCGATGGTTTGACTGGTGTAGTAATTAAAGTTATAAATTAATTATAAGGGAGCTGAAAAGAGTCTTGCATCTGGGGTGAGAAATTCTGCTTGGAAATCCTCGTCCTGCAATTTAAAAGTTGTGTGAGCCTGGTCATTTCCTTTCCACTCCTGTGGTTTCAGCTTCTCTACTTGTATGTTCCATATCTTGAATACAGAGCCTTATGGAAAGACTTAGATGAGCCAATACAAAGCTAAACTAAGCATAGCCAAGAAACAATATAAACAATGACTACAACAATGTAAAAGGAAAAAACCACAAAACAATCAACAATAAATGTTGCAAAATCATCCCTCCCTACCTAAAGAGATGAGAAGACACTTCCCTGCATTCCTACTGGTGGGTAGGGGCTTCAACCCAACAACAGTGATTTATCCACAAGATGTAGTGTCAAAGTATCTTACAGGAAATGGGATCTCTACCTCTACCCAATAACTCTCACACACACAACCCCTCCTCCCACAGAAGCCCCTCTTTGCAACAAGAAGTGGCATCAAGCAAAACAAATCAGCACATGAGCCACGTTTGAAAACCTAAGTCTCATTCTGCGTCTCTGGTCAAGCATCTCTCTGTCAGGAGGCATCTTCACCAATGACTTTTTTAAAGTCACAAGTGATCACTGCTTCGATTTGGGTTCTGAAGTCTTTCAAAGTTGTTTTTCTTTATGATATTTCTTCATGCTTACTGTGTAAACTCTTGTTTTTCTGTTCCATTCCATCCTGCATCAGTTCAGACAAGTCTCAAGTTTTTCAATCTGTTATGTGTGTTATATATTTTCAATTTGTTATCATTTCTTAGAGCACAATGATATTTGATTACATTTATTACAATTTTTTCAGTTATTCCCCGAATGACTGACAATTTCTTTGTTTCTAAGTTCTTTGCCACAATGAAAACTGCTGTTCTAGTGAATAATAATAGCCAACAAACATTAAATGCCCACTATGTGCCATGCACTGTGCCAGACACTGGAGGTACACAAAAGGCCGAAGATAGTCTAGAGACAACACATAAAAAGAAACCAAAGAGGAGAGGGAAGGTTATAGGGGCAAGATGAAGTCCTGTAGCTGAGGCAGGAAATGACCTGAGGAGGTTTCAGAGTTGACTTTATCTTGCCGAATTGTGAGTTTCTGGAGATCATCTCAGTGGGAAATCATCAGTGTCCTCTTTAAATGGTAGAGGATTAAGGAGGAACTCTCCAGTGTGTTCAATTTTCTACCTCTCCAATAAGAGAGAAGGATAGGTCCCAAGGTCAGTGGTGCTGAGGGGATTCTAGTTTCAGAACTGTTTTCAGCAGAGTGGGAAAGAATGAGCTGAATTTTCTAGCTGCCCTCTTCAAACAGAGGGTCTGGAAGGTGCTCCCAGATAGCCATCCCCTACTCCTTCCAATTGAGTTTCATAGTGGATTTAATCGTGCAGACTGATGAGTTTCTAGAGATAATGAAATCCAAGAAGTCAGGCAGGTGGGAAGTGTTTTAAATATTTTTGTATGTAAGGGTACTTTCCCTCTGCCTTTGATTTTCTTGGAGTTTATGCATAGCAGAGTTATCACTGAGTAAAGAACATGTACAGTTCAGTGCCCTTTTGGGACACAGTTCTAAATGGCTCTACAGAATTAACAAATAAATTAAGAGTTCCACCAACGGCACATTAGTATGTCTGTCCTCTCCCAACTCCTTCTACCACGGTCATTTTCTACTCGTGCCATCTTTGCCAATCTGAATGGAACCTGAGAATTGTTGTAGTTTACATTTCCCTTATTTACAATGTAAATAAATAATTTACATTTCGCTGTCATTTCAAGAAATAAGCTCCTACTATGTGCCAGACACTGTGCTAAGCACCAGGGATACAATTATTAAAGACATCCCTGCCCTCAAGGAGCTTACAATCAAATGGAAGGAGGGGGAAGGACAGGCACTCAGGAGGGGGTGCAGGGGTGGACAGGAATTAGGTGGGAAGGGAGGACCACGTGAAGTTGTGGAGTTGTAACCAGGCAGGGCAGCACATGCAGATGGTGCCCAGTTTCTGCCATCTATAAAGGAAGGCACTGGGAGGAGATTGATACTCCACCCTTCAGTCAGAGGGAAAAACAGCATGGTGATGTAACTGGGAGTGATGAGCTTAACCTGAGAGTGGCAACTTGTTCTGTGGAGTTGAAACACCAGGCAGGGCAGCAGATGCAGAGTAGAATGAGCTGGAGCATTTTTTCATATATTTGTTGACAACCCGTGTTTCTTCATTGGAAACTCAGCCGCTCATATGAATCACTGGCTTTTCTATATGAGTCTGACTTGCTTTTGATGATTTTTTTCATTTCCATTGTAGTCACTGAATATATCATTCCCTTGATCCATTTCCCCGCCCCCCTGCTTGTGTTCACACAAATCTCCCTAAGTTTCTCTGAATTATTCACATCTATCATATCTGACTGCACAATAATGCTTGATTACATTCACATACTATAGGTTTTGCATTCTTTCCCCAAATGATAGACATACACTTTATGTCCAGTTCTTTAATTAACACAAAAGTACTGCTTTGAATATTTTGGTATACATTGGACATTGATTCTATCTGATTTCCTCAGTATGTAAGCCCAGGGGCCAATTTGGGTCAACAGGTATGGACAGTTCCTGGGGTCTGTGACCTTTTAAAAAATATTTTTATTACTGCATTTCAACATAAGTAGTTTCTTTTGTAATCTTATGCCTTTAAAAACATTATTCTAAGTAAGGGTTTTGCAGGATCAGCAGATTTAACACACAAAAGATTCAGGCTCTCTGGGATTTTTGTTTCTAGACAGGATGGTCTATGAAGCCTCTGAGGTTGGTTAACTTGGAGATTGTGTCATTTTGTGAAGTAAAAAAGTACTACTTACAAACAGGTAATCTCTTTTCCATTGATGCAGATTAAAAAAAATGAAAATGTGGGGGTTGATGAAAATGATTGAAAAAAAAAAAGGAAGCTCAATGATAGGGTAAGAAGGAGACAAAAACTCTGCTTCAGTTTTTGGTAGAGATGGTATAAATGAATCCACATTCCACGTCTTTCTTCTATGGGGTCTTTGAGCTTCAACAACACAAAATCCCAATCTCTTCCAGTTGAATTTTTTTTTTTGTGAAAAAAGTGAAACAGTCTAACATATGCTAATTCACAGGGCTTTTCTCTCATTCCTTTACCAAAACAAGCAGTTCTAGGAAATAGTGAGGAGTTTCTCGCCATCCCAAAGGCTATAAACAGAAGCTATCTATTGTAGAATAGACTCTTTTTAAGGTATAGGATGGGCTAAATGACCTCTGACGTGCTTTCAAGTTCTAAGATTCTGTGACTCATCCCGTAACATACATGGGAATCAACCCATGAGCGTGTGTATATGTGACTCCCCATCACACTGATTCATATGGTGCCGTTCTGCCAACTGTCATTTTAAAAACCTGCTCCTCTCATTTTTAGGTGGAAAACCATAAGAAAAGAACAAGTGTAGTGAAGCACACAGGAAGAGCTGGGCTTCTGCCTCCAGTACTCACCTGGTCATCTGCAATGGCCTTAGCAAAGCGGGCACAGTCGAGCTGCAAGTAAATATCTGTCAATTGGTCCAAGAGCTTCTTTGGTTCAAACCCATATTTCTCAGGGTTTTCCACTTTCAGGTCACGGCACTTGGGGCCACAGAGTTGCTGAAGATTAAAATTCAGCATAGCAGCCAAGCGTGGTCCAAGTTCCTAGAGAACCAAAGTAATATAGAAACTCATGGCGCCGAGAGTAGTGAGACCAAAAAAAAAAAAAAAAAGTTCTGCATTTATGAAGGAGGAATAATATTAATCTTCAACTTTTACAGCAGCTGCACTCATTCCCCTCAATCTCTCTACTCTGCCCTCAAGCTGGAAAGAGACAAATCAATTTGTAATCCCCAATGACTATATGAATGCTAATGTTCAGAGAGAGGCGGAAGCCTACATTTCTAGGGCTTCCAACCACTAACATTAAATGGTGACTACAGAAAGAGCAGCCTGGGAAGTGAATACAGCAAACAAAGAATCTTTACTCACAGGTCTGAGGAAAGGCTTCTGGACTTGCTTGGTGAGAATATGAAACATATCCACTGTTTCTGTAGCTAGTGCAAGATATGAGCGAGACACACGCTCGTCCTGAGCGAGCTGAGACTGACGAGCCTGCTGCTGGTCCTAGGAACAGGCAACCAATGTCAAATAAAGTGTCAGCAACTGCCCTCTGTTACTCACCAAAACACCATGGAAATTCCAGAGGTAAATGAGGAGCCATTTCTACTCCAGAGAATTTTATCAGTTAATAAAAATGCCAAAAGTTTACTTTGACCATTTTGGAAGGAAATGTTTCTGTTACGATGTAGAATAAAAACAATATATAACTTTTCATTAATAACTTGGTTATGAAAATTCTTAGCTAGCCCCGTGAAAACAGGAACCAGGGATAGAGACCATTTGCCCCTATTCTACATGGGCTTACAATGATTTTTTAAAATTCTTATGTTTGCTTTCTATGGCTTTTCTCTTCCCTCCCCCCTTCCTCTCCCCTCCTTCCTCTCCCTCAGGCTGTCATTTTTTCATCTCATCTCATCAGCCTGACTCTAGTAGACTTCTTGCATTTTCTAAACTGGTCCTCCTGGTCTGCTGTTAGTGAAGTAACAGCTTTTGGGAATTGTACATAAAGAGTAAATGGGCCCTGACTGGGGACCTAAGGGGCTCTTTCTATGAATAACATATACGAATTTGACTGGGCACTCATCATAGTAAGGCAATCCTCCCAATTTCTCCCTATGGATTTCCTAGCTAACTCCTCCCCAGAAGTGATTGCAAACTGCTCCTCTCCTCTCCTCCCTTCTCTGTCAGCCGAGGTCTGCCTCATCCTTTATGAGGAAATGGAGGTGTGATTTGACATAAGCCACTTAAGTGTGTCCTCTCCAACACTCTCTCCCCTTCCTCCGGTCTGCCATACCAAGATGACCTTTCTCCTTGCCAAGGCCAGTCCCTCTAGAGGGTCCCTCACATCTTCTCCTTACAATCACCCCCTCCATCCCATCCTTAGCCCTTTCCTGGCTCCTAGCTCTAAACACACCTGAGTCTTTCTCCACCCTTAAATAGATTCACTTGACCCTTCTGACACCTTCCACTGTTACTCTAGAAAAGGTTGCCTATGCTTGGAAGGCTTCAAGTCCTCTCCTCCTGTTTCCTCTTCAGTCTTCTGCAGCCTGCCTTCCGACCTCACTCAGCTAAACTACCCTCTCCAGTTACCGGAGATCTCTTAATTGTTAAATTTCTTTAATCTGTCAAATGTCTTTTTTCAAGCCTTATCCTTCTGGATTTCTCTGCCACATCTGGGAGCTGCTGCTCTCTCTCTTCTCCCTCTACTCTCTGGGTTCTTAGGACCCTACTCTCTACTGGCTTTCCTACTAGGTTCCCTCCTTCTCCAAGTGCTTTGATGGTTCATTATTGAGACAGCTCCTTTAATGCTGGGTGTTTCCAAGGCTCTGTCCTGAGCCTCTCTATACTTTGTGTTCTGCTGACCTCATCAGCTCACATGTCTCTGAAGATGACTCCTACATCTATATATCCAGCCCCAGTTTCCTTTATAAACATCAATCCTGCATCATTAATTGCTAATTAGACATTTTGACCCAGATCAACTCTTGCCTGACCCACTGCAATTGTCTCCTGAGAGAGCTTTCTGCCTTCATTCTCCAGTCCACAGCTGCCCAAATCATTTTCCTTAAGCAAAGGTCTGATCTTCAGCAGCTTCTGATCTGAGAGAGGTCACAAAGCCAGAATGGCTCAGAGATGGGGCTCACCCCCAGCTCGGTTTCCACTGTGCTCTTCTGCCTCTCACTGCCTGCCAGAATCAAAATAATGAATCACACTTTTATGGGGCTTGAAAAGTTCACCAAGTCCTTCCTGCACAGCCATCAGGCAAGGAGTTAGATAACAAAATGATCATTGTTCCCATTTTACTAATGAAGAAAAGTCTCACTTTGACATCATGGAGGTCCCTCTCCTCCCATTCATGCAAGTTTAGAACAATAACTAAGAGACCGAACTGGGAGAGACAAAGAAATGCTGAAGGATGAAGTTTAGATGTATCAGTGTTGTATCTGACTAAAAGTGACATACAACTTATTTCTGATAGCCTTAACTTAGCAGAACCATTGTTTCTTCCAATCAGCACAAAGAACTAAATGCTGACTATATACATTCATTCATTCAACAAGGATTTACTGTGTACCCACTATGTGCAGGACTCTATTGTTACTGTTGACCAGGACACAAGAAAATGGCCCTGCCTTCACGGCATACACAATCTAAGATATTTATACAATCTATGTATAAATATCTTCAATGGTAATGTCATGTCTGTGTTAAGTGCTTGCCACAAAGGAAGGAGAGGCTGCTTCTGCACATGGGAATGATGAGGCAAGCTGCTGTGGAGGTACGTGGAGGCCCAGCATAGGAGCAAGGACTTGAAGGGTGGGTAGGATTTGGATAAGGGAAGGAGTGGGTGAGGGAATGATTGTTTGTTCCAACTGGAAAAAAAGGAGAAGGGCAGCTGCATTTTAAGGCAGCGAGGCTGAAAGTGTGCTGTATGCCTGGCAAGTTGTTCCCACGGGCTAGACAAGAGGTTCCTATAGAAAGCCGGTTGGAAATAAGGTTGGAATTACACTGAAGGCTCTGGAAAGTCAGACTGATGGGTTTCTACCAGGTTCCCCATGCCTGGTTTATAATGTAGTAACCCAGATGAAATGCGGAGCCACTGAAAGTTTTAGCCGAGAGAACAACATACTCAAAGGGGCATCTGGCAGAACTACCCAGAACAGCAGAAAGGTAAACTGATTAGAGACAGGGAGATGGGACCAGGCATGACCTAAGTGCATGAACCCTGGCAGTGGTCATGCTGAAAAAGGGGGACCCGTACAAAGGTAGAAAACACCCAGCTGCATCTCATTTCCCATATTATTCAAAAGGTACCAGTAAGTTGGAAGGAAAACATTCAAATAACAGCAACTAAATACTATGATCCCATCATGCCTGCAAAACTTTTACGGAACAAAACTTCTCTCCATTTGCCATAAACTCCCAGCCGTGAGCTACAATTTGGCTTTGTCACAGTAGAATTCTTTATCTTCATTTGGAGAAATCTTTACAGATGAAGATTTAGCAGATGTCCCCAGTTTCCCACCAAGAGGGGACTCCAATTTTGGACAACAGTCTTGATTCCATAGAGAAATCCAATTCCAAAGCAAGTTTTGATGTGGAATAATCCCCAAAGGCTTTGTGGGCACATTTGTTTGGATCGTTACATTAAATTCTACGACCTCAGTGACTTAACCAATCTATGTCAAAAGAAGCCTATGATGGTGGGAAGAGACAGATTCCCCTCATCAACAGGGCTTCTACATGGTATTGGGCAAAATAGAGGCCTTTTCCATTATTACCTTAATCTGAAACAAAGATCCATCCATTTTTGAATGACTACAACATTTTGAATATTTTAGACACATCGAGGCAAGCCAGAAAAAGCATCAAATTCCTCTCCAGCAAACAGAATCCAAGAGGTGTGCTCTTTACTTTCCTTCCCAAATATAAGTCAATATGGTCAAACAATAAATTTTTCTCCTAAAAAACTAACAGGCAGATAAAGTTTTCAGGATGCATCCTGAGAGATCTCAAAAGCCAAATCAGTCAATGCTCAGCTACACACCAAATCCATAACTGACTCAAACCAACAGGTGGTGACCTCCCAGCTGAAAAGGTGAGGGAAACCAATGCGTCATCTACAGAGAAGACCTTCGAGGTCACAGAGAGGCCACGGGGGCCTCTGGGTACACATCCTCACCCGGGGCAACAGGTCCCACTGTTCCTTGTTCTTCATCTCCTCTTGCACTTCATGGATCCGCTTCAAGGACTCCAGACTCTCATCCAACAAAAACGTCGTGTCATTTATCAGCATGTTTATGTACCGAACAAACTGCTTCCCAGAACTGGAAAAGCAAGCAAAATGCACACATGTTTACGTGTCACCCCCAAGAAGCAAAAAAAGCTCTGAGAAGGCAAAACGGACGTCCTCCAGAAGAGCAGGAGCTACTCCCTAGACAGTCAGTAATACTCCCTAGGACGTTATCATTCCTGGCACAAGCGAACTGAGTTATTCTTCACACAGTTCACAGATTAATTGTTTCACTGGATCTTTGTTTCTCCTTTTTTAAAATATGTAACTAACACATGACCCAAACTTCTTGTTGCACAATCAATACAGGCTCTAAGTTTGGGAAACATGGAAGCATATTAATACTCAACTGAGGCCCAAAAGGAAAAAATGTATGAGAAAACACTGATCATTATATAGAGGATAAAAGAAAACTACCAGCAAAGAAACTAACCAAAGTGATTAGGAACTTCAATGAAGTAATAAGACACAAAATTCACTTGCATCTCTATACAGTGCTAACAAAAACAAAATAAAATTCCATTTAAATAACTAAAAGAATGAATAAAATATCCACCATTAACCTTCTATTCTGAGATTATACAAGTACAAAATACACTTTACAGAAATAAAGGAAGTCTTAAATAACTGGAAACATTTACTCATGGTTTGGCCTGGCAATATAATGAAAACAACAGCTCTATTTATATTATTTTACAGATTTCGTGCTCCATCAAAGTGCCGATGCTTTATATAATTAGAAAATATAATTCATTTGAAGGAATAGAAAGTTAAGAATCTAAAGAATGTAATGACAAGAGCAGGAATGAAGGGGCCATTGGCATTACCAGATCTCTTAAGCTATGTCTTAATGCAGTATTCATCTAAACTATTTGGTACTTGTTAGAAAACAGAACAGTAGAACAAAGTTTATGAGCAGGACTTAAAGTGAGCATGGCACCAGCATGTTTAATGAATTCAAGCATACTAACTAGATTGAAGATTCCCTATTTAAGAAGAACACTGGGAAAAGTGGAAAGAAGTTGGGCAGTAGCTATCTTTTTTTTTTTTTTGACTAGGCAGTGGGGTTAAGTGACTTGCCCAGGGTCACACAGCTAGTAAGTGTTACGTGTCTGAGGCAGGATTTGAACTCAGGTCCTCCCGAATCCAGGGCCAGTGCTCTATCCACTGCGCCACCTAGCTGCCTCCTAGCAGTAACTATCTTATATGACATCCACAATAAACTTCAGGTAAATATAAAAGGTCACATAGAAAAAAAATTAAGAGGTGCCTCACATAGCTATAACTAGTGGGAGAATTACTTTAAAAAAAAAAAACTTTATTGATGCCTTTTGCTTTTAAGTCAGTCAACAAACTACAGAAAAACTGAAACACCAACCCCCCCCTTTAAAAGGACACATGGTTAAGGAAAAACCAGCAGAGTGACACTGTATCTGACACCATCTATGCTATCCTGTCCTGAGACTGCCGGCCCCTGGTTCAGTACCTTTTTTCTAGGACCACAAATGCCTTTTCTAATCACTTAGAACATGCCTTCCCATTTACATTTCATAGTTACTAGGCAACCTTTTCTGGTTCTGCTTATTTCATTTTGCATCAATTCATAGAGAAAAGGATAGAATTCTAAACCAAAGACAGAGATGATTACAAGAACGGAAAGAAAAGGACAGGAATAACCATTTAGTAAGCATCTACTGTGTGCCAGGCATTGTGCTAAGTGCTTTACAAATGTTATCTTATTTGATACTGGCAACAATGTTGGAAAGCAGGTGCTATTATAATCCTCATTTTACAGTTGAGGAAACTGATGCAGAGAGAGGTTAGGTGACTTGCCCAGGGTTTCACAGACAGTAAGTATGAGATCACATTTGAACTCCGGTCTTTCTGGCTCCAGGACTAGGCCCCATCCACTAAGCCAACCAAGCTGATTGTAGGAGAAATACAAACTATCAAACGTACCAAAGAATGCTCCATCTCACTCATAGAAATGCAAATGTAAAGCAATTCAGGGGTTTCTTTCACCTCATACAAACCCAGACTACACCTTAGGCAAAGACAACAAAAGATGGAAAAGGCAAATATTAGGAGGGGCCATGGTCAGAGTTGGGAAGAGTTCAACAACTCTGGAAAGCAATCTGGAATCAGACTAGCAAAGACACCCAACTGGTGATACTTTTTGACTCAATACTATCACTGTCAGACACACCTATTACTCAAAAGAAAGTCAAAAACAAAGGCAAAGCCTCCATATGGACACAAATATTTACAACCACACTTTCTGTGCTAACAAAGAACAGGAAACAAAGTATATGCCAACTGATGGAGGAATGGTGGGACCAATTGTACCCTATGAATGCAACAGAAATAGGAACGTAATATTACTGAGTTGTAAGAAATGAGTTTTCATGATTCAGGGAAACTCGGAAGGACTTGTATGAAGTGCAGAGGGAAGCAATTAAAACCAGAACAATTTGCATAATGAAAAAAATACCAAACAATTCTGAAAGACGTTAAGACATCTGAACTCTGATTGATACAATGACCAACCGTGGCATCTGACGGTGACTTTTGACAAAAAGGTGGTGTATTACAGGTGTAGATTGTGGTATACACGGTTTAACATGGTCAACCTGAGGATTTATTTGCATAACTGTTCTGTTTTGTTACAAAGGAGAATTCAGTGGGGTTCATGTGGAGGGTGAATTCACTGGGAAAGCAGGAGTGATATTTAAAAAGGTATCAATAAAACACTGACTTTTTAAACAGGTATTACCCAGACCTCTTTTGAGCCCATTCACCGGGGCCCATTTCTATGCTAAGCAGTCCAAGTACAAGCCCCCCTCCCCTGACCTGCCCAATTCTGGCCGGGGTGTCCGACTGGTCTCTAATGCTCAAACCTGACCTTCACCTCACTGCTCTCATTCACCTCTTATACGACATCAGTTCCCAGTCCTACTGATTCTACTTATGACATTTCTTCTCTCTCCATTTGTACAGCTGCCAACTCACTGCCACACACAAGAACTACTCTGAGGTCCTTCTAGCAGGTCTTACAGTCACTCACTCTTTCTTCCATCCACTTACACTATCTCGCTGCCAAAACACTCTCTCGTGCATGCTTAGAAAGATGTGACCTCCCTCATGTGGAAATTCACTATTACAGTTTATAACCACCTATGACCCTTCACCTTGTGTAACAGGTTCAATGGATATTAGTGCAATACGAAGACTGTTCATTTATTAGCCCTCAAACTCATTACATGACCAGTCTTTTCAAATTAAATATTTCCTTATTGATATATTTCATACCACTTCACTTGAATGTCACTGCTGATAATAATTGTCTACTACTTATACCTATCATACTCTCCAGATTACCTACTACTGGGATTATTCTCAAATTTCTTTCTGTTAATCTATTCTCCTATGACCCTACCACTCGTCATCCATGTAACCTTCTGAATAAAGTTACCCCACACATTGGCCAGTGCTCCCCATGGGTGCTGTTTCCTCCAATCCAGGTACTGCCTTTGCTTTTTGTACTACCAACACTTAGCACAGTGCTTGGTACACTTGGTTAAAAGAGATGCTTTTTCATTCATTTGCTCACAGCCATATGAGATCCTAGGAGAACACTGGTGTTTAAAAAAAAAAAAAAAAAAGACTGGCATTGGGGGAAGGGAATGGATCAAAACCATTGAAAGCACTGAGTTCTCTCCTAATTAGTCAACTGTCAGCCCAGATCTAGCCCAAAATATATTGCTTAATTCAGTGGGCTGTCTACCCAACTGCATGTCAGTCTGGACAATACGAATCTGTCATCTATTTGGATTTTTTCTCTGTGTATCACTCAGCCATTCTCTTTTGAGTGACTGGAATCCACTGAAGAGGGCCTAGAGTATCATGTGACTAGATGTAACAAGACAAGGTTACCTACCAAGAGATACCATGGTAGAAATCTACCATGAGCTAGAGAATTTTACCATCATTAGGGAATGCCTCTTCCACTGAGAATTTACATAGGACATCCTCTACATAAGACCAAATTCTTTTGGTGCTCGTACGTGCATCAATAATCAAAAGCTGGTAAAACAAAATCATCTCCGCTGCTACATCTATCTAGGAATCTTACATGATCTTCATGTCAGCACATTTGTAGATACAATGTTGGAGGAAGGCCTTTAAGAATGCATTTTGCTCAATGAAATCAAATGTGTGTGTATATATGCACTGCACTACACACACACACACGTATGTTATGTGTGTGCGCGTGTGTGTTCATTTGTAACCAACAAAACAATAAACCATAGGATTTCATTTCTGCTATATCTCTATCAGTCAAATGGCGGACTAAAAATGCTGTAGAGAAGTATTACAGATTACCTGGATGGTGGCATATGTCTATAATGCCTGCTACTTGGGAAGCTGAGGTTGACGGGTCCCTCAAGTTCGAGAGCTCTGAACTACAGTGGGCTGTCTGGAGGCTGCACTATATCTGGCACCAATGTGAACTACTGGGGGTGTGGTGCCATCAGGATGCCTAACGGAGGTCCTGAGGGTAGGGAACCAACCTAGATCAGAAATGGAATGGGTCAAAGTTCTCATGTCAATTAGTGGGATCAGGCTGTGAGTGGCCACTGCATTTCCAGCCTGGATGAGAGGAACTGAATCTCAAAAAGAAATAAACAAACGGATAAACAAAGTCTGCCTCTTCTTTGCTCCTGTTTTGATTTCAATCTATGCATACGAGATTTTATAAAGAAAAGAAAGTAGGTATATGGGTCACAAATTAACATCTTTTTGATTTAAAGAACAATTTCTGGAGAGGAAATTAATATTATCATCTATGATCCATTTTTTTGGACATCTCCCAAGATAGCTTCAAAATCAATATGAGTACCTTTAAAAACTGAGCTGCCTCCAGAATGGATTTCTTCAATGTATTTAACCGGAGTCAACAACTCCCCTAACTTCACTTCCACTATACCAGGTACTAACACTTAGTGTCCAAACGTGGTAGTTACACTACAATTGATGATGTGACTACATCAGTCTAGAAATGCTGGCAGATTTGTTCCCTTTCAGATCGACTTCCTGTTCTACATGCAGTTTTATCTGTAAATGCTCAAGATGCTAAGGCTCAATTTGGTATCATGCCTTACTTTCTACAGTGTTGTTTTCACCTCCATTTTTTTTATTATTTTATAGAATACTACTTGTATTCTTCCATCACCTTCTTTGTAGTGTTTTATAAATGAGCTTATCTCAGTTAGTGTTGTCCTCTGTTTAGAAGAAGAGTTTGCTTGTGATGCAGTTTCTGAACTCTTTAGGTTTCCTCCTTGTAGTGATGGACCATTGCCATTTCTTGGAGAAGACTGACCAATTACCCATTTCTCATACTCATTATTTAAAGAGGTTAGGTTAAAGATTTTGCCATATCATGTAGCATCTTGTTTCCTTCTAATCTGGTTCATTTTGGCTTCTGCACCAGCCAATGATCTAACTGTACAGTTGATTCAGACAGAAATGATACCCATGTCAATTAATATACAGTCCATTTCTTCTTTGAGATTTTGTTCAGTGCCTGCAAATCTAGCTGCCCAATTCTCTTCTTGAATAAAATATTCATCATTTATGGGCATGAGGCTTCTGAATAATCTATAAATCTAAGGCATCTTTTATTCCTTAATCACGAACCAACATTCTCTGTTTATCCCTTCAAAATGAAATCACATCATATCCAACTGTAGGTTGGCTCATTCTGACATTCTTGTAAAGTTCTTCATTCAATTTCTCTACTTCTTCATCCTCAGCAGCAGACACGTGCTGCCACTCTCTTCATGGTGGTCCTTGTACTTACTCTCACTATGAATACTACAAAGGAAGATGACCAAGGGTCCCATCAAATACTTCTCCTTATTCTAGGGCACACAATGAAACCAACTCTGCCAACTACCACTACTAGTACTATTGCTACTCCAAGGAGAACGTGAGTCATTCTTCCATTTGGCTAGAGCTACTTTATGTCTTATGATTTCCATTTTAATGAAAATATCCACCCATCCATCCAGCGATCTATCTTTCAATAGTGTATCTATTTGTTTTTTATATAGCAAATAGCTCATATTGAGGGTTCCAAATGTTTATGTTGGGAAATAATCAGAAAACTATGTAATACCTAGCACTCTGCCCCATTTTCGCCAACTCCCAATTATCACTACTGAGGTGGAAGAGGCCAGCACAAGGCTGATGGTCATTTTGTATTTTTATGTTTCATGAATGGCAATGCAAAAGACTCTAACCTTGTGGTGACCTACTGATGATGCTTTTTTTAGCTGGTTCTCTAATAAAAACATTCTGTCACCAGGACTGTATTCAGGGATTTTCTAGCTCTGTAAAAGCTCTCAGAGCTTATATTCCAGTGGCACAGCCTTTGAAACCTAAAACCACCTCCATGTCATAATAAGACACAAGGGCAGGACTTCTGTATTCCTGATGGAAAAAGAAATTCCATTAAAAATGCAAGTATGATTTTATTGTTTCAATTCTGTGCCAAAATTTCAAGGGCTTGCTTTTGCCTTTCTTTCTGAACCTGACACTTAAGATCCTTCAACAGCTTTTCTCTTACTCTACTCACCAAAAATTTTGTGCTCTTCTACCTTCATAGCTTTGCTCACATCATAGTCTATGCTTGGTAATTCTCCCCTTCTTTGACTGTCAAATTTCTACTGATCCTATAAAGCCCATCCCAGAATCTTCCCCCTTAGACCTCAACAAATAACTTTTTTAAATGGTCTAATGCACTATCATGTTTAGGTCATCATATTTGTATGTGTTTGACTTTTATCCCCTGATTAACTCTAGGCTCCATGAGGACAGGGACCAGATTTAATCCAAACTTTGTATTCCTCTTAGCACTTAATAGGTTCTGCACACAGTAGAGTCTTAATAAATGTTTGCTGACTAAATAAATGCCGATTGCCAGACAAATTTGATTTTATGAAGAGATCTGATCACAATCACTTCTCCGCTCCAAAGTCTTCATTAGTTTACTACCCCTACTGAATAAAATCCAATTTAGAATTTCGAGCTAGAAAAAACCTCAAATTTGGTCATCTAGACCAAGTTACACTCCACAAAAAATACCTCTACAGTACAACTAACAAGCAGTCATCCCACCTTTGCTTTAAGACCTCGGGTGAGTGGAAGCCCCAGGGCCTCCGGAAGTGGTGGCCGCTTCCCCTCTAAATAAGCTTGAATGGCTGGTAAACTCTTCCTGACACCCAGTTTAAACCTGCCTCTGCAATTTCTATCCATGGTTTTCTTTCTTCACTCTGGGGCCATAAAGACCAAGTGTGATCTATCCCTCATTCAGCTGGCGACCCTTCAGTGACTGAATGATCTGTCATGCTACTATGTTCTCCCTGAGTCTTCCATGAACTCTCACAAAGGATGATCTCAAGACTACACCACTGTTGTCATGGTTCTCTGAACACTCTCCAGTTTTAACAGAGGCTTTTCCTCAGATGTGTGGCCAAGAATGAGCTTAGTATTACAGATGTGTTCTGATCAAGGCAGATAATAGAAGCAATATTACCTCTTTATTCTTACATGCTATACTTTCTTGTGGTGAAGGCCAAAACTGTGTTAACTATTATGTGTCTGGCACAAAACACAGCCTGAATAAATACTTCTTGAACAGAATTCCATTAGATTACTTGGTTTCTGTGACTGGCTAACAGGATGATCCATGTGTTGGCCCCAAATGTGCCCTTCTGGCCTTAAAAACTTCATCTCCACTATGCCTACTCCCAAAATAAACTACTCTCTGGTCCCATAGCACACCAAGGGATTTCCTGTGGCCTCTCTGGGTTAATGCTGTCCACTAAGGCACAAGAGTCCTCCCATACCCTTATTCACTTCCTAATTTCCTACCCAAACTTTAAAGCCCAATAAAAAGGCCTCGTGCTGCATTAAATCAACCAGGATCTCCTGAGTCAAAAAGTGCCCATTTCAGTTTATTTTATACCTCTCTAATATCTTTGTTTATTATAGCTGTGTGCATGGGGTATCTCACAGATTGTATACTCCATGACAACACATACTCTTTCTTAACAAAACTTCCTCTTCCCAGCACCTAAAAGAACTCTTTGCAGAGAAACCACTTTAAAATGTTGTTAAACTGAACTAAAATGGCTTTTATACTTGTTCAGCAATATAGTCCAAATTCAGCAACAATACCCAGAAAACTATGTATCATCTGAGAGTCCCTCAAAATTGTTGCCAAATGAAGCCCAAACACAAAAGAATTCCTATTCAAGGTTTTCACGAAAGTAAAAGTTGTAATTTTGGAAATCCAATACTCACTTGAACTCTTCCATAAAGGTGCCGTGGTGGGCTATGTTTTGCCAAAGACTTTTAAAAATGGTGCTGATATGATATCGGATTGTAAATTTGTCATAGAACTCGCTGGTGGCTCCAGTGTGCTCAACATCTAGAGAGGAAACAGGGAAGGAAGGCGCAGTCAAGACCACATGTTTTCATTCAAAATCAATTAGGGCTGCTACCATTTGAAACCTAAATATATAAATCTCCCAAAAGGCCATCCCAATTTGGCTTTATTTTAGGAGAAACAGCCAGCAAGTTTATCCTTCAGATCCCTATCTCTTCAAAACAAACAAAACAAAACATATCAGGAGAGCCCAGCAAAATGAAATCAATGATAGCAATGAGGATTTGGTCTCATCTAGATAAAAATAATTTAGGAACAGCTAGAAACTAAACTTTTTCCTTCTTTTCTACCTCCTTAAAAAAAAACCCAAAAAACAAATAACTTACATAAGCAATTCAACTGAACTAAGTCCTGCTCCAGTAGGAAGCACAGATCAGATTTCTCAGTTGGCTCTTTTTAGACTATACTTGTGATTTCAGTCAATCAATAAACATTTATCAAGTACCTCCTACCTGCCAGACACTGTACTAAGTGTTCGGGACACAGAAAGAGGCAAAAGACAGTCCTGTTCCTCAAAAAGCTCAGTCTAAAGGGAGAGATAATGTGCAAACACATATGCCCACTAGGGGCTCAGGGTGAGAAAACATCCTCTAGCCCTGGAGGGGGCACTTGCTCTGCTCATCTGAATGAGTGGCCTGGGCCACAATGAAGTTAAGTGACAAGCAAAGGGCCACAGAGTGAATGTGTGTCCAAGATGAGCCACAAATCTGGGTGTCCTAACTCGGAGGGTGAAGCGCACCTCTCCACTGAGAGGTGTCAGGCTGGAGTAAAGATCAAGTTGGGTTAACTAGGTATTATTTAATCAATGAGAATGCTACTCACATTCACGAAACTGCTTTTCAAATAACTTTTTTTCCCTGTAAAGTATCAATAAATAATCATTTATTAAGCACCTACTATATGCTAAGCTCCGTGCTAAGTGCCAAAACAAAGTAAAAGACAGCCTCTGCCCTCAAGGAGCTTACAGTCTAATGGGAGAGACAACATGCAAACAAATACATATAAAGCAAGCTATATACAGGATAAATAGGAAATAATTAACAGAGGGAAGGCACTGGAATTAAGAGGGATTGGGAAAGGCTTCCTGTAGAAGGTGGGACTTTTAGTAGGAACTTAAAGTAAGTCAGAAGGTCAGAAGTAAATAACAATCCAAGAGGGAATGATCTAACACTCATGGTATACAAATACTGCTGGAGCATAAGAAGTGATGAAGTGATGTGGAGAAGTGAGCATAACCAGAAAACAAGGTGCACAATGCCTAAAAGGCCATAAATAGAAAAAGCAAAAACAAAAAGAACTTGTGAAAACGTACCTCCTTCCTTTTATTGCAGGAGAGGAAGGGCGAATAGGATGACAGGTGTGAAGTGTTACGTGTACTGCTGGACACAGGTGATGTGTTGGTTAGATCTGAATTGCCCTTTATCTCCCTGCCCCCACCCTGCCTTCCTTTTAAAATCTTTGTTACAAAAGAAACGTCTCATTTAGTAGGAGAAGCGGGAGAGATATGTGTGGAAATGAAAGCAACATAAAATGAAAAGACAAAGAAAAAGTGTGAGTAATTTCTGGAGTCAAGGAAAACTTCTGTTTAAAAGAGAGGAAAGACATAAAACAGAATGACTTACATCAATAGTTCTGACATGAAGATCTAAAGGTGCTTTTCTGTACATAAGAACAACACGCCTACAAGAAGGATGCAGATACATGTACTTTATCAAGGGATGGGATAGTCTGGGCCCTGTGGACTCAAACAAGGTCCCCATCGAGAACCGCCACTTCCACATCCTTTGCAAATCCACGGCACCTGCCCATGGTTAATGTTCAATAAACATTCTCTCTGCCTTCCTTGAAATTTCACTCCAACATACAACCCCTATTACTAGCAACAGTGCACCAAGTCCCAAGTCCTACTAGCCACTGTTCCTCAGTATGTTTATCTGGGCCTCCTGTCTTTGTCTGAGTCTGCATCACAGGGCATCTTCCTGTCTGGTAACCCCTGCTTTGGCAAGTTCTCTTCTACGTTGTCAGAAAGCTATAGAGTTCACAGATTAACTGACAAAGCAACTGCTTTTTTCTACACACACACACACACACACACCCCACTATATTAGTCGTGTTATGAAAGAAGATACAGACCCAAATGGGGGAAAATGCAGAAAGCGAAAAACAGTATTCTTCAATCTGCATTCAGACCCCATCAGCACTTTCTCTACAGGTGGACAGCATTCTTCATCATGAGTCCTTTGGAACTGTCTTGGATCAGTGTATTGCTAAGAAGAGCTAAGCTGTTCACAGTTGATCATCGTACAGTATTGCTGTTATTGTGTACGATGTTCTCCTGGTTCTGCTCCACCTTGCACCAGTCCTTCTGAAATCTGCCTGCTCATCGTTATAGTACAGTAATATTCTACTACAATCATACAGCACAACTTGTTCAGCCATTCCCCAACTGATAGGCATTTTTTCAATTTCAATTCTCTGCCACCATAAAAAGGGTTACTATAAATATTTTAGTACAAATAGGTCCTTTCCTCTTTTTCTGGACCTCTGGGATATAGACCTAGTAGTGGTATTGCTCTATCAAAGGGCATGCACAATTTGATAGCCCTTTGGGCATAGTTCCAAACTGCACTTCAGAAGGCTTGGATCAGTTCACAACTCCACCAAAAGTGCAACAATGTCCTAATTTTCCCACGTCTCCTCCAACATTTATTATTTTCCTTTTCTGTCATATTAGCTAATCTGATAGGTATGAGGGGCTATCTCAGAGTTATTTTAACTTGTATTTCTCTAATCAGTAGTGATTTAGAGCGTTTTTTTCCTATGACTATTGTTAGTTTTGATTTTTTCATCTGAAAATTGCCTGTTCATATCCTGTGAACATTTATCAATTGGGGAATGACTCGTATTTTTGTAAATTTGACTCAGTTCTCTATGTATTTGAGAACGAGGCCTTTATCAGAGACACTTGCTATAAAAATTGTTTCCCAGCTTTCTGCTTTTCTTCTAATCTTGGTTGTGTTGGTTTTGTCTATCCAAAAACTTTTAAATTTTATATAATTGGGGCAGCTAGGTGGTGCAGCAGATGGAGCATGGGCCCTGGAGTCAGGAGGACCTGAGTTCATATCTGACCTCAGACACTTAACACTAGCTGTGTGACTCAGGGCAAGTCATTAAACCCTAATTGCCTCACAAAATTAAATAAAATGAAATAAAATTATAAAATCAAAATTATCCATTTTCCAGTTACTAATGCTCTCTATCTCGTTTGGTCATAAATTCTTCCCTTCCCCATAATCTGACAGTTAAACTATTGTTTACTCTCCTAATTCGTTTATGGTTATCACCCTTTACGTTTAAATCATGTACCCATTTTGATCTTATCTTGATTTATATGCAGTGTAAGACGTTGGTCTATACAGAGTTTCTGCAATACTATCTTCCAGTTTTCCTAGCAATTTTGGTAAACAGTGAGCTCTTGTCCCAAAGCTGGAGTCTTTGGATTTATCAAACACTAGATTACTATTGTCATTTACTACTGAGTTTTGTATATCTAATCTATTCTACTGATCCACCACTCTATTTCTTAGTTAGTACCAGAGAGTTTTGATGATTACTGCTTTACAATACAGTTTGAGATCTGGTACAGTGAGGCTATCTTCCTTCACATTTGTTTTCATTAATTCCCCTGACATTCTTGACCTTTTGTTCTTCCAGATGAATTGTGTTATGATTTTTTCTAGCTCTATAAAAATGATTTTTTGGTAGTTTGATTGGTATGGCTCTGAATATGTAAATTTAGGTAGAACTGTAATTTTTATTACACTGGCTTAGCCCAACCATGAGCAATTAATATTTTTCTAATTATTTTGATCTGACTTTGTGTGAAAAGTATTTTAAAATTGTGTTCATAGAGTTCCTGGGTTTTGGCAGGTAGATTCCCAAGTATTTTATATTGTCTACAGTTACTTTAAATAGAATTTCTCTCTCTTGCCGCTGGGCTTTGTCAGTAATACATAGAAACCCTGATGATTTAGGTGGGTTTATTTTATACCATACAACTTCACTAACATCGCTATTTATTGCAATTAGCTTTTTAGTTGATTCTCTACGTATACCGTCACACCATCTGCAGAGTATCTCTGATAGTTTTGTTTCCTCGGTGCCCATTCCAATTTCTTCAATTTCTTTTTCTTCTCTTATTGCTAAAGTTAACATGTCTAGTACAAAATGATAAATAACAGTGGTGATAATGGGCATCCTTACTTCACTCCTGATCTTAATGGGAAGGCTTCCAGCTTATCCCCATTACAGGTAACGCCTGCCGATGAGTTTATATTTTTGAAGTAGTATTTTATTTGGCCAAGCATTTCCTAAACCATGTCCTGAGTTAAGAATGGGTCAGGTTTCATGCTACCCATTGCAGGCAACAGCTTCATTTTGCCACCTATGATGAGCTCTTTGCATAAGGGAGCGGAAAGAACGCTGGACTTGGAGACAAAAGATGCTGCGACCTTGGTTCAAATACTAACTTGTTATGCATGACCTTGGACAAGTATCTTAACCTGTCTTCGTTTGTTTCCTTCTCAGTCTCTCTTGCTGGCATTCGTACTGCATCCCTGAAATTCAGTTGTATCCCAAGACTCTGTCCTGGGACCTCTTCTTCTCATTGTCTAGATTCTCTCCTTTGGTGACCTCACTGGCTTTCAAGGTTTCATTACTGTCTCAATACAGACGCACAAGGCTTCTAGCGATCTAGTCCGATTCTCACTCTTGCAGTCTAACCCTGCCTCACCTACTGCCTTCTGGACATGTTCACCTTGAATGTTTTAGAGGCATCATCAACATAACACATCCACAACCAGACCTGCTATCCTTCCCCCATGCCCACCATGCTTCTGAATGGTCTTTGGTTTTTCTGAGTGCACCGCCAACTTTTTAGTCACATACATTTACAACTTTAACTTTTCACTCATGATTCCACGTTTCCAATGTGTTGCCAAACTGTATCTTCCCTATCCAATCGTCACCCACATCTGTCCCTTTCTCTCCCACACACACAGCCACCAACCTAGTTTAGGCCCTCAGCAACTTTTGTCTGGCTAAGTGCAATGGCCCCCAACTGGTCTATCATCTGTCTCCACTCCAATCCATCTTCCCCCAGGTCCCAGAGTGACAGTCCTTACAGCTGACCCTGTCATTCCTTTACTCAATCAAATGCAGTGGCTCCTTATTACCTCTAGGATAAAATAAACACCATTTAAAATTCTTCACAACCTGGCTCCTACCTTTCCAACTGTATTACGTATTATGTGTAATTGACAATCCATTCAGACTGACCTTTATCCTGTTTCCCAGAGAGAATACTCCATCTCCTATCTCTGGGCCTTTGCCCAGGCTGACCCTCATGCCAGTTTCGCACTCCTTCATCATCTCTACCAGACTCCTGTAATCACTTGGCTTAAGTGATGAGTTCTATTTGGAACTGTTCCTGACCTTTTTCTCTCTGTCTTCCCTGCCTCCACCCTGAGCTCTGGGCAAATACTTATATTTATTTGTATATACTGTTTCTCCCTAGAGGATTTAAGCTTCTGAGGGCAAGGACTAAAGAACTGTTTGGGTTTGTCTTTGAATCTCCACTGCCTGGTACATGGCAGGTGCTTCATAAACACGAATGCATGATGTTACAAAACTATGTATGGATAAAAGATCTATTCAAGTGCAAGAGAGACCAATGGATTTTAATGTAATAGAGTATGAAATCTTCAATGACATAGCTTCAAATTTCACACAGGAGCTAACCTTTAAGAAACTAGCACCAGTCAAGCTTTGGTGTGGCATAAAAGAAGAATATCTTCAACTATCTCAAAGGGCTTTTAAAATACTATTCCCAGGGCAGCTAGGTGGTACAGTGGATAGAGCACCGGCCCTGAAGTCAGGAGGACCTGAGTTCAAATCTGGCCTCAGACATATAACACTCATTAGCTGTGTGACTCTGGGTAAGTCACATAACCCCAATTGCCTCAAACAAACAAACAAACAAACAAACAAAAAAATCATCAAATAAAATACTATTCCCTTTTCCAACTACTTATCTGTGTGAGGCCAGATTTTATTTTTATATTTCAACCAAACAACAGATTAAATGTAGAAGCAGAAATGAGAAACTACCTTTCTTTTAGTAAGCCAGACGTTAAAGAGACTGGCAAAAATATAAAACAATGCCACTGTTCTCATAATTTCTTTTTTAGTTTGGAAAATAGTTGCTTTTCATAAAAATATAATTAAATATTTTAGAAATTTGTTGGCTTTAATTTATAATATGGTAAATATTGATAGATCCTACAGAAACAAAAGTTCTTTGGAGTTCTCAAAAATTTTTAGTTTAACTCTCCTCCTTAATTGTGTTGCCCTAATAATCTTATAATATGAAGACAATCTTCCTTAAAGATACCTCCCTGCCTCTTAACCTTTCCAAAAAGTGCTCTTAATAAGTCTTTTGGTGACACAAACGGTCAATTTAAGTCTGAGGTAGGAATGGGAAATATCCAGTCTTCCACTAACATTCAACTATATGAACTATGGAATCTGGTTCTTTATTCCTTGTTTCTTTGGAAGACCACTTTCTCCTAACAAAGTTGGACTTAATTACTGATTGCTGTTTGCTCTCCCGCTCAGCCTTTTCTTGAACTAGAAAAAATCACCTACACTGTTATATCAATCCCATGACCACATCCTTCCCTTTCCTACTGCCAAAAGTCAATAGATTTCAAGTCCCCAATCTCCACAAGTAGGCCACTCAGTTGAACACTCCCCATGCCCTCACCACCCATGTACTCTAGTTTATCTCTCTTATTTGTCTTTGGGCTTAGCTGGCTCGATGATCTTGGAATATGGTACAAATATGGACAGAGTTGCAGAATGAAGGTCTAAATTAATCAGTTAGTTTTATGAGGAGAAAACCTGCTGTAACCACAAACTGGATTCCAACTGTAGGGAGATGACCAGTAAATGTACATGGCGGGATTATAAGAGGATTGGGGAGTCCAGTACATTACTCAGGATACAAACAATGCCATGACTGGAAAAGAAATATGGTGCAAATACCCTCCAAATAGCCGTAAAAATCTTCCTAAATGAAGGGCAGTGAGGTGGCGCCACAGTGGATAGAATACTGGGCTGAGGCAGGACGACCAAAGTTCAAATCCAGTCTCAGACAAGTACCAGTTATATGACCCTGGGCAAGTCATTTAATCCTGTTTGCCTCAGTTTCCTCACCTGTCAAAATAGGGATAATAACTGCACCTATATCCTAGAGTTACTGTAAGGATCAAATGAGATAATATTTGTAAGAAGTGCCTAGCACAGTGGCTGGCATGTAGAAGGCATTACACAAGAGGTAGCAATCATTAGACACAAAACTGCAAAGACACTAGAGATGAACTAACCCCATTAGAGAACTACAGACTGCCTCACCTGTATAAAACTTCATCAGTGAGGGGACCAGCAGCTTGGTGGAAAGAGGGTGGTTCTCGATCATTTCAAAGAACTTCTGGGTCCGCGGCTGGACAGCAGGGTTGGTCATGAACATGACCTCCACCAATTTGGCCACCAGGTATGGATTCCGGATATAGTTCTGGTTGCAGAGCATCACAACAAGGAACATGGCGATATCCTGAGTACAGGGCTCATACAGCACCTGAGGTGAGTATCTTAGCAGAGAGAGAAAAGAGAAATGGCCAATGGAGCCTCACCATTGGTGACTAGCTGGGGCATAAGATACAAGCAAGTAAGTAGTACTACTGAGCAGCTGAAGACCTAACGCGTCTATCAGCCAAAGCATAACTTCTTTACTCCTAAATTCTGGCACTGAAGTCAACTTACGATTAAATCAGGTAAAGAGAATGACTTAGGTGCTCCTCACCCTCAAAACGATGATTGAAAACAAAAGACAATCTCTTTCAAAATTATCTCTCCTTTTACATGTGGGGAGATTTGTTATGGAGAAGTTGGTATATTGCACAAAACCAAAGAACCAACAATGAAAGTATTTCTAGTTCCTGGGCCTCTGCTCCGAGGATATTTATTTCCCATATTACCCTCTGTCCATTTCCATCTCCCAGCTCTCCCTCTGCCCCCACCCCTAACTAGATACATTCACTCTCACCAAATCCATCCATGTCTCCTGAATATACTAAGGTCTCTGTTACTGCCCTCAGAGCTCTTGCTAGAGCTGGCTCTAACACCAGGGCTGCACTGGTTTCCAAGATGGTCTGTCAAGACAGCAGCAGAAAGTGTTAAGCATAAGATGGGAGTCAAAACTGAAGCCTGTAGTGCTGTTCATTGAACGCTGTACAGCTTGTAGGTGTAAAATGGGTGACAATCGGAGCCCAGGAGACTGTGGAAATCTCAGTGAGGTAGGGCCCTTTTCTGTTCCTTAGCTGCTGTGGGATCCAGCACAAAGACTTCTTCTGTCAAGTGGCTGGGGCCACGCTGGTGAGAAGCCAGACCTCAGCAAGCTGCTCTGAGGAGGACACTTGGCACAGGGGCAAGGACTACAGCCACCTGAGCAGCACTAAGGTCAGAAATGGATTTTACTTACTGTACAATAAAAAATAAAAATTCAGCAACGTCTTCCACGTAAAACTCAGGCAATGCTGCAAACACCTTAGGGACATCTGGATTTAAAGGCAGTGTGATACTGTGAAGGAGAAAAAACACAACTTCAAACAAAAACACACACATGTATAGCTCAGGCCCAGAAATGGAAATGGCAGCCCCTAACCTGCCCCTGCCTTCTCAGCACCAAGAGTTGTTGCCTCAACAGTGTTAAGAGTGGTTCACAACTACCAGAGGAGGCCAGAGGCAGGTCTGGTGACTGCCATGTCTTATGCTCTGAGATGTCCTGGAGTCCAGAACACAGGCAAGGACACAACATCTTGGGATCCTCTGATTGTCAACTTATGATTTGTCTTGACCTCCTTCCAGGGGATATAAAGACACCAAAACAAAGTGGGTTTTTTTTTTTTTAAAGAAACTGTACTTAAATGCACTTCCTGTGCTGTACTTGACCTAGACAAGCTATTTAAAGGCCTAACACCACAGACGTCCAGGATCTCTAAGCACTAACAAGTTAGGGCAGTCAGACTGCTAAGGACAAGAGAGAAAAAGAAATCTGCCCAGAGGCAGGGTGGACTTACTGAGGATAGGCAGGGTCAAGGATCCGCAGCAGCAGCTGGATAACGATGCCATAGAAATTCAGACATCTCCGCAGGAAGTTTTCATCCAGCAAGCCTGCATCAGCACAGGCTTTGCATCGCACCAATTTCTGCAGAAAAAGGGAGGAAATGGCTCCATTGAGGACAGTGCTCGCATACACGTAAACAGGATGGCTCAGACCAAGGACATCAAACTAAACTAGGCATGGCCTGAACCACAGTAAAATGTGCCTGTGAGATGTTTAACAAAATAAATAAAAATACAACACAGATAATGGTAATTTATGGTTTTCTAAATCAGTAAGAAGCCTTGCCCATTTCTATTTGAGTTTGACACCTCTGGCTTAGACTACAGAGAAAGAGATTGGCCACTGAGAGACAGGGCTACTTTCAGCTCCCCCTAATGAGTTGTGTCCCTGGTCACTGTCAGTCTTTTGGGGCCTTGTTTTCAGGGTTCTGCCCCTGTGAATTCACAGAGTCCCCTTAGGAGAATAAAAGGCACAAGAATGAAAACAGCTCAAAACCTAACAAAATGAAAAACTGTGACCCCTCCATTTCACCCCTTTCTCTAAATCTTGCTCTAATATTTACTATATTATCTCTATATTGCTAGGGTGTATTTGGGGATGAAGACCATGTAAAGACTTATCATCTCTTTATAAGAAGGAAGTCTGAGGATTTGGCTAATGGAGTTGCTTCCATCCAGTGTGTGTATTCTGGCTAAAAACACAATCACCTCATGTTGCTGGCCAGAGAAGTATAAGAAGTTTCTAATCTTCAAACAAAGGTCAAAAAGGTCTGTCCAGTTAACCACTCACGTTTTAGTTATAATCAAACAAGTATTTATTCAGAAATGAGGAGAAAAACGTATGCAGAACGAATAGAATATGAATAAACACAAATAAGCAGCAGCAGCTGAATACTAGGTATTAGAGGACAGGCACTAGAGGCTGGGGGAACCAGGAAGTGTTTCATGCAGAAGATGGTGCTTGAGCTGTATCTTAAAAGAACAGGGGAATACTTTGAGGAATTATAGTAAAGGAAATATATGTAAAATACTTGTGATTTATCTATTTGTAGAAGAATTCACCTGACTCTATGGGGATGTAAATTTCCCTTCTCAATCAGTGCATTGTGAACCCTCTTAATAGAGTTTAATCTATAACCTGACTTAGTTTACCAATAGTGTCTGTTTATCCAGGTTTGTTTACTTAGGGGATATATGACATTATGATTCTTTTTAATTTGGTTAGAGCATACAAGATTGCAATACGTAAAAGAATTTTCTTTCTCTTTGAGGTAATTTTGTCTAAAAAATGACTCATCTGGCTTCCTATAGCTGAAGAATGTTAAAAAGTCTTCCCTTAATTTAATCATTTCAGGAGTCTAGTTTTAGCCAAGTAAGATTAATATTAACAATAAACAATCATACAAATATGAGAAATGGCAAAATAAAATGTAATAAAAGGAAAAGGAAAAATGTCCATCACAATAAAAAGCAGACAAAGGGGCCTAAAACAAAAGACCTAATCTTTAGCATTTGCAGCTCAAGTATATATAAATAGAACAATTCATTAATTTAACGATGATTTTTCCCTTCTACATTAATCAACATTTGTTTTTGTCCCTCAGAGCCTAGATGCAAAAAGCCATGCATCCGCAGACTGGGAAGCCCAACAACACAGGGCCTATTTATTGACAAGAAAACAGATCCCCAGAGAAGAGACCTGTCCACAGAACCGTGTACCCTGATCACCTTCCAGACTAAAATAAAATTTATATTCTACTCATGGGAAATAGGCATCTTGATCTGTGCTGGGGTCCCAGCACAAAGGTTACTAATTCTTTCATGTCTTAGGGACCTTGAGAGATGATAAGAGGGAGACAGGGAAGATGGAACCCAGGGCCTGAAACAGCCTTCCCAGGGCTTCTTAAGGTTAGGTGAGTCGGGGGGGGGGGGGGGGGGCTAGGTCTCATTAAGTACAAGAATCTATGTCTTAGCTGCTGAGGCTAGGCTCCTTTTGGTAGCAAAAGCCTGAATCCATGTGTCTAACAACCAAAGCTTCGCTGGCTAGAATGGAGGAGGGAACTAGTTTTCATTAGGCTGGCTCAGCTGCCTGATGAGATAATATACATGTACATGTCAGGGTTGAGCCCCCTTCCTGACTGATCACAGAAATCTCCACTGAATCAATCAAAAGTAAACAAAGTATGAATAGGTCCTCAATCAATCTGAAAGGATCATAGGAGGCTTGTGGTCTTTAGATGAAAGCAGAGAAAGCCAACAGGAACTATCTTATGACTGGTTGAAGGAATGAATCAGGCTCCATGGGAGTTATGTATAAAAATGGCCACAAGGGACTCCTGAGGAAGAATTTGTCTTCTGGGGGAGGAGAGAATTTTCTCTCCGCTCCACCCTACCTCTTCTTGAACAAAGCATGACCTTCTGAATTTGGAAAGGTCAGACAATCTGGAGTTCCCATCAATTTCAGTAGTAACGTTCCCAGAGTACGGGGGCTGATGGCAACATCTACACTGTGAGCTGAAATACATGCCAAAGACAAAGTAGACACCATCCCTCAGAGCCCAGCAGAAAGCTGTACCCAAAGGGAACTTCATGAGGACTCCTCAAAGAGAGGAAATGACTTCCAGTATTCAGGAGCAGGGAGCACACACAGGCTAAGGATGTGCCCACTCTCCCCAGGGACCCTGTGTGCATGAGGCGAGAGTGTGTTCACACTCTAGAAGAATGTCTCCATACCTATGGAAGAAAACTCTGATCCACTCTACAGAATGATTATCATTTAACACGAACACATTCCGGTCTGAAGGAAAACATGATGTTACTGGGTAAAATTATACCAATTAAATAGTGCAAACCTTGAGTTGAGTTTTGCATCGTTTCAACATTTCCCGATGTCTAGTTGCCAGTGGGGAATCTTTCCACTGACTTTCGTTGTTTTTAAGATCTTCTACAGTTCTGTAATCGAAGAAAAAGCAGTAAATTCAAACAGAGGGAAATGTATTCATTTCATGTATTCAATCTGAATTAAGACATGATCAGTCTGTGCAGAAAGTAGCAGTTTATCCTTTTATTATGGTGATATGGGATGTATGTGTGTGGGTGGGTAGGTGGGGGATATTCTGGACCACAAACATTCAGTTTCCTTATTTATCTTCCTGGGATGAAAAGATTTCTTTCATTAAACATTAAAGGTCTGCTGCTTATTTACTTGCCAAAATCAAAAGACTGTGTTTTCAACTGAACGGTTTCCTTCTTTATTATCTCTGTTATTATATAAAAGCTCTGAGCTGAGCTGGACATTTTATCCGGGTACAAGAGGCTAAGGGGAAGAATTCCCTTTCTTCAAAAAAGGAATCTCCATAAAAAAATTTAAACATATCCTCGAGGGATCATGAAAAAAATGTGAAAACGTCATTGCCTTTGTGACCTCTCTGATGTGCACAGTACCAGCAGGGGTAGATTGGAACCCTCGTGCAGCCCTGCCGCAGGCGTGGGAGGCCACTCCCCATCCCAGGGCATCCCTCTGGATTCTCTAACATTATGTGGTACCAACACAATGTGCAAGGTCTCCATCAGCTACCTCTAGCTCCCAACCCACCTTCTTTTCTAGTCATAAATTTCCTTATCTTTTGTGCTGCTTTTCTTTTTTAAAATGTATTACAGATACTTAAAACAATTAACACTGTCAGTTCCTAATAACACCAACCTCTCCAAAAGAGAACCCTTCCTTTCAAACAAAGGAATGGTTTAACAAACTGATTCACTGGCCATGTCTGACAACAAAGGCCTCATCAGATACCTGCCGGGCACCATTCTCAAACAACAGGAAGGAAGGAGCCTACTTCTCCACTCATTCTCTAGAGTCAAGATTGGTCATTGCATTGACTGAGTTATTTTTCACTCGTACGGTTTCTCTCATGTGGGTTAAGACAAACTCTTGAGTAACTATAGATCGCACTCAGATTCTGAAATATTAAGAGGGTTGGAAAAAATCAACACAAAGTTAGCTACAGACAGGGACATGTGGGAGATGTCACCATCTAGAGGGAATCCCTCTTCCATCTGGACTCTGAGCTGAACACTCTACCTCAGTGGTATCAAACGTAAAGAAAAACAAATCTCTGCCGGCCACACATTGACTTAGACACCACAAATTAACTTGTGCTGTACTGTATTTTTATGTATTTTTGTTAAACACTTCCCAGTGATAGATGAATCTGGCGTGAGTTTGACACCTCTGCTCTAACTGACAGAAAAGCCCCCCCCAATAATTTGTGCCTCATTAAGAACTCTGATTATTAGCATTTTGTAGGCACCTATTACCTGCAAGGCCCTGTGGAGGCCACTTCCTGCATTCAAGGAGCTTACTCTACCGGGGAAATATAACCCATTTTACATAAGGAAGATCACTAAGAACTAAGCACAGGGGTCAGGAAAAGTTTCTACAAGAAAGTGACCCCTGGGCTGAGTCCTGAAGACAGCATGGAAGTGAGAAAAAGGAGTATGTGCCAGGTTTAGAAGGATGACCTGTGCAAAGTCACAGAGAGGTGAGAGAGAATGTTCAATTTAGGGGATATGGGAAGGAAAGGAAGTTTGCAAAGTCAGTCTGGAGCTAGATTTTATTTTTTTTCAGTGAGGCAATTGGGGTTAAGTGACTTGCCTACAGTCACACAGCTATTAAGTGTTAAGTGTCTGAGGACACATTTGAACTCAGGTTCTCCTGACTCCAGGGCTGGTGCTCTATCCACTGTGCCACCTAGCTGCCCCTTGGAGCTAGATTTTAAAGGGTCTTAAATGTCAAAGTGAGGAAAGTGTATTTAATCCTAGAAGAAAAATGGAGCCATTGAAAATTCTTGAGCCAGGGAATGATGAGGTTAGACCTGTGCTTTAGGATGATTATTTTGGAAGTGAGGTGGAGGGTGAACTGGAGAGGAGAGAGATCAATTAAGAGGTTACTGCAACAGTTCAGACAACTCAAGGGGACAAAAAGTTGAACTCATATAGAAGAAATATAAATGGAAAGAAGGGGAACAAAAATGGAAGAGATTAAAAAAAGTAAAACTGATAAGATTTAGCAACTGACTGAAATGGAGGTGGAAGGAAGGAGAGGGAACTGGGGCATGATTTCAAGACGGCAAATCTGGATAACTGGAATGATGGTCACACCCTCAAGGGAAACAGGCAAGAGGCATTTCACTCTGGACATGTTAAATTTGAGAAACAGACAGGACAGCAGGGGCACAAATCCAGTCACCAGGCTCTGATGCAGAGCTGGCTCCATCGACACAGAGCTGAACCTATGGGAGCTCATGAGAGCACTGAGAAAGGATGGAGGCAGAAGAGCAAGCAGCCCAGGTCCCAGCCCCCATGACCTCTCCATTTTGCTTCTCTTCAAGCCTTTCATCAGACCCTCTCAAAAGAGGTGCCTACCTTCTGTCTAGCCCCCCTCCCCCACCAAAAAATTGCGGCCATTTACTAAGAACTGCCTCCCCGTTTCCTTCCCATATCACGTCATCCAGAAATCTTCCCCCAACCTCCCCATTCACTGCATTCTCAGATGAAGCAGCAGCCACCCTGCTACATGAACCCTGGATCCCATTGCCTTTCAATTTCTCCAGCAGACTGTACCCACCCTGATCCCCTCTTGCTTTTTGATTGTCAACATCTCTCTCGATAGCAGATCTTCTCCTAAGCATGTTCACTCCATTTGATCCCACCATCTCCGCTGTCTGTCATACTTTATCCCTCCTCTCCCTTTTGTGGCTAAACTCCTTGAGAAAAAGCTGTACTCTACTACTTGAAAAAATACTATTTCCTTTCCTCAACCACCTCTGTAGTCTACCTTCCAAACTCATCAGACAACTGAAATTAGCTACCAAAGATACCCATGATGTCTTAAAGAAATTTTTTTTTCCTTTTTGAATCAACAAAAATCTGTCTTACCAATGATCTCTTAATCGCCAAATCGAATGACTTCTCAATTCTCCCCCTTCTTGAGTACAGCCTCCGACACCAGGGATCACCATCCCCTCCTGGGTTTTCATGTCACTGATCTCTCCTGGACCTCCTCCCATTCCTTCTCAGTCTTGTCAGGCCCCATAACTGTGGGTGTCCCACAAGACTCTGTCTAGAGCCCTCTCTTCCTCTCACGGGGTAATCTCGTCAGCACCCACAGGTTCCATGAACATCTCTACGTAGAGGATTCCTAGGTCTACAGATGTTAGTCTCTCCTGTGTTACAGTCCTGGGTCACCGCCGGACTTTTAAACTTCTCTAGCTGGATGTCTGATAGACACCTCAGACTGAACATGTCTGAAACAAACTTCATTTTTCTTTTACCCTAAACTGCCTTCCCTATTACACTCAAGGCTCCTGTCACTCTCTCTCTCACCCAGGTTCACAAACTCAGTGTCATCCTAAATCCTTCACTCGTGACACACATCCAATGCACTGCCAAACTCTGTCATCTCTATTTACAGAACATCTCCTTCTCTCTCCTCACACAACCACAATCTTGGGTCAGACCCTTGTCAACTCTTGCCAGAACTACTGCAATAGCCTTCCAAGTGGCCTCTCTGCCTTAAGTTTGTCTCCACTTGGCTGCCAAGGTGATTTTTCTAAAGTATAGACCTGACAACGTCACCTCCTGCTCCAGAAGTTTCCATAGCTCCCTATTAAAGATCAGCTTTTCACAACCTGGTCCTTTCCTACCTTTCCAGTCTTCTTCCCCTCCATGGTATCTAGGGTCCAGCCACACTAGTTAACTCGGTCCTCTAACATGACGTCTGCTGTCTTGCCCCTCTGCATGGGTATGGGCTGTCCTCTATGTCTGGAATGCTCTATCACAGCAGCCTTCTTGCCTGACTGCCTACTTTCCTTGGGAAATGGGATAATGCCATTCCATTGTGTACCAGTCTACTGCTTTTGAGGTAAGGGAAGAGGTGCCAAATAAATCTGAGAATCATCTGTATAGAGATGATAGTTGAAACTACGGGGGCTGATCAAATCACCAAAAGAAATAGTATATAGAGAGAAGAGGGCCCAGGACGGATCTTTGAGGGACACCCACAGCTAATGGGCACGAGGGAACGATAGGTGGAAATCCATCAAAAGAGGAAGGAGGAGAACCAGGAGAGGCTGGAGTGTCATGGAAACCTAGAGAAGAAGGTTTCAAGGAGATGAGAGTGACTGACAGTGTCAAAGGCTATAGGGAGGTCAAAGGCTATAGGGAGGCCAGGAAAGATGAGGACTGAGAAAAAGCCATTAGAGTTGGCAATTAAGAGATTATTGGGAAGGTTGATTTTTGTTGATAAAAAAAGTTTAAGAAAAAATTCACGGGTAACTTTGGAGATGCTAATTTCAGCTGAATAATGAATTTGGAAGGCAGACTGCGAATAATTAAGATAAGAATGAATGAGAGGAAAGGAAATGGAGGTGGCTATGGATAGCCTTCTCTAAGAGATCAGCCAGGAAGGGAGGAAGAGATACAAGAGAAGTTCAGCTAAAATCCCACCTACTATGAAAAGTCTTTCCTGATCCCCCTGACGGTCTTCCCTCTGAGATTATTTCCAGTTTCTCCCCTACGTTCCCTTCGTACATGGTTGTTTTCATGTTGTCTCCCACACCAGACCATGGGCTCAAGAACAGGGGTTGCCTGTGGCCATTCTGGCATCTGTGGCATTTAGCATAGTGTCTCAGTGTCTTGCACACAGTCCTTAATGAGGGATGGAATGGCTTTCCCTCCTCACTGCCACCTCTTACAACCTGTGACTTCCTTCAAGATTCAGCCTAGGAAAAGGCACGCGCCTTGTCCAGGTTCCTCCAACCACCAGTGCCTTCCCATCTCAGACTGCCATCTTCCCTGCATCTACTGTTATAACAGATACAACTTGAGGACAAGCACTGTTTTCTGCCTGTCTTTGTATCCCTAGCACTTTGCACAATCACTGGCACACAGTAAGCATTTAATAAATGCTCAATTTGGATCTATACCCAAAAAAGCTATTAAACTGTATATACTCTTTGACCCAGCAATACCACTATGAGGTCTATACTCCCAAAAAGATTAAAGATAGAGGAAAGGGGGGCAACTAGGTGGCACAATGGATAGAGCACTGAGCCTGGAGTCTGGAGGACACGAGTTCAAATTCGGCCTTAGACACATAACACTCACTAGATGCGTGACTCTGGGCAAGCACTTAACCCCACTTGACTCACCAAAAAAAAAAAAAACCAAAGCAAAGATAGAGGAAAGGGACCCACACGCACGAAAATATTACAGCAGCTCTTTCTGGGGCAGGAAAGAATTGAAAACTGACAGGGTGCCAATCAATTTGGGGAATGGCTAAAGAAGCTGTGTTAATGTGAATGTTAAAGAATACTATTATGCTACAAGAAATGATGAAGGGGATGATTTCAGATAAACCTAGGAAGACTTGTATGAACTGATGCAGTGACATGAGTAGATTCAGAACAATTTACAAAATAACAACAATATTGCAAAAACAACTTTGAAAAACTTGGGGACTCAGAACAAGATGAAGACTAACCATGATTACAAAGGAGCCGTAATAAAACATACGACCCACCTCCTGAGTGAGGAGTGATGAACTCAGACTGCAGACTGAGACATACTTTTTTGGATATGGCCAGTGTGGGAATTTGTTTTGCTAAACTATTCATTCATGTTTCTAACAGGGACTTTATTTTTCTTGTCTTCTCAATGGAGGTGAGATTGGGGGGAGGGAGAGGAGGATCTTTGTTTTAAAATAGCATATAGTTTTTAAAAATGTCTTTTGACTTGTTATATCAAGAAAGCTTATATGAAATCTCATCATACGGATGGGAAACACTTTGGGAGAGGTAACATTCTGAGGCTGCAGTTTGCTTCATAGTTCATGAAAAGCTTTTTTTTTTTTTTAAATAAACAACATACAATAAGCACAATCAGAGCTTTTATTTTTTGCAGTTATGTATCATAAAATGAATAAGAATTCAGATATGATGTCTAAAATGGCAGACTACCTTAAATAACAATTTCCCCATGCAACATACTAACTTCAAATCACATTTCTAGTATATCGGGTATATGAAGAAAAAGGAAATTGTTATAATTTTTATGGGGGATATTTCTTAACAATCCACACAAAAACTTCCCCAAATCAAAAAGATGCTTCAAGAGCCAGCTAGGTGGCACAGTGATAGCACTCTGGCCTTGGAGTCAGGAGTACCTGAGTGCAAATCCAGCCTCAGACATAAAACACTCACTAGCTGTGTGACCCTGGACAAGTCACTTAACCCCACTGCCTCATCAAAAAATAAAAATAAAATAAAATAAAATAAAAAGATGCTTCAGGTCTTGAGATAGGAGCCTTTAAGTCATCGTTTGGAAAACGAACAACAAATATTAGAAGGCACTCTAAAGCAGATCATTAAGAAACAAAGTTCATTAACACAGTCGATCCAGGATGTCTTCCAAACGTTGCAGTTCAGAGATCGCACTGGATCTTCTTTTCAGAGACTCTAGAATATTCAGTGGATGAAATAACGATCCTACAAACATCTTGCCCGTCAGAGCAGAACAACGCACTGATTTAGTCACTCATTCCTACGGGAGTCTGAATGCCTGTGGCCAACAAGTGTGCTGCAACACAGACACCTCCTACACCCAAGGTTATCAAGGACATGGATTGTGTATGGGAGCACATGATCTAGATAATGAGTAAAGCTGAAGGCAATAAATAGACAGGCGGGCAGAGCTCTAACCTGTTAAGCTCCCTGATGGCCCGGAGTCTGCGTATATAACGACGACAGCTTGGCAAAATAGAGAGGTGGTGGGCATGCAGCGTAAGGAAGAAGCATTCTGTAGGGAATTTCGGCTCAGAAAATGGAGACTGATCTCCATCTATGGAAACATAAAAGGGGAGAGTCAATTTAAAAAACTAAAATGTATTTAAATACTTCATGCCATTACCCTTACAATTTTACGACTATCATGGAAAAGTTTTGAAAAGGAATTATGGCACAATGGAAACAGTCCATCATATAGTCAGCCCTTCATTGAAAGACCCGTCCCACCCCCCAGCTCCCCAAAGATGGGTTCCAAAAAGATAACTATTAACAACATACCAACTCAGCAAAAAGTATTACTGATAATGGAAAATTAAATAACATTTTAAGAAAATGTGAAAATAGTGAAGTTTATTTAAGAAAATGAAACTAGATAAACATTAAAATGTCAGGTGATCAGTAATATTAGAACAAGATAACAGTTCTAACAACCTCAGGGGCAAGAAACCAACATGATGGACATCACTTACAAAGTTCAGTCATCCAACCAGTAACCTCCTCCATCGTTGCTTTCACTCGTGTCTCATCGCTTGGAAGAACAATACGACACCGTGGATGGAAAATGTAGGTGGGATCTATCGTCTCTAGCTTGATCTTTGTGCTTAGCTGCTGCAGCACCCAAAGGAAATTCAGCATAAATCCATCCGTAGACACCAACCGATCATCTGTCTGTGAAATAAGAAGAGATACACTGGCTCAGAACAGCAAAATCAAAGCCATGGTGCTTCCAGGCAAGCAGCACCACTAGGGCTGGAGAAGAGAGTGTATAATGTCAGCTGCTCTTTACAGAGGGCTCCAGGCAAGTCTCACACAGTCTTATTCCTAGTTTACAAACAGAATAATCCAACAAATGCCTCCACTTCAAGGGTCTTATCACTACTGCCCAGCTACCTTTGAAAAACCATCCTCCCACACTAGGCTGGACTTTGGACAAGGTCTCTGGTCATGCATTCAACTCTTACCTCTGTGTTGTATTGTGAGTCAAACGAGAAGGACATGCTGTCGACTTCTCACCAAGGTTCGAGGGGGCAGTGTGTGCCTCCCCAGATGTCCTTACCTGCATCTGCGCTTTCTTCATGTTGGCATTGACAATAGCTGCCATGTAACCGAGAGCTGCCTCACGAGTTTCACCATTCAGCAAAATACTATGTAGAATCTTGAACAATTCTTGCTAAAAATTGGAATACGAATGAACAGATCAGCTGCCTTGAAGAATGAACAATTCCCCACCTACAACCCCTATAACAGAACATGCTGAGAGCAGCACTCACACAGGAAGTATTTGACCATATCCAACTACATCATAAAACTAGCTGGAGGGTCCTAGGAATGGTGCCTGAACAAAGACAGACAACCCAGCTTTGAAGAGGGAGAGGCAGAAGAGTGTTTCTACCGTACAAAGTCGCTTCTACCATCTGCTTGGCCCAACAAAGAAATAAGTATTTCCACAAATCAGTGCATACACAAGCCTGGGATTGCTCTACTTGCCTCTGGAAGCTTGAGTCTAGGTTCTGGACAAAGAGGAGTCACGTACTTTTCAGCACCTTGCTAAATTTATAAATGGGACCAGGTGAGACAATGTGAGCGTTTCAACACTGAAAAGACAAGTCAGACTGCAAGCCCTCCAAGAGAACATCTTGGGAAAAGGCCAGCTCTTTGAGGGCAGGGATTACTGTTTCCCCAGGTCCTAGCACGATATCTTGTATACAGCAGGCTACTGATGCTTGTAGAACTGAGTTTTTACTATCATCTTGGAAGTTACTAAGAAACCACTTGTGCTTCTTTTGTAAAAAATTTCACTTGGTGGAACACTTACTCTGGCTGACTCCAAGTAATGTTGCAGTGACTGGCTGACCACTCGGGTGTTCTCGAGGGTAATGGCAGGCCCTGAGAAATACTTTTCAACCACCTTTGCCTGCAAGAGAAAGAACGTGGTCAAGCTCCACGGAGTAACATTTGGAGGAGCAGGTCGATAATGTGCAGCCGAGAAGTGCAGAGGGTCAGTGGTCAGGTACTCACGTCATCCTCGGCAAAGACAGAGAGACTGAAGAAGGCCCCCAAATAAGAGAGTCTTTGCAACTCCCGCCCAGAACCCGGGCTTAAGGACTTCGGCAGCCACAAAGGCAAAGAGGCGACCTACAAAGACATTTGTAGATTCCAAGACGATTTAGATTCCACAGTTCCTGATACGTAGTGGACATTTAAGAAATACTTATCAGGGGCAGCTAGGTGGCACAGTGAATAGAGCACTGGCTTTGGAGTCAGGATGACTTGAGTTCAAGTTCGGCCTCAGATACATAACACTCACTAGCTATGTGACCCTAATTGCCTCACCCACCCCCCCAAAAAATACTTACTGATTACTTAATAACACAGCATTATTACAAAAAAATGTATCATTACTCAACATTTGAAATTCAATCAGAAGTATCTACTACTCAAGAAAAAAGTGCTTTTTATTTTTTAAGTTTTGTTATAAATTGCTTATAAATATTGTTTTAATAATCATAGCTCACATTTTCATACTGTTCAATGTTTAATCAAATGCTTTCCTTGTAAGTAGCAAATGTTCCTAATATCACTATTTTAAGGAAAAGTTTTAGACCTGTGGTATAGTTGTCGGGAGGAAAAAACAAACAAACAAACAAAATACAATACTTACCAAACTACAAATGGGATGGGTTTTCCCAAACTTAATTTCACAGAGTTCACCTAATGCCTACAATTAAAATAAGAAAGATTTAGTCAAATATGGTTTATCTAATATACGTAAACAGTTGTCTATCAAAAGACTCAAGCTACTTTACCCTTGTTTATCTCTTTAACAAGCACTAAGGAATAATAAATATTGATCCTGGCTAAAAAAGGTGTTGTCCCTATATTTTAGACGTCAGAGTGGCTACCACTCCACAAAGGTATACAAAATTCCTACAAAGAAACTAGTAAAGCTAAACTTGAACTCCATAAAGCCATGGATTCTGCCTAAAGCATTATTATGGCAAGAAGAGATACACTGACTGGCACTCTGGATAAGTCTCCAAATTCTGCTTGAAACCTGCAGTCGCCCTTCCATGAGAAGCGTGCTTCCCCTACATCATGGGATTACAGGGGTTGCTTAACACTAGATAAACCATAGTAGGTGTCCTGATGTCAGCCAAAGCTTTAAGGGCTGGTAACCAGAGCAGCCTCTGCAGAGCACACATGCACAGTCACAATTCCTGCTGAGATGATCCGCACAAGTTGCACGCCAACCAAGGCCATGCCCTCCTCTGGGGCAGGCGTCAATGATGGCACCTCATCACACTATTGTCCCCAGAACAGAGGCTTTTTGTCTTCTGATCAAGACCACGACATTCTGTTGATATTTAACACCAAAAAGTCTCATCTGAAACAGCAAGTGAGCTTAAATTCACAAATGAAAAAGCTAAATCAAAAAAGAAAAGCTCCCTTTTGGGAAGGAAATGTTCATGTAATTTTAAAAAAGGAAATAAAAGAAAAAGAAAACTATTGTTTAGGAGGGTGCTTACACCCTGAACTCCACGTCACATGAACGACTCCTTGTCTTGTACTCTTCAATGCCAACGACAGCGTCAATGATACAGCATGTCTTATGGTGAGTAATGTGACTGGAGAGAACCACACAGTGTGCGTAGTGGTGGTGGTCCTTAACACAAAGACAGTACACAAGGACAATTTCTCAACAATTTCTCTCATCCTATGATCCTTTTCAAATTTTAGTCTTTAAAATGACATTTCTATTGTTTACTTTCCAGAAGGGGTGTCATAGACTCAGAGCATCTCGTCCAAACTCCTCGTTTTGTAGAAGAAAACTGAGGCCTGACAGGCTTCCCCCAGAACATGCATATGCAGGAGCAAAGATCTGAACTCTGCTTTTCTGATACCCCATCTAGTCCTTCTCCCACTAGACACCTTGGGTTCCCTTAGAAGCAAGAGACGCAATTTAGTAAGAGGACAACAGAGCATGCGGAAAAGAAGCTTTTCTTTACGTATATAAAACAAGCTTTTCTTTTCAATGCCTCTGCTGAAATATTTTAATAAATTGTTTGTAAAGGAGATTGTCTGACTCTATATTTACATCTTTTCAAATCTAATACAAAAAAGGTTCCACTTCAAATATCAAAATATTTTTCTTCCAAACAGCCAATGTCACAAATTCCAAGCCCGGGAAATCAAGTTCTCCTCTTAGTACCACCCCTTATAGTCAACCATCAGTCAAACCTCAGATGAGGATTTAGCTGACTGCTCTGAGTATGTTGCACAATACTTTCTAAGAACTGTGCAGAAATACAGTAGAAAGGTAATGTTCTCTGCACAGGAAATAAAGTCCGAACATGAGGCTTATATAGTGTCAAGTCACAAATAAAGGTGACTCAGAGTGTTATTCTGAGGAGATTCAGAGCAAACATATACTACATAAATATGAAATGGAGTTATTCTCCACTTAAAAGTATGATTTGCTTTAATTTGTGCTTAGAATTGTGTTTAATGCTAAATCTGCATTCCAAACATGTTATGCTCATTACCAGGTGACTCAAGAATTTAAAGTAATTGGAAGTTGCTTTTTTTCTCCTATGAAAAGATACATTTCAGTAGTAGCTCAACTCCTAAAACATTTCCCGATTAGGGGCATGAGCAAAGTGCTATCTTCTGGGCTGCCAATGCACCCCCATCATTCATCTCCCCGCATGCCAAACATTCTGAAAAACCATATCGAATTATTTTAAGTTATAATTTTAAACTAAGGAAAACAAGCAAGGATTAATTATCAATGAAAGAAGGGAGTTGGTAATATTAAAACATAATCTCTGGGAAAAGAAAGTCATCTATTAAAGGGTTAAAAATAAAGCTTTACCATAAGGGGGTATTTAAAGTAGTCACTATCAAGGGAGCACTCTTTGGCAGCAAGAGCCAAACCTTGTAAAATAGGGATAAAGATCTGAAAAAAAAAAAAGAAAGAAAAAGCACAATGTTAAGATAATTCAAAAACTGGAACCAGATGCATTCAATAAAGCCCCTCTTCTGGGCCATGGTCCTTAGCATACAGATAAGGAGCAAGGCACCCAACCACTTGAATGATGCTCAAGGCTCTCCTCTAACAGGGCAAGCCCTGAAGCTCAGGGGCACCATGGAGTGAGCCAAGCTCACCCCGTTTTCTTTGAACTATTGAAGCCTCTTACGGCACGCAGCATACATCTTTATCTTACTGTAGTTTTCCGCATCCTTGTTTTATTCCTTCTGCTACAAAAAGTCCTTGAGAGAAGGGACCACAACCCAGGAATCTCTGAACCCTCTAAGTACCTGGCAGCTCAACAGACTCTTGTGGAACTCAAACCTCAACAAATGCTTCTCAGTACTTGACAAGTATGTGTTTGTTAAACGAATGGATGGATGGATGGATGGATAGATGGATGGATGGCTTTGTGGCCTCAATGCCCTTTAGGTGGGCCTTCCAGTGGGAGGACAGATTCCATCCCCTGCCACCCTCACACAAAAGAGCCAGATGAGAAGTTCCTCTATAGGTCACCTGCCCAAACCATATTTGTGATGAAATCAAAGGTGTTTTGTCCACATTTCCTCAGATTCATGGATTTGGAGGGAAAAAAACTCTTACCAAGAAGTTGAATTTCCCACATTTAATTCTGTCCATTTTACTGATTCAATTTGGGAACAGGAACAACAAAATCAATATCAGATCTACCCTATTAGTTTAAATGTTCAGTCCAAAGAAACATATAGCATAACAATAAGGAAAACATAAAAAAAAGTTAGAATAGCCTGCTTTCGAAAACAGCGAAATTGATATTGTCACCTGATAACTGTTTTGGGGGCTGCACAAATTTAAGAAAATATTTCCCTAGAATACTCTGGGCATACGACCACTACAAAGTTTATTCATCACATCTTCTCCTAAGGTCTCAATACATTCATTTTCAGTTGGAGTCTAGTCAAGACTATTAGTGAAGAGTAGAAAACATTGAAACTGAATCGAGTGATTCGCAGCCAAAGGTCTGAATACTGATGAAGTCAGAAGATATAGTCTAGGAGCTTGCAAGTAATACCTGCCGTAGCTTTGGAGAACGAGACAATTCTCCTTCCTAAGAGTTTTGTCCCTCCTATCTACTAAGCCCCGTCCCCACTCATCTTCTTGCAGGCTTTTAAAAAGCAGAGTTTGACAAAGGCTCCTCTGGCTGGCACTGTCCTTAAGTGCTCTGGAGACGGATGGAAGCACAAGCTGGAACTCCAGTGTTTAGCTTAGTAGCCACAACTGAACCAACTAGAGTAGAAGGAAGAGATTTTTGTAATCATCTAAAATGGCAAGCTAATATTTACAATCAAAAAAGCAAATCTCAAAAGGGCAGTTAGGAAGAAAACGTCCAACAATTATTTCATTAAGATCATCAAGAAAATCTTAAAGAAAAGCTAACTCAATAGCACTGTTTACACTTGATACTCTAAACTAAATCCAATTCTAGTAAAGCTTGTCTAAGGAAAAAGGCAAAACAGAGAGATTTATTTCCTACATTAGATTTTTAAAGTATTTGTTCCCATTAAAAAAAATTCCTCCTACAACTCTGAAGAAATGCTATAGCTATTAAATCCTAAAAATAATGTCTGGCCAACAGTGGTTTATGTTTTCCCCCAAACATTAAAAGAAGAATTGGGCTTTAATGCAAAGATTTTACAATTCAATCTAGTCAATCCCCTAACTCAAAACTGAGAAAAACCTCCCTAAGCCAAATGTATTTCAATTTACCATCTATTACCAAACAGAGATTAGTTTTCTAGAGAAAAAAAATTCAATGATAAAATAAACAAGGAAGCAGCACCATTTAAATTAGAGCAAAACTCTGGAGTTAAACTCGGCTAAATAACCTGGTCATCAAAAATTTTAGTTTTCTTAGAGAAAAGCTAGGGTAAATATCACTGACTATTGAGCTGGTTTTGATCACACTTATAAAGCTGTAATAACCCCAGACAAAAGTGAGATTCTTAGTAACTGGACTAAACCCAATTCTAGCAAAGCTTGTCTCTCTGTATTATTTCACAGTATATATGTAAGCCGGCTGCTTACAAGGAATGAATTTGATTCCTTTCTAAAGTTCCTTCATTTGTTAGATGAGTTTCATTATTCATCAGGCTCCTCTCGTTCCTGTGACTCAACAAGATTAAACCAATAAGTGATCTGAGACAAGAAAATCATTCACAAACAAAACATACGTGTACACAATATTTCAAGTTAATGAACATTTTTACCTCTGGTATTTTATCTCCCAATTTAGAAATACAAAGAGCCCACAGTACCACAGTTCCACAAAACTGCTGGATAGAAGGATCCTTGTCATTGACCAAAGGTAGAATTAGACTACCACACACTGACAGGGTTAACAGATTAACTGCAATGTGTGTCCCCCAAGGCTCTGTCCTGGACCCTCTTCACTTCTCTATTATCAAGCTTCATGATCTATCAGCCCCTATGGGTTCAATGAGCATTTCTAGGTAAATTACTCCCAGAACGTGGTCTCAATCCTATTTCAGGTCTTCATCATCAACTGCCTTTTGGACATCCTGACCTGGATATATTGCAGGTGTCTCAAACATAACATGTCCAAAACAGAACTTAGGATTTTGCTCCCCAAACTCTCTTCTTATCAGCCTCCCAGTTGCCCAGTGATGTCCTGGAGTCCTGACTCACACTCATCCCACCTATGTGATCCTCGGCCATAGCTTGTCATTTCTACCTTCACAACTCTCTTATGACAGGCAGCTAGGTGGCGCCATAGTGCATAGAGCACCAGGGCCTGGAGTCAGAAAGATGCCTCTTCTCGAGTTCAAATCCAACCTTAGGCACTAACTAGCTGTGTGATTCTGGGCAAGTCATTTAACCCTGTTTGCCTCAGTTTCCTCATCTGTAAAATGAGCTGGAGAAGGAAATGGCAAACCACTCTGGTAACTTTGCCAAGAAAACTCCAAACGGGGCCATGGGGAGTCAGACATGACTGCCATGGCTTAACAACAGCAGCTCCTACTCAGAGCCACCATCCTAGCTCTGGCCCTTGTCACTTCACCCTGCCTACAGAATACCCTGCTAAGAGCCTTGGTCTGGCTAACTCATCTCTCCCCACTATGATTCATCCATCATTTAGTTGCTGAAGTGATTTCACCTAAAGTAGAGGCATGACGACGTCAATACCTGTACTCAACAAACTGCAGGGACGCTCCAAGCTCAGATACAAAGTCCTCTGGTGTTTCAAGCCCATCATGACCTCCCCAGGCTTCTTACACTTTACCTCCTCTACAATTCAGCTACACTAGCCTCCTTGCTCTTCCTCAGACACAACACTCTTGCCTTCCTATTCGACACCTTTTCACTGGCTGCCCCCAGGGCTAGAAGAGGGTCCTCCCTGCTCACCTCTCCCTCCTGGCTTCCTTTACGCACCTCATTATGTACTTATTGTCTCCCCCATTCGAATGGGACGGCCTTAAGAGCAGGGAGAACAGTTTTGTCTTTCTTTGTATCCCCCGTGTTTAGCACAGTGCCTGGCATATAACAAGGGCTTAATAAATGCCTGCTGATTGACCTGATTATGCCTAAAAACTACTCAACAGCTATGCCAGGGTGACCAACAGGACAACGGATCCCTTTGTTTTTTCTAAGCACAAGTGGACTGTCACTTCTGACAGCAACTTAGAAGGAAGAAGAAAAATAGCCTGCTTTGGGAGATGATGCTGTGAACCTTTTTAATTTCTAAATGTTCTAATGGAAAGTGCTCACTCTCTAACACAGGAATGTCCATCAAAACCAGTCAGGGGTGAGCTATGGCTCTAAACCTGAAAGCCCCCAAAGTCTCTTACTCTATCAACACTCTGTGCTTTCATAACACTTTATACCATGATATCTTAAAAGGGCTTAAAACAAGAGCAATATTGTGGTTGAAAAGGTCACTGAGACATTAATATCACACCGAGGCTTCAGATCACTGGGCTAATTTGCCAATATGAACGAAGCTTTCTCTGAACTGCAATTATCCTACCTTATGGTATATACTGTCACATCACTGTTTAACTGTGAATGTATTTGATCCTTCTCAACAACCAGATTGCAAGTTACTTGAAGAAAGGAGCTCTCCTTTGCTGTTAGAAATGCCTCTGATATCACCTGCCTGAGGACATGGGCCAACGGACCCAAAAACCACCCTTGTTTTTGCCTTGGTATCCTTAGCATTAAGTGCAGAACCTTGAATATTATAAGCACTTAATAAGTATGGAATGGATTACGGAATTCGAGATCATTTTACAGAAGAGGAAATTGATTTCCAGGGACCCTCCATGACTTGTCCCTGCTCCCAAGGGGCACAGGAAGGCAGCGCTCCTCCACTTGCCAGGTGCATTTTCTACTCTACTATGGTGCTTCTTGGAATCACTCACAGTGGAACCTGGCAGAGGTGGCACGTTTCAAAGGAAACCTGTGGACTGCCTGATCAAGCTCTCAATTCAGTCAACATTTACTAAGCACATGCTAGGTAATGGAAAGACAGAGATGGAGAAAGACAGCCGTCACCTTCAAAGGGTTTACCATCTAAAAGGGGAAGAAATGATTACAGGTAGAATGTGGTACAGGCAAAGGTGGAGGAGCAAAGAGCGATTCCTCTAAGCTGGGGTGAGCAAGGAGCCTCTCAAAGGAGAAGAGTATTTTTAAAATCCTCATCTAACAGTAAAATGTCTCTCCTTCCCAATGCAAGGAATAACTGGTAAAAATTCTTTCTGGACAAAAACCACATGATTTTCATTCTTCACATGAAAGGAAGCTATTCGTTACTGCATTATTTGGAAATGCTGCACATGCCCCATCTCCTAGTACCCCACCACTCGGCAGCCTGGGTGCCCTTGGACTGAAGCAGCAGAAGCCTCTTACCTGTTTGAACACTTCTTCATCCTGGTGGGTTGTTCTCACCAGCTCTTGGATGAAGCCAAATGGGAGGTTCCTACACAGCATGTAGGGTACCAAGAGAGACTGCTGCTGCATGGACCTTTATGCACACAGAAACCAAAAATAATGAAGGTCGCTCATTACGATCCAACCCAAAGAAGATTACAGAATCTCATATTAAAAGAAACAGACTCGGGTTTTTAAGTGCTAAAAATCTCTGGATATTCTATGTTGGTTATTTATAAGATGACTCAGGAAAACCTGCTTTCTACCTGTATACCTATCAACTCCTCTGTGCCTCATTTGGTGAAGGGTAATGGGGGTTTTCAAAACAACCACTGGGTCTTCTCCTTCCAGGAAAGAGAAGGGAAAAAAAGGAAGGGGGTCATAGGAGGAGGGAAGGGGAAGGCAGAGAGGCAGAGGGGGGCGAGGTGAGAGGAAAGGAAAAGAAGCCAAGAACTTCTTCCCAGATGTAGTTTATTAAAAATGAAGCACTAAAATCTAACTTTATGCCCATGAACCAGTCAGAACCTTGGAAAATTCTAGGAATCATCAATAAGCAACTGAATTTCTCTGTATAGCCACCTGTTTATGATATTAAAGAGCCTATGCATTTCATTTTTTACCAGTATTTAAGTTTTAACAGAGTCAGCTCACAGAACAGAGCCTCAGACTATAATTTTTTTTTAAACCTACAAACACCAAACATAGGAACACAAGAAAGGAGAAGGCAAAAAAGTTTTACCAGCCAAAAGCAAGAATGAATTCTCTCAATCCTCATCTGAAAACAGGGGAGGGGAATGGACACTAGCATATATTTAAAGCCTCTCCTGACACTGTGTGCTCTAAGGGCACACGCTGGATGATATGCTCTAGCTACTGTCATTGTTACTCAGAGAATGCAAGCTACTTTGAATCATGGCCTGAGCAAATTATAATGACATAGAAGAACAAGTAGGGGAGGGGAAAATTATATTCCATAACTAAATGTAACTAATTTGAATATTATTTAATGCTTTGGTCCTTCCATGCCATCATCTTCTCCATTATTGGATAACCAAAAGCTGATCATGCCTGAATCTACAAAAAGTAGTCTATGGCTTTGGGAACTAGATAGTTCTACTTATTTTAACCCATGCTCATCCTGTGGCTTTAAAAAAAAAAACACAACCAAACTTTTTTTTTTAAAGGCAACTGGGGTTAAGTGACTTGCCCAGGATCACACAGCTAGTTAAGTGTCAAGTGTTTGGTCTGAGGCCAGATTTGAACTCAGGTCCTCTTGACTTCAGGGCTGGTGCTCTATCCACTGCGCCACCTAGCTGCCCCCCCCCCAAATTCTTGACTCAATGATTCTGATATATTCCACAAAGCCAGATCCATAGTTATCTTAAGAAGGTATTACAAAGCTCTCAAAAGAAAATGAATTTTAATTTATTTCAATCTTTCTTTCACATATGCCACATAGCACTAGGGAAAGAGGTGGGCATGCCTGGGGTTGGAAGGAAATATACAAAATAGAACCCAGGAATCTCAGGATTTTAGAGATGGATACGTGTTCTCCATTTATGGAGGGAAAAATCATTAGAGTTCAGTGAGGTTCTGTGGCTTACTAGGGCTTACAGTTACGATAGCACATCAATTCCCAAAAGGTTGCTAATTATTCAACTCAATGGCAATAATTGTCTCCCTGTTAAACCCCCACAAATTCCCCAATGCTCCACACCTTGGTTGCGTTAATGAGCCCTGTAACACTAACGCAGCGTGGGATATGCACTGTGAGCGGATGTTGCTCAGTAACTGACTGACCGCCGGTTGGCTGCACATCTGAAAAAGAAAGGTGGAGGGTGTTATGTCAGAGACAAAGGAAGTCTTTTTCTACACTGAAAACAGTCCCAAGAAAAATGCTCAAAGAAAGGAAATTTCTTCCCTCCCCTATTCACAATCAAAGGAAAACATTCTGCAATAAAATCTCCTCTGATGACAGAACTTCTTGTTGCCCAGATGTCTACTGCCAGGGGAAGGAAGGTACACAGCAGAGCAGAGGCATTCAATCCAGCATCACCCAGCCCCAGCCCCACGATGTCAAAGGGTACTCTTGGATTCACAGAGCTAGAAATGACCTCTGTGGCCAAGCAGACCAATCCATATCACATCCCACTGGGCCCTTCTGTGGGTATAAAGGAAGTGCAGCAATAGCCAATTTGTTCTGCAATTTAAAACTAGGAAGGGCATCGAAGGTAAGGGTATGTCCTTAAAAACAAGAATCTAAGAATCTCTGAGCGTAGCGGGACCTCTGGTCTTTAGTCTCACAACGCTTGGATGAGAATCTCATCCATAAAAAAGACAAAGAGAGCCTCCATCCTGAAGGGGAAGCGTCAGGCAGCCGGGTCTGTCTTGGACAGCTCTCAGTCTGCCCCCTCTCCTTCCACCTGCACCACTTGTCCTGACTTCTCCGAGCGGGGTCCCCCCAGCTGAAACAAAACAATTTAACTCCTCTTCCATGTGACAGCGAGGAGAGAGCTTCTGCCATCAAGTCTGGAGCTTTCCCCACTCCATGCCGATGCTGTCCGTCATAGCAATCCCTGCATTCGAGGGGCCGGAGGAGGAAGGAATATCCTCCTAGTGTTTATTAAGAGCACGTTTTGTTCCCTATCAGAAATCTCCAGGGCTCTAAATTGCACTTGAGGCTGACAAAGCAGCACTGGGCAGTTCTTAATTTATTTCAATCTTTCTTTCACATATGCCACATAGCACTAGGGAAAGAGGTGGGCATGCCTGGGGTTGGAAGGAAATATACAAAATAGAACCCAGGAATCTCAGGATTTTAGAGATGGATACGTGTTCTCCATTTATGGAGGGAAAAATCATTAGAGTTCAGTGAGGTTCTGTGGCTTACTAGGGCTTACAGTTACGATAGCACATCAATTCCCAAAAGGTTGCAAATTATTCAACTCAATGGCAATAATTCTCTCCCTGTTAAACCCCCACAAATTCCCCAATGCTCCACACCTTGGTTGCGTTAATGAGCCCTGTAACACTAACGCAGCGTGGGATATGCACTGTGAGCGGATGTTGCTCAGTAACTGACTGACCGCTGGTCACTCCAGCCTACCTTTGGTGCTTTTCTTTCCTCTATTCCAACTCTGTCAAAACATTCGATGAGGTAGTTCAGCATATCTGTCTCCTTGCATGTTTCAATGGTGAAATGGTCACTGCAGGAATCAGAAGCATTCGCCCCACCAGAGGCTCCCAAACTTGGGAAATAAAGGCAAGAAGAAGAAAAAGAAAATTAACCTTCTTTATCCCACTTTCTTGAATTAATTCTTTTTGATCATATTTTGTTTCCACAGCAGAAAGCCTGTTAGATTCCCTGCAGATCACACAAAGCAAAAACCACCATGCCACAGCAACCCCTAGATACCACGTTTTGTCTGTTCCATAATAAGCCCGCGGCTGCATTTTGGTACACTTCAAGAAGAAACAAGAAGGCACGTATGCCTTCGATAACAAGAACCTCACCTTCATCACTGCTGAAGGGGGAATGTTTACAGAACCCAAAGGCCAGGGCTGGATAAAGTTCTGAAAACCCAGTTTGGAGTCTCTGGAAGCCAGGCTTCAATGCTAACACTAGGCTATTTTCTGTTTGGAATGAAGCTATTTGGGGGCTGCGGATGGACGGTGAGACATGGCACTGTTCAACTCCCATCCTCTTTGTTCCTTATCAGGCTTGGAGATTAGTAACTTTTTCTCATCAGTAAGCTGTGAGTTTTACATCTAGTATTGAGTGCCCAGTTTTCAAAAAAAAATTTCAATAAATCATCAAGCATTGTGTTGTGAAAAGAGCAATGGGTAATTAGAAGATCTGGGCTGTACAACAGCTAGGTCATTTAGCTGCCATGTGACACTGGGTCTCTGAACATGCAAGTATGTTCTCTTAGATTCAGCTGATTAATAAGAAAGAAAGATGGAAGGAAGAAAGGAGAGAGAGAAAGAATATCTGCTCTGCTTATCTCATAAAGTTGTCAAGAGATAAAATGAGAAAAATGGATGGAAAAGTACTCCATAAACTGTGCAGCACTATAAAATGCAAGGAGTTTCCAAACAGATCCAAAATATACCATGGGTTATTGTGGAAAAAAGGCAAAAGGAGGCTAGACCATTAATCAGCAGACCACATACCAAGTCTTCTTTTCAATTCAGAAATTGATTTATTGATATACACTGAAGGCACAAAGGTTAACGATGATTGAGGAATAGGCCAGGAAGAATAAAATAAAAAGGAACTGACAAATCACAATATAATAAAGGACAAAACCCCAAGAAATCTGAGAAAAGCTCCTGAGCAGCAAAGCAAGGTCAGAAAAGGGACCTTGTACATATTTGCACTTAGAACTTTAAAGTGAACCTTAGAATGGGTCTGGTTTTCTAGGAACAAGTATCATAAGACAGTTCCAAACAAGTAAGATGACAATAATGCCAGTTTTGCGTCTGAGGCTTTATAACTCCAGTTAATTTGATCTATAGTTTCAGGAATTACTGTACTATCTCAGTAAAAAATACTAACTTTACTGACAGACTAAAGAAGCAGGTACATATCCATTGGCCAGTCACCCTGAGAAGGTAATTAGGTATGTTAACCATTTGGCTTCCTAAGAGGATTCTTTTCCAGCAAAAAGGACGCAATCAAAAGAAAACTTTGAAAAGGAACTCAGTATTATTCCTTTTGTTCTTATATCAATGATTTTTGGTGCAATTTGCCAGAATTTTGTGTGTCTGTTTAGCAGTTTGATAGCAACGTCTGTACGTTGCAAAGAAGTACAAGATGAATAAAGCCCTACGAACCAAAGACAAGTAGGGAAGGCAGAAGGTGGGAGGGGGGAGAGGCTCGGCTGAGGAGTGGTAGGTCACCACAAGCCCAGAGCTCACACACAAAGAGCACAGTGCCCTTCTGCATTTGGGGGAACAAGCTTTCAACTTTCTGCCTGCTCTAAGACGCTCTTGAAGACCACTCATCAATGGGCTTTCCTATGCAACATTATATGATCAGTAAGATAGAGAAAGAAATGTCTTTTCTCAGTTCCTATAAAATAAAAAACTAAAAGTAGGTGCTCAACGAATTGACATGTTAAGTTTTTAAAAGTACTTAAGTTCTCCTAACATTTTTTGCTTCCTGACTTACGATGGGAAGCTATTGCAAGCTACATGGTGCCGAATCATTACTTCTCCGTACAGCACTGCATTCATGCAACCAATGTTTTATGGAAATAGCAGCTTGCCACTAGATCTGGGAATGGGTTTGAATTAGCATTCTGTTTTGTATGGCTCTGGTCATCTTAAAATGAGAAGTTTGGACAAAAGTGATGGTCACTGGTGAATTGCTCTAAGTGGCACTTTAAAAATATCATGGAAAATGAAAGAGATTCAAGATTGGAGAAAGGTAAGTATCCCAATTTTCAAAAAGGGGAAGAAAATCTACAAACCAAAATTCAGTAAGCTTGCCTTCCATTCCTAGGCAAACTCTAGAATTGATCATCAAAAAGCCGACTGGTGGGCATCCAGAAAGGGAAGCAGTGATTACAAAAGAACTAATCTGGTTTTATCAAGAATGGGCCATACCAGACTAACCAATAAACTAGTTAATGAGGGGAATGCTATGGATAGTCTACCAAAATTTTAGCAAATCTCATGTTATTCTTGTGGAGAAGAGGGAGTGATGTGGCCTAGAAGGTAACACAGTTAGGTGGTTTGAGCAAGCCAGATGGCTAGACTCACATAGTGGTTGTTATTGGTTCTATGTCAACCTGACAGAGTAGCCCATAGATCTGTGCTGAGCCAAGGTGACCAGTGATCCCTCAGATGCCAAATCCAATGGACTTCTCAATCCTCATCATACCTGACCTGTCCGCACCCTCTTCCTGATTCTCTGCTCTCTCCTGGCTCTCTTCCAAGCTGTTGACTATTCTCTCAGTCTCTTCTCCATCTCTGGATGGATCTCCACCCAGCTTTCCCTCATACAGGTGATTCTCAGATTTATCTATCCAACCCTAACCTCTCTTCTGACCTCCAGTCTTGCACTCTACCTGACTACTGAACATTTCAAACTGGATAGCCTATAAGTATATTAGAATAAACATGCCCCCAAATGGACTCGTATTTCCCCCCAAACTCCCCACTCTTTCTAACTTTCCCATTACTATGTGAGACACCACCATCTTACCAGTCACCCAGGCTTACAACCTAGATGTCATCCTCGTCTCCTCGCTCTTACTTCCCAGCGTATTCAATCTGTTGCCAAGTTCTGCTGTTTCTACCTTGGTAACATTTCTCATCTGTGCCCCCTTCTCTCCTCTGGCACTGCCACCCCCCGGGGTAGGACCTCACCGCCTCACACACCTGGACTACTGCAATAGCTGCTGGTTGTGTCACTGCCTCTAACCTCTCCCCGCTCCAGTCTATCCTGCATGCGGCTCACCAAGTGATCTTCCTAAGCAGAGGTCTGGCCATGTCATTCCTTCTCCCCCACCCGATAAACACCAGTGACTCCCTATAGCCTCCAGGAGCAAACAGAAAACCCTCTGTTTGGCTCTCTTTCTACCCTTCCTGTCTTGTTCCACCTTACTTTCCTCCCCACACTCCATCATCCAGCGACACTGGCCACCTTGCCGCTCCGCACACACCGACTGGCTCCTGGTTCCTGCAGTTCTCCCCCTCTTCATCTCTACCTCCTGACTTCCTTGATCTCCTTTGAGTCAGCTCAATGTGCACTTTCTGCAAGGTCTTCCCCGGTCCCTCTTAATGCCAGTTCTTTCCCTATGGGATCATCACCAATTTATTCCATTTTTTTCTAGTGTGCATGTGTTTTTTTCTAGTTTGCAGATTGTCTCCCCATTAGACTATGAGCTCCTTGAGGGCAGGGCCTGTTTCTGTCTCTCTCTGTATTCACAGTGCTTTAGCACAGTACCTGGAACTCAGGAGGCGCTTGATAAATGCTTGTTGACTTGAGCTGCTTGGTGACTTGTCCCTATTCTATTTTACACGTTTATCAATGATTTGGATAAAAGTAAATCAAATTTGGCGATGACACCAAGTAGAGAGGGATAACAATAAAATGAGTATTGGATTCAGAATCCAAACATTTTTTGACAGGCTAGACATTGGGCCAAATGAAACAATATGAAATTCAATAGAGGACAACTGTTAACTTCTGATATTTGGGTAAAAAAAATTAACATCACCAGTACAAGATAGATCTAGGCATGGACAGACAACAGTTGTTCAGAAAAGGACATTTTTAGTGGAAAGCAAACTCAATATTAATCATTACTGTGTTATGGAAGCAAAAAAACCTACCACAATCTTGTGCTAAATAAAGAGTTGCACAGGTTCCAGGAATACTTAATCCCATCAGATAAGACGTGATGACGAACATCAGGCCTCACCTGGAGTATTTTTTTTTTTTCAGTCGGGAAGCCACAGCTGAAGGAGCTCACTGAGAAGCTGGAGAGAGTTCAAAGGGCAAGAGGAGGGTAATGGTGCTAGAGTGCATATCTTCTGAGGGCTGGTCAAATGGTCGGGGAATATTTAGCCTGGAGAAGACTCAGGGGACATGTGAGCTGTCTTCGGGTATCTGAAGAGTTGCCACATGAAAGAGAATCTGCCCACATTCTGTTTGGACCAGAGAGCAGAACCAGGAGTGACAGGAAAAAGTTGCCAAGAGATAACCTGGGACTTAATGTCAGTAATCAATGAGAGCGTTCCTGGAATGGAATAGGCTGCTTTGAAGGGAATCAAGCAAAGGCTTGACTCGAGCAAACCACTTGTCAGGATGTGATACTGGGGAATGTCTTTCATGAATGAGTTGGACTAGATGGTCAATGAGCTCCTTTTCCTCTCCCAAATTCTGGGATTCTGTGAAGAATTCATGAAAAACTTCTAGCTCCAGAGTCTACGATGTAGGGAAGGCCTGTTGCTGTTTAGTCGTTTCAGTCATGTCTGACTCTTCATGATCCCTTCTGGGGGTTTTCTTGGCAAAGATACTGGGGTGGGGAAGGGACAGAGGAAATGCGGAGACAGTACCTGTTACCAAGTATTTTTTAAGAGCTTTTATATGGAAACTGCTCCGCGTGGCCCCTGAAAGCAGAAGCAGGAACTACACAGGACAGCTGTGAAGAAGCAGATTTAGCTTTGACTTCTGGTAACACTTCCTTTCAACGAGCACTATCCAAAAGTCCAATGAGCTGCTCTGGAAAGTCAGTGGATTCCCCAGCCCCAGGGATCTTTAAGCAAAGACTGGCTGACCACTGCTTGGCTCTGCTCCAGAGGGCATTCCTGGTCACATCTAGTCTCAGGTAGCTGGCCTCTGGGGTCCTGTCAAACTCTGAAATTCTGGAATAGCACATAGCTTCACGTGAATAATCCCCTCTAAAATACATATTTTTAGACGGTTGGATTGTGTACATCAATTTTTTTTCAACACAAGTTGTATTTGCACTTTTTGGTAGGTTGAAGCTTTATGAATGGAAGTAATAAAAGAAAAAAAAATCTTAATGTATTTGCATGTCACAAATCACAAAAAAAAAAAAAAAAAAAAAAAAATCACCAGCAGAGCAAGAACAGCAATCTTATATCAAACACCTACTCTGTGTTCTTCAAATTCCCCATTCACAGAAGAGAATGGTATGTGACATTCAAATTCCCACCATGCAAGATCCAGGCAGGGATAAGTCCATTTCCATTTCTTCCCAACTGGACACACTGTCCTCGGGATAAGCACCTGTCACATCACCGGGTCTAACTTCTGGGACAAGGAGCGTCTCTACACTATAAAGCTCCTCTCACCTAGGATCCTGAATCCTTCCTAGTATGACGGCACTGCCAGGAGCAACTAGAGGTAGAAAACACTGCCCCTTCCAATCCTCTTTCCTTTACTTAGTTTGACTGGACAAAAGCAGAGGTAGATAGACGCTCAAGTGACTTGACTCACATTAGGTAAAAATCTTTAAAGGGCCAAGTCTAAGGAAAAATACTTGCCAAATGCTACTGCTTTAAAACAAGCAGTGCGACTTCTGGCTACTCCTTTCACTCCTACTTGCTCTAAACCTTGAGAGCTGGCAAAGACACTATTTTCTAAGGCTGTAAAGAAGATCAAATCCCACAGCACTCACAATTTATTCATAATGAAAGTTTGTTATTATCAGCATCTTGCTGAAGAGTCAACGGTTATAACTAACAGCACCTACAGAAATAGTCGTCAGGTTGCATCTCCACAAAGGTTGATACTCCTCTAGATCGGGGCTGCTGAAACTTTTTCCACTTGCAACCCATCGTTTTGAGAAGCCCTGCAGGCTTAGATGATGACTGTAGGAATTGAATTGGAAATCCAGTCAGCAACCTGGAGGCCCTTCTATTCCTAGGGATCTTTGGCTCAGGGTTTGGGGCTGATTCTATCAGGGTCTGAGGGAAACTAGTGGTTGAGGCAGTGGCACGAAACACGCTACCTCCAGTATCTTCTCCCTCAAGATGTCTTGCCTCTTCAGTTATGTAGGCTTGCCTTTTCTCTGGTAGTAGTAGTAGTAGTTTATGGGAACAACTGGCCCCTTCTCTCCATCGGTGGCTCCCCTGGATGATTGCTTCAGGAGCCAGGCTGGAAGTAGGACCAATGGTCTTTGCATCAAATGTTGCCAAGATTTCTATATAGAGGTCTAACACATATCTAAGAACAAGAATTATTCCTCATTGGCTAAGTGGTCAAAGGCATGAACAGTTAGCTAAAGAATTTCAAAGCATTAAATGACCATGTGAACTATTGCCACTAATCATAAATAAGAGACAAAGCCAAGCATTGTTGAGGTTTTCCCTCACCCCTGGCAGATTGGCAGAGGTGAGAAAAGATGGGCATAGTCAAGGCTGGATGGGTCATGGGAGGATAGGCCCACTAATACACTGTAGGAAGAGTTAAGGATTGGTCTAGGAATTCTGGCAAACAATTTGAAATCACACTAACAGAGCACCTAAAATATTTGTACCTTTTTAACAAGAGATTGCACTGCTGGGCACAGATGCCCAGAGAGGTGAAAAACAGAAAGAACAATGCCCATGTACACCCAAATATTTATAGCAGAACTAGAAACCAAGAAGAACCTCCACTGTTGGGCACAACAATGGAGGCACATATTGACCGTGGTTTTTTTGTTCAGTCGTTTTTCAGTCGTGTCCAACTCTTTTTTGTTTTGTTTTGTTTTGTTTTAAATTTTATTTTATTTGGAACTTAAGAAATAAAATAAGCATTTCCATAACACAGTAGAATAAAAAAATACTGATTGTACATGAAACTGCAAATCTATTATGTACAATTTGCTGCTCCTTTTAAAAATATAATAAAGTTACCATGTAACTTTTTCCCCCTTCCCCCTAGCCCTAGAGATGGCTACCATTAGACACAAATGTATATATATGAATCCATACTGTACAAATTTCTATTTAGTAGTCCCTTCTCTAGATGCAGATAGTGTCTTCCTTCATATGTCCTTTGTAGTTAATTTGGGTATTTATAATAGTCAAAATGACAGTTACTCAAAGTTGTTCTTAAAACAATATTTCTGTTACTGGAGACATTTTCTTGGTTCTCTCTTTCACTCTTCATTGTTTTGTGCAAGTCTATCCGTGTTTTTTCTAATATCACCGAGCTCATAGTTTCTTACAGCACAGGAGTATTTCATCATGATCACATACTCCAACTTGTTCAGCCATTCCCCAACTGATGGGCCCTCTGTAACCCCATTTGAGGTTTTCTTGGCAGAGATACTGCAGTGATTTGCCACTTCCTTCTCCAGCTCATTTTACAGATGATGAAACTGAGGCAAACAGGCTTAAGTGACTTGCCCTGGGTCACAACACCTCGTTGTGTCTGAGGCCAGATCTGATCTGAGGAAGAGGAGTGTTCCTGATTCTGGGCCCAGCACTCTGTGCACTGCACCACCTAGCTGCCCTAACTGTAGGATAATGTAATGGAATATTACTAGGCTAGCAGAATCAATGCATGTGAAGAATTCGAACAAGTATGGGAAGACATGAACTGATGAAAAATGAATGAAGCAGAATAAGGAAAATAACATACACAAAAAGAACAATATTAATGGAGAGAACAAAAAATGCTGTGGTCTAATCTAATGTTTAGCCTGGAAGAGAGAAGAAATGCCCTCCTCCCTCCTTCACTGCAGAAGTGGGAGACTCTGGGTACACTATATACAAGGCCAGACTCCAGTGAGGCTTGCCTGGCTAGACAGAACTGCCTTTTCCCCTTTCTTTTTATTCACTGTTATAAAAGGAAGGCTCTTTACATAGGAAAGGGAGGAACAATATAATAGGAGATGACAATGATGTAAAAACAAACGATACTAATAAAGAGGGAGGAAAGGAAGAAAAACCACCAAACTATTTTCCAAATAAAATAGTAAAAACTAAAGAGTTCAATGTCCAGTTTCTCTGTAGTGACCAAGCAAATGCAATTAACCGCTGGAATCTCTGTAGCAATACAAGTTGGCAGCTTTCTGTAACTTAGAGCCTTGGAGAGTTACCTACAGCAATGGTGTTAAACTCAAAATAAAACCGGTGGCCACTAGTCTGTCCTTAAGGATCCCTGTATTTGCAGACTGACTTAATTTTAAAATGTGATGTCCTGTGTTTATTGCACTTATATTTATTTTGCTAAAATATTCCCCGATTGCATTTTAATCTGGTTCTGGTCCACTTGGGAGTATTGTGGGCTGCAAGCGGCCTGGGGTTTGGTGGCCAGGTGAGACTTAAGAGCTAAGTCTTTCTGGCTAAGTGATCGCTTCTGGAGAGAACAAAACAATCAAAACTGACTGAAATTAGATTGACCCAAAGGAGAAAGGGAGAAGACACTTCTTCTTACTTCTTCATAGTGGCAGGGGAACAAAGATGTGGAGCACTGTGTGCCATGTCCAACTTCTTTTTTTTTAAAGTTCATTTATCTTGTGAAATTTTTTTCTTTCTTTTAAAAATTTTTAGTTTTAAGAGAATACTCTCTGGGAAGAACAGAGGAGAGATACAGTAAGAACAGTAGTTACTACCAAAAAAATCAATAAAAATTATTATAAAAAGAAAAAGGAAAACAAATGTTCTAGCAGAATAAGAAGAAATTTAAGAAAGTTCTTAGTGTATGAGTCCTGCCCTTTTGCTGGGGGATTTTGGATTTTAAGTGTTTTTTTTTTTTTTTTCTATACAAGGTATGAGATATGATTGAGGTGAGGGGAGTTAAAAGTAACTGCTTCTTTACAGGGGTTTGGGAGGGAATACATGAATGACGACTCAATTCTTTTCTTCCCATCAATTAGGATCATAGAGCTAGAGCACTCCTCAGCACCCAGCACCAGAGTGTAACTCAAATCCATTATTAGAGAATAATTGTTACATCAACAGGGATGAGGTAGGGGAATCATTGCTTCTAAAGATAATTTATCTGAACTGGAGTAACAAAAATACTTATAACAGAGACCATGCACCAGGCCATGGAAAGTGTATCAATTCTGCTGGGCTTTTATCTTACATAAGCAAGCTGCCAGCTCTCTGTGAACTTACGGGTGAGACAACATTGAGCCCAGCACAATGAACAGTCTCCAGACCCAACCAACCTCCTCAAATTCCATCTTAATGGTTCTTTGCAACCACCAGATTTAACTAAGGGTAAATCTGACTTCTACCTTATTGCTGACACAACTGTCGTCTACTCATAGTTTCGAGTTATTTTTCAGACAGTGGTGAAAGGAATTACTAATTTTTTATTATTAATTTTAACAAGAAGAAATCTTTGCTTAAGGGCAAAGTTATGGGTTGGTAGGTTAATAGAAAAAAAGTTCTTAAATAATTTCACCAATAGAAACAAAATTTTTTTTTAAAATGACTCTCTGGCATCTCGTGGAAGAATGACTAATGAAGTCATGAATTGTACCTTACTTTCTACTTCTATTACTGAAGTGAATGGCTTATGTGAGAAGTTCTCACCTGACCATAAATGTACTTTTAATGAATCTTTAAAAAATTTCTTGCCTCCTGTCGATGCTGGCCTACTGTAACCCATGCATTATAGGACACTTCAATCAACTGCCTAAACACAGCTTGAGAAAAAACTGGCTAAGCTGTTCTTCCCCTCTGCCGTCAGTGGCTATTTATGCCTTTGCACTGTCACGAGAACGTGGCTCCTAATTTTTTACGTATCTGACAGCCAACAAAAAAGCCTCCACGACAGCTGGAAGGTTTGCTGATTCCATCTCCTCACGTTTTGTAACTAAGAAAAAGCCCCGGTGTTGAGCTGACTTTCTCATCTGCAGATACATGCGGTAGCTCCTCATTTGTTCTCCGCACTGGTTTCTACACACACTTCACTTCCTCCACCAGCATGCCTTCCCAGTACCCCTAGAGCAGGGCTTATGAAGTGAAAGGTTAGTTCCTAAGTGCCTCTGCATGCAATAAAGCTCCACTCCTCTGATACCTGGACCCAAACTGGACACAAGCAAAATCATCATCACCACCACCTTCATCCTCATCCTCATCATCACCATCATCATCTTCATTTTCTTCATCACTACTCTCCCCAGACACATCAGAAAGTGCGAGGAAGAGGAAGGAGAAAGGATGGTCGTACGGACTACCACAACAAAAGTAAAAAAGTGCCATCAGGGAGTGTAGCAAAGAAGGTAACAAAAAGTTTGGCAACAGCTTTCCCTCCGAACCACAAAAATTGTTTCCATCTACATGCAAATGCTAAGATCAGCCATATTGTGGGAAACATGGAGCATACACACAGAAACTTACTGGGTTACACACAGAAACTTACAGAAACAGAACTATGATCCTGCTTATTAAGGAGGTCATATTTACATGCAAACACACACATATTAATATGCATCGGAGTTAGGTCTACCCTCGTCTTTAGCAACTAGAGAGAAGGCAGACTTGGCCACAATAATTCAAGGGTAGTTAAACCCTAGAAACTAGCCGCTCTCAAAGTGAGATGCATGTCAAATCAATAATCCAGAAGTTAATCTAAAGCGATCCACTGAGTATCAACATTCAAATTCTATGCCGATCTTCTATGGAGGTTAATTTGCCAACAACCAAAATTTCTGCAGAACAGAACAGAATGAGGTCTACAAGGAAAGTATCATGATTCTGCAGGTCTCAACCCTATGACATTCTCAAACCAAGGCTGGCAGAAGCATGGGATCAGGGATTAGAGCCTACACAACTAGTTAGCCACAAAATGAATTAATTAAACTCAAAACAGAAAAATGAGATGCTTATATCTAAGGTTAGTGCTAAACCAATTTTTCCAAAATCTGTTACTGCCCAGTCCCCAGCACTCCACACAGACAACTCTCTTCTGGAGAAAATACCTAGAAGGAATCCTTAGGGCAGAGGGACGCCTGCTCGTGGGACCTGGAGAAGCAGGAAACAAGGGTGGGCCCATGGCTGTGGGTCGTTGTCTGGCAGGGCTGGTCGACGGGGCAGGCGGGCTTGGTGAGCTAGACAAAGCTGAGAGGCTCGAGGACCGCGGGGTGGGAGAAGTCGAAAAGCCCCAAGGTGGGGCCACAGTGTAAGGGCGATACCTCGGAGACGAAGCCTGGCTTCCTGAAGGGCTTTCTCCTGGAATATGAGGACTGAGCGAAATGGAAGGCACAGATATCGGAACGGCTGCATTGGAAGCTGAGGCACAAGAGGAGCTCGTCACTGGCACATAGCTTGAGAAAGGGGTATTGGGAGTTGGACTAGTGTCATAGAGGCTAAATTAATTGTTGAAAGGAAAAAAGAAGAGAAAGGGGAAGAAAAAGGCAATTGAAGAAAGAAAGTAGGAAAGACTACACAAAGTACAGGAAAGCTCATTTTCTAACATCATGTTTCCCTCCTCTGTGGGCCCATAAAGCAAGGGCCGCACCTGTTTTTACATCTGAGCCTTGAGCACACATCTGCCATGCAGACACTCGTAATGAGTTAAATGCTGGACAGTGTTAAGACTCAGCATTTCTGATTCCTACATCCAAAGCTCACTATACTAATCAGACACAACATCTGTTTCCCAAAACTTAAGCTTCTAATGGCCTAACCACAAACCAGAAAACCATGAGAAAAGATGTATACTTCTGGTGACCAAATCCACCTTTAACAGTGTGAGACCTCATCCAATCTCATTAAAAAGGAACCTTGAAAGATAAATTCTTCCCGTACGTCACTCCTAGCTAGGTTTGGTTCAAGGTGACATTCAAACGGAACCATGCTGACCTGGACAGTGAGCTGGCATTGAAGGAACCCACATTACAGAACATGGGGCTCGTTCCTGGATTGGATCCTGTACTAAGCATCAGGTTTCTGTCCGGTGACCGAGCTGCAGTTGCAATTGGCTGGGAAGTCGCCGTCAGACTGGCAAAAGGATTTTCATCTCTAGTTTGAGTGGACATCATTAGCACTTCCATTAAAATCTGGCCAATCAAATCCTTAAAATCAGAGAACACTGTTGAGAAAGCAAGACAGAGGAGGTTAGGGTCTGTATCACAAAGGTTTATCCACAGACCAAACACAGAATAACAGGAAATCAAAGTCATAGACAAAAGAAGGTCTGTGTCATAGGCACAGGCTTCCGACTCCAACAGTGGCTAATGATCAATCACCACCAACTATAGAGACACAGTTATTGAATTGTGAGAAAAACAAACCGCCAGAAACGTTCTTTACCCTCTAAAGTCCATCAGCTAATGGCGAACTGCATGTGAAAATGGTTTAAGTTCCTAAGATTTTAGCGAGAATGGATGGAAGCTTTAACCTGCTTTTTCATACTCACCAACATCCCACCTCCCTTGTACTTGAAATGCTTTCTTTCCTTCCCTTGACTTAAGTACCAGTGTGTTCACACTATCCGACACCCCCACCTGAGATTCTAACCCATGTAAATACTCTATGGTTTAACCATACACTTATAATCTAGTTATTAAAAAAGTGCTTATAAATAGAATATGCCTCAGAACTACCCAGGTTTGTCAGGTGAACAGTGACATAAGGAATATTCCGCTATTATGCTGACCAGGACTGAAAATCAACAGCTGCTGAGCTCAATTCTGGAGCCTAGGTTAAAGAGAAAAGCCCAGATGTCAGAGAGAAATTAGACCTGCAAGAGGATAGAAGGATTTTTTTTTTCCTTTTTGCCTTGGCAGTAAGCAAATCTCCTCTCCCAGGAAAAAATAGCAAGATGAGGGAAGAAAATATGCTTGGAAATCATAGAAAAAAGTTTTTCCCCAATAATCGTCCCCTACCTATCCTATCATATATGGTAATTAGTTAAAAGTTGGGAAAAATGTTGAAAGCCAGTCTTTGATAGCTAATATTGATTATCTGGAGATCCAGGATGGGCTAGAGCTAGACGACAGACAACAGGCCTTGAACTGAGGGAAAGCAAGGTTCAACTCCTATCTCTAACACATACTGACTCAGTGCCAATGGATATGTCACTTAGCCTTTAACCTTTCAATAACCAAGGTGAAAGTCGCTAACAATTTAGGGCAGAGAACAGTCACTGATTTATATCTGCATATTAGGAAGTGTCTAGCCCAGGCACTGCTACTCTGGTGAAATCACAGATCCAAGATGGATCTCTCCCCACAGTCAAAAGAAATATGGATTGCTTTGATGGAAGAAATGGTTAATGGAAAGGAAAAAAAAAATTGGAATCTCAGTAACACTGCATCAAATTCTACCAGTTCAACTAGTAAGTTGTATTGAAATAGTTTTACCCCAGAGTCCAAATCATGTCCTAAGAGATCCTTAAGAAGACAGAGATGGTACCTTTTAAGCTGTTCAAATGTCATTTAACAAAACGCTGCAAAATAAATTCACGAAATGATGGGCCTTCTAGGGATCTCCCTAGAACCAAGGAGTGACAGATACTGAGGATGCTGAAGACCATTAATTTATTCAGATGTAGCTTTCTTTCACAGGAACCAAAATAAAGTTTATTTTTTACATTTTTTTTATTCTAAGTGTATCTATCAATAAACAATTCAAATAAACAAAATTTAAAAGACTGCATATAAAACAAAAACCTCAAAACTATTTATAATTTGTTTCCAAAAGTCTGCTAAGTTTAACAAAACAATGACCCAGTGAGAAGCAGCATGACAGTGAGAATGAGGACTGTCCTCCAACTCCACAAGACTTGGTCTCAGGTGCGGCCTCTCCCCTGTTCTGCCCACATGGTTCTGGCCACATGATCCTGGCCAAAGCCTTACAGCTCTTTCTGAAGGACTGCAACCTGCACTGGTGGATGGAATTCCCCACACCAATAAAATCACCAGTTCAGTCCCCTCACCCTAAAGAAAAGTCCTGTTCAAAAAACTAGTTTATTAACAAGACCAGGAGAAAGAAGGAGATACGAATGGTTAATCTGGTCTCACCAGCAGACAGCCCCTCCGTCAACAACAAATGCCAAAAACCTGGGGCAGCTAGGTGGCACAGTGGATAGAGCACCGGCCCTGGAGTCAGGAAGACCTGAGTTCAAATTCGGACTCAGACACATGACACTTACTAGTTGTGTGACCCTGGGCAAGTCACTGAACCCCATTGCTTGGGCAGGGTGGGGTGGAACCTAAGAGGTAAATTTAGATAACCCAGCATGAAAATAACTCTTAGATCCTGCCTTACTTTATTACAATCAATACACTGAAATATAACAAGACAGAAATCCGTACCTTCTTTTGGGTTCTGTTTAAACTGAGCAGAAAGTGAAGTCAAAAAGATGACGTCTCTGTCCCGGTCTTTCCAAGAGACACGGAAGATCTTACAGACCAGCTGCAAGGCCTGTTCTTCTGATACCTCAGAACCTGAGGAAAGTTCCTTTCAGAAGGAGGAAAAAGAGATTTTTTGGGGGGGACATAAATTTCAAATGAAGTTTTGTAAAACATGAGTCAAACATTTCTATAAAGAGTAACATTTTACATAAATTCAAGGACATCATTAACAAAACACAAAAAAGAAATCATTTAAAAACATTAATTGACTGATCGAAGGAAACGATCTCATAAAGTTAATTACTATAATTTAGAGCTCGCATAAAATCTAGAGCTCTACCATTTATAACATATTCTCTGGGGGAGTATGACAGAACGATGACATCATCAGGCAATAGTAAGGGAAAAAAGGCCTGAAAGGATCGATACATTCTACTCACCCACATGTATGTACATATTTTCTCATCTCTAAAACAGAACAGCATTCTGAACACAAACCATTTACCACTAAAAAGCAAAATATAACCCTTTCCTGCCTGCTTAACTGCAAGGTTTGTGAGGGCTCATAACAGGGAAGTGGTGATCATTAATAGGCAAGAAGAGCTTACAGAGAACAATTCTAACCAAACAATTCACATTTGAATTTTTTTAGAGTTATAACCAAGAAAAGCTACAGTAACAGGGCATCTGAATTTCAGCAAATCAGACAAGAAATCATCCTCTCCCAGGTGGAAGGACCTGCAGAGGTTGTCTTCTTCAACTCACGCTGACCAGGAATCGCCTCTCTAAGAACCCTAAGAAGCGATCAGCCAGTCTTTGAATGAAGAACCTGAGGGAGGGAGGAAAGGAAAACCAACAATTTCCCAAGACAGCTCATTACACTTTGGAACAGTTCTAATTATCAGCAAGGTTTTCTTTACTATCAAGGTGAAGCGTGTCTCTCAGCAACACTCATTTTTTTCTAGTAAGTCTATAACCTCTGAAACGACAGCGCTCAAATGCTTTAAAAATTGCTATTGCTCGGCTGTCCCAATCTCCTACTGCAACCTACCCCTAAGTCTTTTCTTCACCGGGTTACAGAAGCTAGCTTCCTTCAACCAATTTGTATCCGGCATGATCTAAGAACCACTGACCTCCTGGTCACTCTCCACAATATCAACATGGTACGACTAAACAACCTACTCTTCCACTCCACACGTGCCGTGATCAAGGCAGAGTACAGCAGCAATGTCTCCTACCTGCTTTCCAGACCTATGGCTCTCTTAATGAAGACCAAGATCAGATTTTGTGGCAGCTATATGACACAACTGACTCACAATAAGCTTGTAGTCTAGCCATACCATTACTCATCTTAAACTTGCAAAGCTGATTTTTTTAGCCACATACTCCACTCCATCTTATGCTTGGTAAAGCTGATTTCTTTAATCCAAATGAAAGACATTAAATTTACCCCTAATTAACTATTACTTTATTACATTCCACTGAAGATCCTAACCTGTCAAGATCTTTCTTGATCCTGACAGTTATCCACCCCACCCTACAATCTCTTCTTCCTAGCTTTGTGTCACCTACAAATTTGATACCCGTGCATTTATGGCTTTATCCAAGTCACTGATAAAAATACTCAACAGTACAAGCCAAGCACTGTCCTCTGGGGAAATCAACTAGGGACTTTCTTCCAAGTTGTCAATGAACCATGAATGAGTTCTCTTTGGGCTCAGTCACTCAGCCAGTTCTCAAGAGACCCAAATGTACTATAATCTAGTTCACATCTCTCCATCCTATCCACAGGAATAATATGAGAGACTTTGTCCATGCTCTGTTGAAATCTAGATAAATAATATCTATTCTCTACCATTCCCTTGACTGACAAATCCAAGAACCCTGCCCAAAAAAGGAAATGAAGTCAGTTTGGCACAACTGATTCTTTGTGAAACCAGGCTAACTTTGTGTCCACTGCTTCCTTTCTTAGATGCTCATTCATCATCCCTTCAATACTATGTTCTAGAAATTTGTCAGCAATCAAAACCAGCCCAGAGTGTGCAGACTCTAATCTTCCTTTTCTGAAAATGAGTATCACATCTGCCCTTCTCTAGACCTTCAGCACCTCTCTTATTCTTTACAATACTTCAAAGATCATGGATAGCAGCTTAGCTGCTGGGTATGCTGGAATGTACTTGTTCTGGGCCCAGCGATCTGAACTAGTCAAAAGTAGCTAGGTTTTTGGAAAGACTTGTATGGTCTGATGCTGACTGAAGTGAGCAGAACCAGGAGAACATTATACGTAGTAACAGCCAGGTTGTGTGATGACTAATATTGATAGACTTAACCCTTCTCAGCAATGAAAGGATCTAAGACATCTCCAAAGGCCTCATGATGGAAAATGCTATCCACATTCAAAGAAAGAACTATGGAGTTTGAATGCAGATCGAAGCATACTATTTGCTATTTTTTTCTTCTGTTGTGTTTTGCTTCCTCTTTCTGGTGGATCCTCCTATTGGTTCTAATTCTTCCTTACAACATCACTAATGTGAAAATATGTTTAATAGGAATGTATATGTATAGCCTATATCAGATTGTGCGCTGTCTTTGGGAGGGAGGTGGGGAAAAATTTAAAACTCAAAAACTTATGGAAGTGATTACTGATAAATCAGAATAAATTAATTTTTTAAAAAAGTAGCTAGGTTTTCTTTTATTTTCTTCACTTATCTTGCTTGGACTTCAGCTCCCCACATCAGCCATTTTTGTTCTATTCCTTCCAAGCTTTTTCCTTAGCAGAGAAAACAGAAGCAAAATAAAGGTCTATGTGGTTGTGCTTTGTCTCATTCACCCTAAGCAATGGTCCTACTCCTTCCTGATCCTCCACTTCCTGCATACAGCTAAAAGGACCCTTTCTGCTGTCTTTGGTTTTCTGTTCTAGCTTCAACTGATTCTAAGATTTACAACTCTTTTTTTTTTTTTTTGAAAAGGCAATCAAGGTTAGGTGACTCACCCAGGGTCATACACCTAGTAAGTGTCACATGTCTGAGGCCAGATTTGAATTCAGGTCCTCATGACTCCAGGGCTGGTGCTCTATCCACCGTGCCACCTAGTTGCCCCTAAGATTTACAACTTTCAACACTACCCTTAAAGGACAATGACAAGTTTTTGCATTCATCCTATTACCTATCACTGCTTCCACTAATTATAAATGTTTTTGAAAAATCTAACTTGACCAATGAGTTTCCTATGCATCCATAGCAGTCTCTTTAGACAATGCCCCCTTACCTCCTCTTTAGAAATGTTTCTCTTCACGTCTTCATGAATTAATTTTCAAGAGTTTCCCTTTCCTCGTAGGCTGACCACCCCTAAAGAATATGAGGCTATGGGATTCTACCCCAGCTCTCATCAAATCTTTATGGACTGGAATATACTGTAGTTAGATACATCTGCAGCTGGTTGAATGACCATACCCAAAGAGCATTCTCTGATGAAAGGGCTGATGTCAACTTGGAGAGAAGTCCCTAGCAGGGTGCCACAGAGCCCTGCCCTCTTCAACCTCTTTACCCATCACTTGGATGAAGACATATAAGGCATGCTTATGAAATATGCAGACGACAAAAAACTGGGAGATATAGCTAACAAGTTAGATGTCAAAAATCATGAACTTGGGGCAGTGGGCAGAATACCAGCCCTGGATTCAGGAAGACCCAAGCTCAAATCTGGCCTCAGACACTTGACACTTTCTAGCTGTGTAACCCTGGGCAAGTCACTTCACCCCATTGCCTCACAAAAAAAAAAATAATAATAATCATGAGCTTAAAATATGATCTACCCTGAGAGGTAAGTGCTATTATTATCCCCATTTTACAGCTGAAGAAACTGAAGCAAGCAGGCACACAGTTATAAAGTATCTGAAGCTAGACTGGAACTCAGGTTTCCTGACTCTTGGGTTGGGGTTCTATCCACTGCACCATCTGCTGTCTCTATATCTATTAGTCCATTCCTCACCATTTCCTTTGTGCTTTCAGATCAAAAGGCCCACTTATTTTTTTCTCTTCAAGTTAAAAATGTAATTATCTCAGTATAAAAAATTAATATAAATATAAGCTTGATGATTGCAGCAGGAGAGAAGAAAGTACTGGCTTCTTCAATTTTCCTGTAACAACTGGGATATTCTTTGCACTTCTGTTTCATCTTGTCTCATACTCATCATAGACACTATATAGTTCCCAGTCCTACCCACACTCCATACTGTAAGTCCTTGAAGACAAGGGCAAACAATTTTTCATGCTTTTAACTCTAGCACTTCGAAGCACTTAAAGTTTCTTACATCAGACTACATTAAAATAAATATGATGCACACAGAGGTGAGTATAAAGAACAGAAGGGGGCAAGGAGAGAAGAAAAACTAATAAGTGGATTTCTATGTATAATATAGCCCTGCCAGCATAAGTGTTAAATGGTATAAAAGTACTCCAGTTAAGGTTCTATTCCAATGAGAAATCACTGGGAAGTACAGAGAGCGCGAGGGTCTTCAAGTCCATGCCAGCAGAGCAAACCTTTTTTGGGTTGTACTAATTTTGAAAGGCTTTGAGTCCAGGCCTAATAATGGACTGTGTCTTTTGTCTAAACATCAGCCTAGCTAAGTTCAGAAGGGATCGTCACCAGAATAATTACAGAAGGGTGATTTTTATTTGTGACAGTAACCTTAAAGACCCATCTAACAAACCTGAGCAGAGCCCTCATCAGCACTGCTGGAGTGAGAAACCGCACTGTTAAAAACAAAGTTTTGAAGAAATTTTATGTTGTGGGCTCACTTGGTTTGGTTTCTGTCTAAAGTTAAATTGATAATAATTTTTTAAAACTGAACTGGCATCCAGACTGAGAGCCAATTTTCTTTGAGTCTGTGATGATCATCACAGATGGAATGTTGTCAACAAAGGTGAGAAAGCTTTGGACAAGCTGGGGCACCTCCAGAAAAGAGTAAGCAGAACACAGAAGGGCTCAAGATTGTGTCAGAAAAGGAACAGTTACTGAAATGGAGAGCATTTATCTTGGAGAAGGGAAGACTTGAGGGGGTCAGGATATCTGTGTTTATGGGAATTTTTATATGCAAAGACAGAGTATGCAGAGTGTAGAGAAGGCTGGCCTCAAAACCAGCTCCACCTGGCTTCAAGTCCTGACTTGCCCAAGTCACTTAACCTTTCTCTCACAGCTCCAAGTAATTCTTTAAAACTATCATTTGCATTGGTAGAGGTAGTTTCCTCCTCTAGGAATTTCTTATCAACGAAATCAAAAGTGTGAATAGCATGGAAACCGAATTACATGTGTACTTTGTAATTTCACACGTTAGTACTGTGACCAATGGATAAAAATTATAAGGGAGGCAGATTCAACATAAATGATATATTTTGACCCAACATAAATAACACATTCCTAACAACGGGAGTTATTAAAAAAAAATGTGTTGGGGGTTGGCAACTTCCACATCACTAGACACTGGGTGCCCCCTCTATCGGGCAGGGCTCCCCTGTATGGAGAAAAAGTTTTGAGTACCTGGACCCCAAACTAAGAGTTTATGATACTTTCATCCCCAGATGGAATTATCATTAATTTACAATTATAATTCCACCAAAAAAAATCCTTGTACTTTATTAATAATCATTGTTTAAAAATTATGAAGTCTTGGGCAAGAAATGTAGATCTTAAGGTCACAGGTGATGGCTTCATAATTGCTACCACGTGAGGTGATGATTCCAGAAGGGAAAGGTAGTCAGGTGTTTGCTGGCTATGGCACTTTTTAGCTTCTTTTGATCTTGTTATTAATTGAGCTTTTTTAAATTTTAACAATGTAATCCATCTGTCCTGTCTTCCATTCCTATCCCATTTTTCATCATCAATAACTCCTTAAAAACAGGTTGGGATGTAGTTGTTTTAAAAGTATGTCACATATTTTCCATTTTTATTTTTTCTTCTAGCTTTCATTAACTTTGATCTTTGCTTCAAGTGGTCTGAGTATGCAAAAACTACTGATTCAGAAATGACACACACATCATTAGTGATTTCCAGTTCCACATTCTGCAAGAAACCCTTTCCAAGTGGCTTTATTCTCAGTGCCTTTTCTCTGAGATTATCTTCAACTTATCCTCTAGACAGTTACTTGTATATTGTCTCCCACAGACTGTCAGCTCCATGAGGGCAGGGATTGGTTTTGGTCTTTCTTTGCATCCCCAGCACATAGCACAGTACCTGGCACACAGTAAGTTCTTATTAAATGCCAAAAGACTGACTTACTGTCATAAACTATATTCAATTTAATTTTAAAAGGTACATTTGAGATTCACCATGCCCAGTATTTTTAAATTGTTTTCTTGAACTAAATATACAGGAATTTGTAAAAGCATGAGGTCCTAGATAATAAACACATCTTTGGCCTCTCTCATTCTTTATGTAGGAAATATATTTTTCACCCTCCTGATCTATTCTCACCTTTGTCACCAAATATCATAAAATAGTTCATCTGATTTGAGGGGCTGACTGAAGTCTTTTATAAATGTCTCTTATCTCTTCACCCTCTTCAGTAGATGTCAGTGCATAACCCATAATTATCTTATTGGTGGGTTTTGGTTTGGTTTAGTCTTTTAGGAGAGAGGAAAGCAAGGAATTGTCTAACACAGACCCTAGAATTTTAGAAAGCAGATTTCAAATGTAGACGAGAAAGGCGAAGTAGGGTCTATGAATTAAAATTCTACAGTTAGTGGGAGGGATAGGAAGCTCTCAAGAATGAAGTCCTGAAATCTTGTGGAAGTAAATGTTGAAAACTAAAAATAAATAAATTTATTTTAAAAAAAAAGAGTGAAGTCCTGAAGATACAAAGAAAAAATCCCTATGATAAGAAAAGGTAGAGATGTACATGAAACATGGATGTACAAGAAACTAAGTGACCAATTAAAAATTTTTAAAAACACATAGAAATATGGAACCGAGGGCAGATAATGGAGGATAAAACCTCATGCTTAAAAAATGCAGGTTTGTAAAGTGATTTACCTAGATTATCTTGTTTAATTATAATAATATGCTGTTATCATCATCCCCATTTTCCAGTTGGAGAAGTTAAGGATCTGAAAGATTAAGCGATGTTCCCAAGATCACAGAGCATTATCCAAAGCCAAGTCTTCCCAGCTCCATGTCTACGTCTCCCCTCACCGTGCACTACTACCTCTCATACATGGACAGTGTACATATGGACAATTAACAGAGACATGGAATGGGCCTGTAATAACAGGGCCAGGAGCACTAAAACTCAAAATGATTTGAGATTGAAGAGCCAAGTGAAGGACAAGAAGGAAATGTATTCAAGGAAGATGTAGGGCTCCTATTCAAAATGAATAGTACAATGGTAATGGATGGTGAAAAGAAATCAGAGATGGGCAACTTTTGTTTTGGTTCTGTTTTTGGTTAAAAATAAAAAAAGACAAAGAGCTCTGGATTAAAAAGAACAGAATAAACATGGGCAATATGGAAAGAGATGCCCAAGCTAAGCAGGGCAGCAATAAGAGGAAACTTACTGCTATTGAACAGTTTAAGACCCCAGACGCAGGAGAACGACATTCCTGAGATGCCAAGAATTGGCCAGCAGGAAGGATGAGCTACTACCACTGCTTCCCAATGAGGAAGAGAAAGTGGGGTGAGGATGCAGTAGCATGGGGGAAGGGTAAACATTGCCCTCATTTTCAGAAAATGGGGAGAAGGATTTGTGAACCACAAGCTGCTGCGTGTGACTGGGATTCTTGGCAAAATTGGAAAATGTATCATATGAGGGATCCTTGGTGAAACCCTAGAAAAGAAAGCGGTGATCACATAAAGAGCCATCAGGGCTTCGTGATGAACAGGTCATCCCAGCCTTTTCTGACAGGCTTCCTCCATGGGTAGGTTAAGGCAACTTTGTGCTGTTTTTGTGAGGAGACAGACAGGCTGAATGATAGACTGAGATGACTGGACAGGGGCCCAAGAGTCATTATTAATGCTTCAACGTCAATGGATAAGTGGGTCTTTAGAGTGCCTGAATCTGTGCTTACTAATATTTTTCTCAAGGACCTAAAGACATAAGCAGCACGCTTATCCAATTTTCAAGTGACGTAATACTGAGAGAAATGGAGAGACTACATGAAAGAGGAAAGACCAAAAAAGATCCTGACAGGTTAGAATATACGGTCAAATCTTTTAGGACAAAATGTAATCAGAATAAAGTATAAAGTCTATGTTAGTATTTTTAAAAAGAAAGAGGAGAAAAATCTCCAAAAGCCAAAAATGGGGTAGGCAGTTCTAGGCAATAGTATTTTTTTTTTAAATGAAGAATTTCAGAAGATTTTAGTGGACTACAACTCAACATAAAGAAGTAAAGCAATATGAGAGGAATTGTGCCCAGAATAAAGACACTCATCCTCTTGTTGTCCTTTGCTTAGATGAGACCTTATCTGGGGGAGTGCTGCGTTCAGTTCTCAACAGCTGAACAGTCACAGAGACAGCAAGGGCCCTTTGGAAGAGGACACTGAGGAGCCATGACAGTTAATGGTAAGTAATGGGCAATCTAACACAGACTAAGGACTGCACTGGTTCTCCTTGGCCCCAGTGGGGAGAATGGGCAACATGGGGTAAAACTGGCAGGATAGTCAGGTTTAATGCCAAGAAAAATTTCCAAACAATTAGAGCTGCCCCAGAGTGGAGAGGGCTGCTCCTTGTCAGGGACAGTGCAGACGGATGACTGACTGTTCAGATAAAGGCTGGACTAGATGGCCCTTCAAATTCAATGATTGTGGGCTTGTATTGAAACTCTCCATAGCTGTCAGCGCAGTTACTGAAGGGAAGATATAAGAAATTATCCATAATATTTTTTTGGCACATATATTTTTTTAAACATTTTTATTTAAAGTTTTGAGTTGCAAATTCTATCCCTTTATCCCTTCCTCCCTTCTTTCCCTGAGACAGTAAGCAATCAGATATAGGTTATACATGTGCAATTATGTAAAACATTTCTATATTAGTCATTTTGTACAAGAAGACTCAAATAAAAGAAAAAGAATGAAAGAAAGAAAGTGAAAAATAGCATGTTTCAGGGGAAACGGGGGAAGGTGAGAGGGAATGAGTGAATCTTATTCTTATCGGGTTTTGGCTTAAAGAGGGAATAACATACACACTCAATTGGGTATGGGAATCTATCTTACCCTACAGGAAAATAGGGGGGGAAGGGGACAAGAGAGCAAGGGGGTGGATGGGGGGGGGGGGGGCAGATTGGGGAAAGCGGTTATCAGAAGCAAACACTTCTAAGGAGGTACAGAGTCAAAAGAGAGAATAGAATAAATGGGGGGTGGGATAGGATTAAGGGAAATATACTTAGTTTTCACAACATGACTACTACAGAAGTGTTTTGTATGACTATACATGTATAACCTGTATAGAGTTGCTTGCCTTCTCAATGAGGGTAGGTGGGGAGGGAGGAAGGGAGAAAATTTGGAACCCGAAGTTTTAAAAAAAAAATGTTAAAAAAAACTGTTTTCACATGCAACTGGGAATAAGATATATAGGAAATGGGGTATAGAAATCTATCCTGCCCTACAGGAAAATTGAAGGGGAAGGGGATAAGAGAAGGGGGGGACAGATGGAAAGAAGGGCAGATTAGAGGAAGGGGTATTCAGAATGCATGCCATCTTGGGGTAGGGGGAGAGATGAGATGGATTCTGGAAGTCAAAATATTATGGGAAGTGAATGCTAAAAACTAAAAATAAATTAATTAATTTAAAATATAGCATGCTTCAGTCTGTATTCAATCAATATCTGTTCTTTCTCTGGAGGCAGATGATATGCTTCATCATTAGTCCTTTGGGATTGTCTTAGATCATTGCATTGCTGAGAACAGCTAAGTCATTCACAGTTCTTTATCAAACAATACCATAATAATTTAATTTGGTGGATGATAGGAATATAATTACCAGGTATAAACTAACACTGAAAAAAAGGTTTCTTTCTCACAACAAAAGGGAATCAGTTATCAAAACATGAACCACACATGCATTCAAATAGGGCTCCCACAAAAGGAAATCTACTAATAAAAGGGCCATCATCAGCCTCTGCTACCTCCTATACCTTCCTCAAATTCTTCAGAGTGAAGAATCATGACACCAACATTTCTTCTATTTTGCTATAGCCTCCCACCAAGTTTATCCAGGCTTGATTTTTAATCTGCTTCCTCACATTATGATAATGGGCATTATGTACCAGTCTGTTCACCTGATCAAGAATGTCTCCACTTAGCTCCAAGAAAAGTCAGCTTGCAAAAGTTAATGAAATAGAAGCCTGAAGTCTAGGAGCACAGAATCCCTGACTTGGAGGGCCTTGAGATGTCAGGGAGTCCAACCCAAATATGAATGCCCTCCACAAACAACATCAACATGCTGCCTTTAGATGTCCAGGAATAGAGAGCTTTTAAAACTGCCTCTTCTGGGAAAGGAAATGCATTAAATCCCTTCGAACAAGGAACATTGAGCTACCCCAACCTTTTTTCACAAAAGTAATTGACTTAGAGGAGCTGTGGTTGTGTGTTTTTCCAATTCTATATTAAAAACATGGCATATAGTACAGAAAAGCTGAAGGACACAATGGGTTTCTCACCAACCTTATCAGAGAGAGTCCTTTTTTCTCTGCGATCATTTTCATCAACCTCCATATTTTCAATTCCTGAATCTACATCCACCTGGGACATGCTTTAGGTAGAAAGAAAAACAATCAACCTTAGGAGATCCAGATAATCATTAATACCACCCTTAACTGGGAGAATGTTCAAAATCAGAAAAAATTACTTACATAAAAGAACTAAAAGGGGAACAGGAAGATTTAGAAGGACAGAAAGATTTAGAAGGACATGTGGCCATTAACAACACTGGCCAGTAGGCATTTTTATTTCATTTCTTGTTCTCAATATCACATTAAAATTGAAGCAGACAATTAAAATGATTAACATCTTTTCATTTTAACTGAGGAAAATGACTGAAAATTTGGACTTTCTGGGTTTGGACTAAGTTCGAATTTCATTTACCAACAAAATGTAAGCTCGTTGAGGACAGGGACCATATCTCACTATTTGTGTTTCCCTGTATTTAGTACATAGTAGGGGCACAACATATGCATGCTGATTGATGCTCCTAGTTCCCCTTCAGATATATACAGACTGTCCACTGACATTTCTAACCAAGTTTATAAAACTAAAACACTAAAATGACTACAAACCAGTTAAGGATATATATATGGGCGTGATACAGAACAAGTTAGTGATAAAGGAGACAGCTAGGGACATAATGGATAGAGCACTAGACTTGGAATCAAAAAGACCTGAGTTCAAATCTTGCCTTTTATATTTAACCAGCCGTGTGACTGTTGTTCAATTGTTTTTCAGTTGTGTCCAATTCTTTGTGACCCCCTTTGTGATTTTATTGGCAGAGATACTAAAGTGGTTTGCATTTCCTTCTCAAGCTCATTTTACAGATTAAGAACCAAGGCAAATAGGGTTAAATGACTTGCTCAGGGTCACACAGCTAGTTAAGTGTCTTGAGGCTGGATCTGAACTCAGAAAAATGAGTCTTCTTGATTCCAGGTGTGGAACTCTATCCATCTAGCTGCACCATGTGACTCTGAGCAACTCACTTAACCTCACTCAGCCTCAGTTTCCTCAATTGTAAAATGGGGATGATAATAACACCTACCTCACAAGGTTGGGAGGGTCAACTGAAATAACATATGTAAAATTTTAAACATATTCCCATTAATTTCCACTGTTCTGCCCATCTTAATGAACTCAAATAATTTAATTAACTTTTCCTCACCTCAAAATCAATTTGACCAGGCTCTCCAGGGACAAAATAACCAGCTCTGGTTAATCTAACCAGGAACCATACCGCCAATGTTGTCTGATATCCGATAAGCAACAAGGGTCCGCATGAAGCCCTCAGACAACATGAAACGCTCCACAAGTGTTGAAATCCTATAGTCCCAAATCCCTTCAAATACATGAATGACTGTATATTGGACAATTTCCTCACATTCAATATTAGCTTCACTCTGATGAGCTAGAATCTTCTGTGTCTGCCTATAAAAGTGCTTACCTGGATATGCCAGTTCTATGGATAAGACAAAGGTACACTATATAAAAAGTCAGTCTGACAGAATGATTACCAACATCAAACATTACTTCCATTACACAAAAATAATTCCAACATGCATAATTTAAAAAAAAAAAACCAACTTGCTATAAAGCTTGGGATTTGCTACAATGGTTAAGACAAAAGATCTTGTTCAATAGTTATCCATTAACATTTTCCCATAATAAATAGGATCTTTCACCATCCTTTCAACCATTTACCAGCAGCACTATTTATTGCATGCATGTGTATCTGAGAGTACTCAGGGGAAACAAAGCAAGGAGTTTAAGGGAGATTTCCTTATAAGGATAGCAATGACGTGATATTTCCCACAATACAACAGCATTATGGAAAATCTGCCTCTTTTTACCTTTTCTCACAGGAGACACTGTCAATATCCATGCTCTGGGACCGTGAGAGAGACTGCGACTGCGTTTCAAGGCTATTGGACGGTGAGCTGCTGAGTGAACTGACTCCTTCACTGCTCTGGCTTCGATGCGTGACTCCTGAAGAGGACAAAGAGGGTGACACCGAGAAGGCGACGTTAAAATAGCAGCAGAGTTTCACCAATTTGATTCAAAGTGCTATAAAACTCAACAATGAACAATTTCCATCAAGAATTTTCTGCTGTCATTTTTTGTAGGAGCAAAGAACTGGAACTAAAGATGCCCACTGACTGGGGGTGGGGGAATAAACGAATGTAACGGTGTAAGACTGTGCTGTAAGAAATGATGAATGGGACAAATACAGAAAAGCCTGGAAAGATCCACAGGAAGAGATGCAGGGTAAAGAGAAGCAAAAAGAATAACGACTACAACAACGTAGACACAAAGAACAATTAGATCCACTGAAAGTTAATGTTGAAAAATTACAAAGGAGAAGCGTGGTCTCAAAGAAGAGAAATGAGATGCCTCTACCCCCCCCCCGCCCCCCCACCAGTCCTTTGCAAGGGGGAGGGGCCACTGGTACTGGAACCCTTTCAGATTTTTTCAGTGTACTGTGATTAGTTTTGATGATTTTTTTTTAACTCTTTATCATCTATTTCTTTTTAAAATAAATCCTTCATAATATAGAATGGCTCTCTGGAAGGGAAAAGGATATAGGAGAAATCTTAAGTAATATAAAAACAAAATGCATTAATTAAAAACTTATTATTTAAAAAAAAATTGTTATTCTGTCACCCGAGATGATAGCCATTGCAATCACCCAGGAAAATACAGTGGCATAACAACATGATCTGTAAGTTTATTTCATGCCTAAAATCATGGGAATTCAGTCACATCAACACAGCACTTATTTTCCCAATACCCTCTCCAAAAAATAAAGTATTTTAGAGATAAGAAAATGGAAGTACAGGATGGCAAGGATACCTCTCTAATGTGACCCCTTTTCTCTCTTCACTCTGCTAACATGTTAATTCTGGTCCTCAATACCTCTCTCTCACTTAGATTATTGCAAGAGCCTTCTGACTGGTCTCCCTGATTCAAGTGTCTTACTAGGCCAGGTCATTCCAGATGCTGCTATTCAACAGATCCCACTACTTTCCTATTACATCTGGGATGAAATACCATTTAAAGCCATACACAACTAGGCCCCAACCTATTTTTCTGGCCTAACTGGACATTACCCACATTCTCTTGCAATCTGCTCTCTCCAAAGCTTAGTTGCCAAATCCAATGGTTCTTTCTCAATCCTCATTCTCCCTGACCTCTCTGTAGCCTCTGACACTGTTGATCTCTCTCTTCTGTCTATGTTTTTAGGACACAGCTCTCTCCTAATTCTCCTCCCACCTATCAGATCAGTACTTCTGAATTTCCTTTGTTATATCCTCTCCCAGATCAGGCCCTCTAACCATAATTGTCCCTCTGGGCTTTGTCCTGGGGCCCTTTTCTCAGGTCTGTACAATTTCACTTGTTGATCTCATCAGCTCCTAAGGATTTAATTACTATCTCAATACTCAATCTCTCATCTCCAACTGCCTTTCAGACATCTCAAACTGGATGTCCAGTAGACTTCTTATACTCAAAATGTCCAAAACAGAACTCATTATCTTTCCCCTTAATCCCCACCTCCCACCCCCACCACCTCCCCTATTACTGTAGAGGGCAACACCACGCTCCCAGTCTCTCAGGCTTGAAATCTAGGTGTCATTTGAGATTCCTCACTATCTCTCACCCCCATATCCAAGTTGTTACCAGGGCCTGTTGATTTCATCTTTGCAACCTCTCTCAAATATGCCCCATTCTCTCCTCCGATACTGCCCCCCACTTTGGTGCAGGCCTCATCACCTCACACCTGATTGTAATAATCTGCTGGTGGGCCTACCTGCCTCAAGTCTCTCCCCACTCTAATCCAAAGCTCCTTAAACTGTGGGTTGTGCCCCATATGGGGTCATGTAACTGAATGTGGGGGTCACGAAAAATTTGGCAAAAGTAAAAGGTTTTTGAACATGCAACGACCAAAAATTAATTCAAAATCAAATGCATAAGGAATCCAAAGCATTTCTAGCAGCATCTGCTTGTGTTACACTGCGCGACTTTACTGCAGCCTTGGTTCCGAACACACAACACACACACTTTGCACTGTGCATGCCATCACACCACACAATGCCAATGAACACTGCCCGAAACACCTCGGCCCAGATTCGAGATTATTGTATGTTATGAACTGCAGTGTTTTTACTATACATACAAAGTTTTCTGCTCTTACAGAACCATAAGTTTAATTATGGAAAATAAAGACTTTTAATATTTTTCTATCATCATTCCTCAGCATGCAATTATCGAATTAGCATCTTTGGATTATGTGTTAGAATGTTTGATTTTTAAAATTGAAGTTATTTCCTTCTTTTACAGAAACATAAGTGTTTAATCGCTGCAAGTAAAGACAAAAACCCTTTCATATTTCTCCACCATCCCGCTTATGTCTATGTAAGTGTGAACATCAATTTTTAAAATTAAGTACAAACAAATGTAATTTCATACACTAAAGCTAGTATTTATTTGAGAAATTATCACCAATATGTATTTATATTTTAGTACAAAAACATTTTTGGTTGTGGGAAAGTGGCTAAATTTAGACAGAAGAGGTAAAAATACTCATGATAATGAGGCAGTCTTTGCTACCACGTTGTAGTACACCTAAATTGACAAGAAAATATGTCCAATCATTTCTGCAATATGGATTTACTTCTAATAATGATGATGGCGTGGAAAAACCTCTTTGCTTAATTCATAATGAAGTTTTGGCTGTGGAAAGCATGGAACCAGCCAAACTAAAACATCTTAATACCAAGCATGCAGTGTACTGCGATAAACCAAAGGAATATTTTCAAAAACTTAAAATCTTCAAATGAAGAAATGATGTTTTGAAAAAATTGTTAGTGTCAATGAAAAGTATTTACTTGCATCTTATGAAACTTATTTGACTGCAAAAACTAAAAAGCCCTACTCGATAGGAGATCGTGTCCCGTGCTGCTATTAAAATGTCAGAAATAGTTCATGGGAACAAGTATGGAGACGAAATTAATAAAATTCCTTTATCAAAGGATACTGTTTCCAAAAGAATTTCTGAAATTAGTAATAACCAATTACAGCAGTTTATTACCAGGTTTAAGGGCAGCCCAAAGTTTGCAACTCAGTTAGATGAAACAACTGATATTTCTAAGATGGCACAGTTGTTACTTTATGTAAGGTATGTTTATGAAGGAAGCATACGCGAGGAATTACTGTTTTGTCGCCCTTTGGAAGGGCACACAAGAGGAGAAGATATATATCTTAAAGTCAATGAATTTTTCACAAATGAAGGTTTATGGTGGAAAAATCATGTTGGATTCTGTACAGATAGTGTTGCAGCAATGTTGAGCGGGAATGTTGGATTTGTAGCAAAAGTTAAAGCTGGTGGCAATGAACATATCACTCTTATTCACTGCATGATCCATTAGGAGGCACTCATAGCCAAAAAATTATCACTAGAGTTAGATGTGCTTTGCAGTACTATCAAAACCATTAACTTCATTAAAAGCCAAGCCCTTAACAGTCATTTGTTTTCAAACTTTTGGAAAGACATGGATTCTGATTACAAAAGCTTATTACTACACACAGAGGGAAGGTGGCTCTCAAGAGGACAAAGTTTAAATAGATTACTGAACAGAAAGATGAAAATATATTTTTGTTTGAGCAGAAATCCAATTTTATTCATTTTTTTCACGACTTAGGGCTTTCAAAACTGTTATTTGTTGGACATTTTCAAAAAAACTCAATGATTTAATAAACACATTGCTTCAAGGAGAAAATTGTAACATGTTTATGTTAAAAGGTAAAAAGGAAAGTTTTACTAAAAAAGTTAACATATGAAAGAATAGAGTGGGAAATGTTTCTCTAGGAATGTTTACAGCTACAGATGACTTTGTAATTGAAAATATCCTTCCCAAAGATTTAATTGTTAAGAGTTATAACTGATCATCTGAAGTGCATGGAGACAGTTTCAGAAATACTTCCCTTCAAATTCTGATTTTAAGAAACAAAGTTGGGTTCATAAACTGTACTCAATTGAAATAAAAAACATCAGTCATGTGCCATTAAAATTTTGTTCAGGAAGAATTTGATGAGTTACTAAGTAACAAAGGTTTAGAACTTGAGTTTCCTAAAAAATCATTAAATGATTTTTGGCTTGGGATTAGGTCAGAATTTCCAACAATTTCTGAAAAAGCCCTAAACATAGTTCTGCCATTTTGTACTACATATTTATGTGAAGCAGCATTCTCAGCATTGATTATAAAATCAAATATATATTTATTATACAATCAAAATATTGATCAACTCTGAAAAACACTGAAGATGCTCTATGTCCTACAGTATCAAACATTCTGCCAAGATTTAATTCTTTATGTAATAAACAAGTACATCCATCTAACTAGTATGTAAATTTGCTTTCTTCTTTAATAAAATGGAAAAATTATATGTATAGCAAAAAACTGTTTTAAAATAAATTTTGTTATGATTTATTTTCAATAAATGTTTGATTTGTATAGCTATTTTATGTACCTACATATCCAGGATTGCAGAAAAATTTCTTGGAAGAAAAGGGTTTGAGGGTAGAAAAAGTTTAAGAAGACCTGCTCTAGTCTATCCTCCATTCAGCTGCTAAAGTGATTTCCCTAAAAGATGGGTCTGATCACATCACACACACACCCCTCCCCCTCCCCTCCCCCACCCCTACTCAAAAAACTCCAGTGGCTCCCTATCTTTTCCTGGATCAGATATAAAATTCTCTTTAGCACTCAAGTCCCTACAAAGCCCCCTCCTCCCTTTCCAGTCTTCCTACACTTTATTCCCTAACATGTATTCTTCTACCCAGTGACACCCCCCCCCCCCCCCAATCGGTTCCAAGAAAAAGACACTCCATCTCTGCTGTCCTCAATGCCCAGAATGTACTCCCTCCTCTACCCTACCTATTGACCTCTCTGGCATCCTACCAGTCCCAACTAAAATTCTATCTTCTAGTGCCTTTCATCTATTAATTATTTTCTATTTACTTTGTATACAGCTATCTTTGTAGATATGTGTTTGCATGTTGTCCCTCCAGCTCCTTGAGGGCAGGGGCTGTCTTTGCCTCTTTTTGTATCCCCAGTGTTGAGTTGAGTGTCCAGCACTTAGTAGGTGCTTAATATTTAATGAATGATCCAGAAAATTTGGCCTTCTCTCTGTTATTCATACACAATATTCCATCTCCCATCTCCTTGTCTTTGCACTGGTCATACCTCCTGTCTGGAATGCCCTCTCTCCTTATTTCTGCCTCAGAGATCATCTCTCTTCCTTTAAGACACAGCTCAAGTACCAACTTCTGCATGAAGCTGTTCCTGATCTTCCCAACTGCTGGTGGCTCTCATCCCAACTACTTTGTATTAAACTACTTTGTAAACATAAGGTATTTAGAAACTTTATAACTATACTGTATATGTTTCTATGCTGTTTTTTTTCTCCTCCATTAGCCCCCTGCAAACAGGGATTGTTTTATTCTTCCCTGACCCAAGCACAGTGCCTGGCACACAGTAGGCACTTCATAAATACTTGCTGAATGACTAGTGACTATAGCATCTGCCCTGGAGATCCCTGCCCCTCTCAAGACAGAGGTATGTTCTGCTATCTGTTGCCAGGACAATTACTTCCTTTCAGGGTTCTGCCATATTGAAGTTGATATTGTCCACAGCTGCTGCAGTTCTCTTTACTTCCCTCTGCATCGTGTTCCTCTCCTATTTGTCATTTTTTCATATTTCTGAATTTCTGCTCTCTGGTGACAAGGTACAAAAATGAATATTGCAGTCCATCCATATGGTCCTGGCAACCACCCTTCCCATTGGTGAGTTCCAGAAGCTCCCTACCACCTCTGTGACCAATCAAAGCCCTCATCTTGGCATTCACTTCCTTCCATTGTACTCAGCAAGGTAGCCACAATGGCCTACTCAGAATTCCGTGAACATGAGACTCAAGTCTCCAATCTCCATTCCTGAATGCCATCCCCTTACCTCTGCCTCTTAGCTTCCCTGGCCTCCATCAAGTCTCAGCTCAAAGGCTTTTTTTCAAAAAGACCTTTCCTGGTCCCTCCCTCGACCCACTACCCCCCAGCTAATAAGACTTCTCTTTTATATTACTTTCCATCTACTCTGTATACACACACACACATACACATACATCTGATCATTTACATAAGTAGAATGTATGCTCCTTGAGGGTAGGCTGTTTTTTGCCTTTATATGTATCCTCAATAGTTTGTACAAACCTTGGGACATACATTTACAAGCTTGTTAAATAACTGACTATAATTTTTGTCTACGTCCTCCCATTAGTTTAGCACAGGGAATCCACCTCATGTACTAGGAGCCTTCTTTGCTTTATCTTAACATCACAAGGATTTAGTGGAGTTCACCTGATGTCTACTGGTTATCCTTGTATACAACACAGGTGGAGGATTACAATTACAAGTGGGGAGCTCTGCATATAATGTCAGATTTGGTTGATGGGTTGGTTAGTTCTGCTGAACTGTACTTTTTCCTTCTTTCATTTTTGCTCTTTGATGCAAGGGATCGGTCTTTGGAAAGGGAAGTAGGAGGTATATGTTAGAAGATGAAGATAATGTAAAAATGAAATATATAAATAAAAATTTGAATTAAAAAATTGTTCTGGGGTGGAGAAGATGGTGGAGTAAAAGCAGTGACCTGCTTGAGCTCTCCCCCAAACCCCTCCAAACACCTGCAAAAAATGGCTCTAAACAAATTCTAGAGCAGCAGAACCCACAAAAAGACAGAGTGAAACAAATTTCCAGCCCAAGACAACCTGGATGGTTGATTAGAAAGGTCTACTGTGAAGAGAAGTAGAGGGAAAACTGAGAGTGATGGTAAAGGAGCCTCAAAAAAATACTGAAGAAAATAACACCTTAAAAAATAGCCTAACCCAAATGGCAAAAGAGGTCCAAAAAGTCAATGAGAAGAAGAATGCCCTAAAAAGGAAAACTGGCCAAATGGAAAAATAAGTCTAAAAGCTTACTAAAGAAAATGCTTCCTTAAAAATTAGAATGGAGCAATTAGAAGCTAGCAACTATATGAGAAATCAAGGCACTGTAAAACTAATCCAAAAGAACGAAAAAAATAGAAGAGAATGTGAAATCTCTCATTGGAAAAATAACTGACCTGAAAAATAGATCAAGGAGAGAGAACTTAAAAATTATTGGACTATCTGAAAGCCGTGATCAAAAAAAGAGCCTAGATATCATCTTTCAAGAAATTATCAAGGAAAACTGCCCGGATATTTTAGAACCAGAGGGCAAAATAGAAATTGAAAGAATCCACCAATCACTTCCTGAAAGAGATCCCCCCAAAGGAAAACTCTTAGGAATATTGTAGCCAAATTCCAGAATTTCCAGGTCGAGGAGAAAATATTACAGGCAGCCAGAAAGAAACAATTCAAGTATTGTGGAAACACAATCAGAATAACACAAGATTTAGCAGTTTCTACATTAAGGATCCAAAGGGCATGGAGTATGATATTCCGGAGGGCAAAGGAGACAGGATTACAACCAAGAATCACCTACCCAGCAAAAAAATGGTTATTCAATGAAATAGGGGACTTTCAAGCATTGCTGAGGAAAAGACCAGAGCTGAACATAAAATTTGCCTTTCAAATACAACACTCAAGTGAGACAGAGAAGAGGTAAACAGGAAAGAGAAATCATAAGAGACTTATTAAGGTTGAACTGTTTACATTAATGCATGGAAAGATGATATTTGTAACTCATGAGTCCTCTTGTCAGTATCAGGGTAGTGGGAGGGAAAAAAATTATATGTATGTATGTATGTATGTATGTATGTAGATAGACAGATAGAGGGCACAGGGTGAGTTGAGGAAGAAGGGGTGATATCTGGAAAATAAAATTAAGGAGTGAGAGAGGATTATACTGGGAGAAGGAGAAAGGGAGAGGTAGAATGGGGTAAATTATCTCATGTGAAACAGACAAGAAAAGGCTTTTACAGTGGAGGGGAAATGGGGGAAGGTGAGAGGGAATGAGTGAATCTTATTCTCATAGGATTTGGCTTAAGGAGGGAAAAACGTAAACAATGGGGTTTGGAAATCTGTCTTACCCTACTGGAAAAATAAGGGGGGAAGGGGACAAGAGAGCAGGGGGTTGATAGAGGGGAGGGCAGATTGGGGGAGGGGATAATCAGAAACAAACACTTCTGAGGAGGGACAGGGTCAAAAGAGAGAATAGAATAAATGGGGGGTAGGATAGGATGAAGGGAAATATACTTAGTTTTTCACAACATGACTATTATGGAAGTGTTTTGCATGATTATACATCTATAACCTGTATTGAGATGCTTGCCTTTTCAATAAGGATGGGTAGGGAAGGAGGAAGGGAGAAAATTTGTAACCCAAAGTTTTAAAAACACATGTTAAAATAAAAATTAAAAATTTTAAAAATTTAAAAAAAGAAAAAGAAAGAAAGGTCTATTGTGCCAGGCTGAGAGAGGAGTGCAGTTCAGGTTGGGCCAAGCAGGGTCTCAGCAAACCTGGAACATTCCTTACGGGACTGAATCAAGGGAAGCTATGGAGGTTTCCAGACTTCTCAACCCACAAACACCAAAGACAACTTAGAAGGGCAGTAGGAAAGGTATGTCTGACCATGGTGAGAGAGGAGCTCAGTCTGGTACCAGTCCTGGCACACAAACCCGGGGAGGTGGCTGCTTCTGGAGCTGTTGGTCCACAGATGGAGGGGAAAATCGAGTGGCTGATTGGAAGGGGATTACAGGGATGTCTTTGCTAGTGCTGGGGCAAGATTCTCTTGCTTTACCTGGCCTTGGATCTGGGTCACAGTTCTGGGTAGCGGTCCTGGGGCAAGGAGGAGTGCTAGCATGGTGGAGCTTGTGGTGGCAGTAAAGAGGGAATTTTCCTCACAGTTCCAAGACAGAAAACAGTGCTTGTGGTCACTCATAGACCAGAGCACAGGCCAGGAAAGGAGTAAACACCTCACCCTTGATCATATCACCTTGGAAGAACAGAAAATTTACAGGCACCTAGAAGTATCTCTGAAAACCACCGCACAAAATCCCTCAAGCTTGGGACAGGACATTCTCCATATTGGAGGCAGACCCCTACCTTAACAAAGAGTTTAAAACTCAAGTAACTGACTGGAATCATGAGCAAGCAACGCAAAAAAAAGTCAGACCACAGAATCTTTCTTTGGTGACAAAGAAGATCAAAACATATAGCCAGAAGAAGACAACAAAGTTAAAGCTCCTACATCCAAAGCCTCCAAGAAAAATATGATTTGGTCCCAAGCCATGGAAGAGCTCAAAAAAGATTTTGAGAAGCAAGTAAGAGAAGTGGAGGAAAAAGTGGGAAGAGAAATGAGAGTGATGCAAGAAAATCATGAAAAACAAGTCAACAGCTTGCTAAAGGAGACCTACAAAAATACCGAAGAAAATAACACCTTAAAAAACAGACTAACCCAAATGTCAAAAGAGGTCCAAAAAGCCAATGAGAAGAAGAATGCCTTAAAAAGTAGAATTGGCCAAATGGAAAAGGAAGTCCAAAAGCTCACTGAAGAAAATACTTCCTTAAAAATTAGAATGGGGCAAATGGAAGCTAATGACTTCATGATAAACCAAGAAATTGTAAAACAAAATCAAAAGAATGAATAAATAGAAGACAAGGTGAAATTTCTCACTGGAAAAACAACTACCCTAGAAAACAGATCCAGGAGAGATAATGTAAAAATTAGTGAACTACCTGAAAAAACTGTTTCAAAGTAAAGAGACATACCTAGGCTCATTTGAAGAACAATGCTAACTTAAACCACGTGTGCTTAATAAAATGCAAATTACAAAGTGTCAGAATTGCAGTGTAGTGGAATAAAACTTCTTAAACTGGGTAATTTCATTAAAGAAAAACCATACATTCTAAATGGGAAATATGCTACTTTAAAAGAAACAATGTGAAAAATTTCATTCCTGTCAAGTTTTGCTCTTGAAATTTCCGTATTTCCTAAGTAAATCTGGGTGTTAAGTGAAAATAAGAAAATCAGACCAAAAACCTATTCTTAAGTTCTAATGATAACCAACCTTATTCTATGCTTATGACAAAATCACATTATTTTTGGCTCAACAGAACTAACCCACCCATCAACCAAATCTGACATTTTATCCAGAGCTCCTCCACCTCTGTATTTTTTCCTTCTTTCATTTTTGTTCTTTGATGTAAGGGATGGCTCTCTGATGTATGATAACCCATTCCTCTCCTTTTAACATTTCATTTCAAGGCCTTTCTAGGAGTTTTAACTTGACTAACTTGAAAGGCATCTGACCCGGTGGATAAAAAGCCAATCTCAGAGTCAGTCTGACCTGTTTAAGTCCTGACTGTGACACACACATGGTGGATTGATAAGCATGTTGACAAAACATTTCTATAATTATGACATTTCAAATATAAGATGTATGTTTTACAAATTCTCCATTTAATTTTAAAAGCTCATCTTTAATACTTCACTACATAATCTGATTAGTGTTGCTAAACCCTCTAGCTGTGCAGATCAAAACCCCTCTATAATCTGGGAGACTATGTATGGATGAAAAATTCCTCTCTCTTCCTTCAGTCAGCCTGGTCAGGAGTTTCTCTGAATCTAGCTTGGACGGCTACTGGGAAATTGCAATGTCATCTATTATCTGGCCCACAATGGGACTGACACATAATACTTCCTAGCTGTGTGACTCTGGGCAAGTCACTTAACCCCAATTGCCTCTCTTTAAAAAAAAAAAAAAAGCTAAACTATTTGGAAATTTTCTCAATCCAATGAACTAACCTATGAACAATCTCAATCCTGGAAAACTGCTAAGGAAACATACTTTCTTCCTACATCTGTGACCTTTGGGCAAGTGTCTCTGGGCCTTATCTGCAAAATAAAGGAGGTATACTAGACTACATGATCTAGATTTAGAACAGGAAAGCACTTCAGGAGGCACCTTGTCCAACATCTTCATTTTGCAGATGATGTAATTTCAGGCCAAGGATGTTAAATGACTTCCCCAAATATACACAGGAAGCAAAGTGGCAGACTTAGGATTCAAACACAGTAACTCTGAATCTAATTGCAGACTTTTTTTGTTCTTCACTCGTTTTCCAGTCGTGTCTTGACTCTTTGTGACCCCATTTGGGTTTTTCTGTGCAGAGATACTGCAGCGGTTTTCCATTTCCTTCTCTAGCTCTCCATTTCCTAGATGAGGAAACTGAGGCAAACAAGGTTACATGACTTGCCCAGGGTCAGAGTGTTAGTGCCTGTGGCTGGATTTGAACTCAGGAAGATGAGTCTTCCTGACTCCAGGACTGGCATTCTATCTACTGTGCCACCTACCTGCCCCAACTTCAGACTTAGATGACCTTTAAGATCCCATCAGTTGTAATTCATATAAAGAGGAACCGTGAGATAGATTGATCCAGATGATATATGGATCTATCAATCTCTCCACACTGCCAGAAGCAGCTGACGTATCAGTGTGCTCTTCAGAGTTTATATGGGGAGCAGGGAAGGAGGGAGGATGGGGAGAAGAGGGGAAAGAGAGGGAGGGAGAGGGAGAAAATATCACATTACCTAGTTTCAAAAGGAAACAAGGATGTGACTAACTAGCTGTGTGTCACCTCAGGACATTCGTCCTCCTCCTCTTCTGTTCAATGAGGGGTCTCGAAGGTCCCTTCCAGCCCCACTGCTACAGGATTCTAATCAAATTCAAACAGGGATGAAAATGACTTGCTGTTCTCACACAAATTAGAGTGTGTTACTCATACCTGAGTTTTTCAATCTATCCCCAAGTCAGTATGACATTACGTGTACCCTACTTCTAAATTTTCCACTATATATGAGGGAGGGTGTGGGGCAGAATGGAATCTTTCTATGCCTATGCCTTACAACTCTGTAATATGCTACACCTTCTACCTAATCTGTACGTATCTTGTATTTACCTATTCGTACACGTCTCTCCCACTAGAATGTAACCTCCATGAAGGGAAGGACTATGTCTGTTCACCTGGAACACAGTAAAAGCTTACTCACTGATGTAGTCCTAAAAAGGTGCCTACAGCCTGTGTGACCTCTGCCAAGTCACTTAACTTCCCAGGCCTCAATTTCATCACTCTCCTGGCTTTGCTTCTGATGTTCCTGGCGTTGATAACCTGGCTACAGAAGTACCTTCACTGTGCACCCCCTTCTTTTCAACCTCTGTTTGTGTGCTGTTTTCTCCCAGAAGAATGTAAGCTCTTTTGGTTGTATTTGTATCCCCAGGGCTTAGCTTAGTGTCGAGCACACAGTAAGTGCTTAATAAATGCTGTGAGGCTGTTGGTATCTGAGGGCCCTTCCAGTTCAGTCCTTGCTATTCAGAAATCCAACATGTGTGTGTCACAGTCAGGACTTAAACAGGTCAGCCTGACTCTTAGATCAGCTTTTTATCCACCAGGTCAAATGACTCTCAACTCAGTCAAGTTAAACTCTTAAGCCTTAAGGTGAAATGTAAAAAGGAGAGGGGGGAGTTATCACGTATCAAAAATAAAAGGGAACAGGAAGGGGAAGGGCATATGCATTTATGTGCCAGACATTGGGCTAAGTTTTCTACATTTATCTCATTTGATCTTCACAATAACCCAACAGGGGGAGGTGTCCTGTTATTATCCCCATTTTTAAGGTGAGGAAACTGAGGCAAATGGAGGTTTAAGTGATGTGTCCAGGGTACGCAGCTACTAAGTATCTGAGGTCAGATCTGAACTCTGAGAGAGGCTGTTAGGTGGCACCATGGATAGAATGTTAGGCCTGGAGTCAGGAAGACATGAATTCAGATGATAACAGCACCTCCCTTCCAGGGCTCCCTTCCTGCTGTAACGATGAAAGGAGAGAAGAGCTCCAACGAGCTCAGCACAGCCATGGCACACAGTAGGCACTAAGGTCAGGGTGATGTCTTCCTTATTCCAGGCCTGATGCTCTATCCAATCTGCCCCCTAACAGCCCCCAAATACTTGATAAAAGGCTCTAAGTACTAAAAGAGTCAAATAGTGCTAAGAAAAGGTATCCTTAGCTGGAGCAAGAAGTAGGAAGCCTTTAGCTCTCTCCGTCAAAGCTAACACCTTCCCATTTTGGATAATCTCCAGCTGACCCTGTCTAGCTTGCTTGTATGTGGCTCTTCTCATGCTGTCTTCCCCAAGAGCCCCAGAGCTCCCTGAGAGCAGGGACTGTATTTTGCCTTTCCATGAATCCACAGAGCTTAGCACAATGCCTGGCATACAACAGGTACTTAATAAACGCTGGCTGACTTGACATAACTTGTTGACAAGGGGCACAGGGAATGACTCCAGGCAGTTTCCTGTGTAAGTAACAGCAGTCACTAAAAGCCTATGCAGCCTCTACAGGAAGGCCCTAAACAAGAGCAGGTGTGCAACCAAGACCCTAAAAGAAGCTTCTGTTGTTGGGGAACAAAGCACAGTGCTGCTCATGCTAAAAAAATACTTTCTACTCATGCACACACGCACACACCAGCAACAAAAATCCAAATTCTTCCTACTTTAGCCCCTCTCCTCTGCCTCAAAAGAACAAATGAAGTATTGATTATGCGCTTACTGTGAGCAAAGCCCTGTGTTAATCACTGGCAATGCACACAGAAAAAAAAGACAGCCTCTGCCCTCAAGGGGCTTCCACTCTAATGGGAAAGATAACACCTAGGGAAGGTTTCAGCTACAGGTCAGCTGACAAGGTCAAACAGACCTTAGGGCAGTGACCAAGTAGATGTTAATGCCTCTTATTTCATGTCATTTTCTGATGTCGACAAGGCCAAAGACTTTGGAGACAAGAACTCTCTGTTCTGGGTCCTCAGCAGTTGGGGCTGAAGTGCCTGCAAAGGCAGCTGCCAGGAACAGTGGGTGGGCTGATATCCACAGAGGTTACTTTTCAGGATGATGGCTGAGGGAACAGGACCAGAAGCACTGCAGTCCCCAAAGACTCTGGGTTTAGTGACCTGGGCCGTCTGAGGGGAGATGGTGGTATATTGGATATACCTAGATCATGCTGCCTCCTGCGTCCCCCTGAAGGTGCCCACGGTCCCTCACTCAGGCTGGACTGCCACCCTATAGGTGGCAGCTGAATCACAATTAGGGGCATGGCTGGTCTCTTTTTCACAAGAGTTGCTTCACCAGATGAAGGCTGGAAGGGCTACGACAGAAGCTGGGCATTGAAAGATGGTTAGGATTTGGATGGCTGTGGGGGGAAAAGTTCAGAAGGAAAATGTGAATAAATACTAAAGGGGAAATCAAATTAAAAAAAGTGAGAAAAGCAGAGTGTATGACCATTAAAAAAAATAAGTTAAATGGGTCCAGATTATTGAGGATCTTTCATATATCAAGCAGGATAATTGGGTCTTAATATGGAAGGGGCAAGGGAGAAAGAAGTATTAGGGAAGTGAACTGATAATAGAAAACATCTCATATACCTTAGCAGAATAAAAATACATTGTATGGACAGACTACTTACTGACAAATGCGTATTCTCATGCTGACTTGCCTGTAATAGGTACTCAAATATTTGTTATAATGACTGAAAACACTGAAATGGTGTTATGGGAAGCATTTATGTTCAGCTGGCACTGCAAAATGTACCGGAATGGGGACAACATGGAGTGAGGGTAAAGAAGCCACTCAGGCTCTTAAGGACTATCCATATCTACATCTGTATCTGTATCTATATCTATATCTATATAAAGTCAGATGCCAGGGTAGTTCAAAGAATTATTCTTCCATTCAAATTATCACTAGAGGATCCTCCCCATACATATTAAGTGGCACCTCATTGGTGCCACCTCTCACCCATCAGATTGGCTAGGATAACCCCCAAGAAAGGAAAATAACAATAGTTGGATAGGGGACAGGAGAGCAAATGCATTTATCATTAAGAGCTGTGAAGTGGTCTGGTCATTCTGAAAAGCAATTTGTAACTATGTCCCCAAAATTAATAAACTGTTGCTACTCTTTGACCCAGTGGTAGCACCAGGCGGCTTATAAAGCCCCAGAGAGATTAAAGAAAGAAGAAACGCATCTCTACATACAAAAATATTTATAGCCACTTTGTATGGTGGCAAAGGAATAGAAACTAAGAAGGTTATATAGCTCCTGAACACATTATGCTATGTGACTACGACATTGTACTGTGAGAAATGACAAAAGGGATGATTTCAGACAAACCTGGAAAGACCTCTATGAACTGATGCAGAGTAAAGTGAATAGAACCAGGAGAACAAGGAAAAACAGGAGAATAACCAAAAAGAATTCAATCACCAAAGAGGTGGTAGCTCAGAGTTGTTTTAATTTGCATTTCTCTAACCGACTGTAATTCAGAGCATTTTTTTCATTATTATAGATAGCTTTGATTAGCTCATCTGAAAACTACCTGTTCATACCCTTACACTATTTATCAATTGAGGAATGGTTCTTATTTCTATAAATTTGACCCCATTCTTTATATATTTGAGAAATGATGTCTTTATCAGAGAAACTTGCTATAAAATTTTTTTCCATTATGATTACTATGTATTTCCCTCCATCATATTTTCCCCATTTCTTCTTCTCCTCTCTCCCTCCCTCTCTTCCTCCCCTTTCACCCTATTCTCAAAAGTGTTTTGCTTCTGACTTTTACCTCCCATAATCTGCCCTCCCTTCTACCAGCCACAACCACTCTCTCCCTCCTTTCTATTATCCCCTTCCCCTCCTACTTTCCTGTAGGGTAAGATAGATTTCTAAACCCAAATGAGTATGTATTTTATTCCCTCTTTGAACCAATCCCAATGAGAGTAAAGTTCATGTGCTCCCCTCACCTTCCCCTCCACTGTAAAGCTCTTGAAAGCCTCTTTAACATCAGAAAATTTACCCCATTCTCTCTCTTCCTTTCCCCTTCTTCCAGTGCATTCCTCTTTCTCATCCCTTAATTTTTTTTAGACAATCTTCTCATCATGTTCAACTCACCCACATCCTCTGTCTATGTATACTCCTTCTAACTGCCCTATTAAGGAGAAAGTTTTTAGAAGATACAGGTATCATCTTCCCACATAGGAATGTAAACAATTTAACCTTATTGAATCCCTTGTGATTTGTTTTTCTTGTTCACCTTTTTGTGCTTCTCTTGAATCCTGTATTTGAAAGTCAGATTCCCTATTCAGTTCTCATCTTTTCACCAGGAATGCTTTAAAGTCCTCCATTTCATTGAATGTCTATTTTTCCCCATGAAAGATTATACTCTCTATTGCTGGGCATATGGGATTCTTGGTTATAATCCTGGCTCTTTTGCCCTCTGATTCTTTAATGTAGAAACTGCTAAATCTTATGTTATTCTCACTATGGATCTGCAATATTTGAATTGTTTCTGTCTGCTTGCAATATTTTCTCCTTGACCAACGAGCTCTGGAATTTAACTACAATATTCCTGGGAGTTTTCATTTGGGGGATCTTTTAGAAGGTGATTGGTAAATTCTCTCAATTTCTATTTTACCTTCTGGTTTTAGGATATCATTCCTTGATAATTTCTTAAAAGATGATGGATAGGCTTTTTTTTTATCATGGCTTTCAGAAAGTCTAATAATTCTTAAATTATGCTTCCTAGATTTACCAGATCATTGTTTTTCCAATGAGATATTTCACATTTTCTTCTATTTTTCATTCTTTTGATTTTGTTTTACTGTTTATTGATGTCTCATAAAGTCATTAGGTTCAATTAAATTCTTTTTTTTTTTTTTTTTTGGTGAGGCAATCAGGGTTAAGTGATTTGCTCCGGGTCACATATCTAATAAGTGTCAAGCATCTGAGGCTGGATTTGAACTCAGATCCTCCTGACTCCAAGCCAGAGCTCTGTCCACTGTTCCACCTAGCTGCCCCTTCAATTCTAAATTTTAAGGAATTATTTTCTTTAGTTAGCTTTTGTACTTTCTTTTCCATTTAGTCAATTCTAATTTTTAAGGAGTTCTTTTCTTCAGTGAATTTTTGTACCTCTCTTTCCATTTGGCCAATTCTGCTTTTTAAGGAGTTCTTCCTTCAGTAACTTACATTTGGCTGATTCTGCTTTTCAAGGCATTCTTCTCCTCAACGGATTTTTGTGCCTCTTTTACCATTTGGCCTATTCTGTTTTTTAAGGTGTAATTTCCTTCAGTATTTTTTTTGTGCTTCCTTTGGCAAGCTGTTGACTCTTTTTTCGTGATTTTCTAGCACCATTCTTATTTCTCTTCCCAATTTTCCCTCTGTCTTAATTTGATTTTTTTTTTTTTTGGTGAGGCAGTCGGGATTAAGTGACTTGCCCAGGGTCACACTGCTAGTGAGTGTCAAGTGTTTGGTCTGAGGCCAGATTTGAACTCAGGTCCTCCTGACTTCAGGGTCAGTGCTCTACCCACTGCGCCACCTTCCTGCCCTTTAACTTGATTTTAAAAATCCTTTTTGAGTTCTTCCATGGCCTAAGACCAATTCATATTTTTCTTTAAGGCTGTGGATCTAGCAGTTTTGACTTTGTTGTCTTCTTCTGAGTTTGTGTTTTGATTTTCCCTGTCATCATAGTAACTTTCTACAGTCAGGATCTTTTTCTGCTATTTGCTCATTTTCCCAGCGTATTTCTTGACTTTCAACTCTATGCTAAAGTGGGGCTCTGCTTCCAGAATGGACACTGTCCCAAGCTTCAGGTTTTTTGTGCAGCTGTTTTCAGAGATAATTCTGGGGACCTGTAAGTTTTCGGTTGTTTCAAGGTGGTAAGACCTTGGAAGAGGTGCATTAAGTACTCTCCTGGTCTTCACTCTGGTCTGTGAGCAACCACAAGTGCTCTTTTCTGGCCTGGAACTCTGACCACAGTCCCACCTCCCTGGGAACACAAACTCTGATGTGCTAATGCTCCTCCTCGCCCCGGGACTGAGACCCGGATCCAAATATGGGCAATTCAACAAAGTCCTGCCCTTTATGGCAACAAAGGGACCCCTGTAATCCCCTTCTGACCAGTTGTCCGACTCCTCCTTACTATCTGCAGGCTGAGAGGTATGGAAACCATCACTGCCACAAGTTGCCCCAAAGGCCTATTGTTGGTTTGATGTAGCGTGGCCTACTCTGGACTGTGCTCCACTCTAACCCCAGTGCAACAGGCTTTTCCCGCCAACCTCGTAAGTTGTCTTGGGGTGGAAAATTGTTTCACTTTGTCCTTTTGTGGGTGTTGCTGCTCCAGAATTTGTTTTGAAGCATTATTTTTTTTTTTTAATTTTGGAGGCAATGGGGGTTAAGTGACATGCCCAGGGTCACATAGCTAGCTAATAAGTGTCTGAGGCTGAATTTGAACTCAGGTCCTCCTGACTCCAGGGCCAGTGCTCTATGTACTGCACCACCTAGCTGCCCTATTTGAAGCATTATTTAAAGATGTTTGGAGGAGTTTAATGGAGAGCTCAGGCGAGTTCCTGCCTTTTCTCTACCATGTTGACTCTGACCTTGATTTTCCAAAAAATTCTTGATAAAAAAATCAGGGTCAGTAAAATACTACTAAGCACATACACACAAAAGTGTAATAACGAATTATAATAAAGCAAAAAAAAAAAGACCAGGGTTGAAATGCATAAGATTCATGAAAAGAGTCACTGAAGTACTTTTTTTAAATACAAAGAAGAGAGCAGAAGGAAGGCAAGAAGGAAACACAGATAAATAGGCAGAGATAACTTGGAAAGTTACATGGTGAGTTAATCATATATTTAAGAGGAAATACAAGTTGTACGTAGTAGAGATTCATATTCTGTGTACAGTCCTCTATTTCTGTTCTACTGTGTTTGTGGAAATTTTTTTGTTTTATGTTTATGTTCATGAATATAATGAATAAAATAAAGTCTAAAAACTGTTAAATATGAATAAACTAAACAACCCGATAAAAGAGAACAAAGTGATAGATAGAATGGTTAAAAAAAAAAAAGCCAACAACTTCTTGCACATGAAAAAAAATGTAAAAAGTAAAGAGAATGAAAGAAATGGAAAGGTGAAAATTCAATAAGAAAATGGGAGGGGCAGCTAGGTGGCGCAGTGGATAGAGCTCTGGCCCTGGAGTCAGGAGGACCTGAGTTCAAATGTAACCTCAGACACATAACACTCACTAACTGTGTGACCCTGGGCAAGTCACTTAATCCCACTGCCAAGCCACAAAACAAAACAAAACAAAAAAGAAAATGGGAGATTAAAACAAAATTTATCGGGCATCAAGGGAAAGCAAAAGAGCAAGGACCACAATCATTCAATTAAAGTAAAGATAGTGGCCAGGCTGGACATGTTCATTTCTCTTCCAGTCCCACTCCTTACTCTCTGGACTTCACAGGGCAAAGTCAGCTTCACTCTAATCCCGGAGAAGTCTCCATCCAGGTATCCCCCCCATCTCTGATGAGCCAGGGCCTAACCCGGAACCTCCATTTGAGGAAGTGTCTAGGTCAACCACCCTGTTTCTCTGCTGGCTCCACTTCTTACGCAGGAATTTTACACCTCCAACCCTTCACCTTCTCACCTTCCAATCGAGGTGGTCTTGTGCTCTTGCCTGAAACCTCCATATCAGGAAGTATTCAGTCTGGTTGTGTTTACTTCTCTTCCAGATGCACTCACTCTTCATACTTTTTATATCTGACCTCTGAGGGTATCTCCACTTGCCAGTTTTTCAGTTCTGTGACTCTAGGGCTAGTCACCAAATTTGTCTGACTCAATTTTCTCATCTGTAAAACGGGGATAATAATAGTACCTACCTCCCAGGGTTATTATGAAGATAAAAAAAGGTATTTGTAAAGTGCTTTCAAAACCTTAGAGTGCAACATAAATGCTAGTTGTTATTGGCAAATTTTTGATTTTCTGCATTTGTGTGGTTTTTATGTCTTAATACATGCTCAGTTTTTATAAAAGTACCGCAGGTTTACGTATACATTGAAGATGTCAAACACTGTTGATGCTGATTAGTTTGGCCTACGGTTCCTCCCCCTTTTCCTCTCCTTTTAAAAAATTTTGTTATAAAGGATGGTTATTTGGGGGAGGGGGGATTGGTAGAGAAATATATCATTTAAGAAAATAGTACCAAAGTGGGAGAAAGGGGTGGATGTTACAGAGAGCTGTGGATTGACAAGGACACACCTCCTCCCTTATCCTTTAAACATGACGCTTTTCCACAGAGCCAGTATTGCATTAGTTTCTACCTACTATGTTACCATGCTGGCTCATATCGTGTTTGAGATTTGCACTAAAACCCTCAGTTATAAATAGTATCATTAGGGGTGCCTAATTATGTCATAGTGTGATAAAACTAGAGCTAGAAGGGAGGTTGGAGGTCATTAGTAAAATCCTTGTTTTAGAGGCAGGGAGGAAACTGAGACCTAGAGAAATAGAGTGACTTGCTCAAGGCCACATCGATAATAAGTGGCCCAACTGGGATTCAAATACAGGTTTTATGACTCCAAGTTAAAAAAAAAAGAAAGAAAGAAAGAAAATAGTAGCAATAAAAAGCTATGAAAATAGATATAGGGCACAAATTATTATAAAAATAGAGAAAGAAAACACTACCAAACTCCTTTTATTAGTCAAATTTTGTCTTAATACTATAAATAAACTAGGAAAGAACAAAGTAAAGAATGACTACAGGCCAATGTTATTAGTCACTACTGTTTCAAAAATATTAAATAAAATCCTAGCAGAAAGACTGTAGCATATATTAAAAAAATTATCAACTTGGATTTATACCAGGGATGGTATCAAAAACAAGACGCAAAAGCATATGATTATATCAACAGATGCAGGAAAATACTGTGACACAGTATAACACTCACTTATACTAAAAACTCTACAAAACATTGGCACAAAAAGTACCTTTTTTAAATATGAAAAAAATACGTATCTAAAACTAAAAACAAGCATTAAACAGAATGGAGAAACACTATAAACTTTCCCAATTAGTAGAAGAATAAAGCAAGGATGCCTCTTTTCCTCCCTGGTATTTGACACAGTTCTAAAATGCTAAGAATAAAAACAATACACAAAGAGACAAAAACATCCCAATTTGCTGACAATATGGTGGTTTATAGGAAAAATTACTGAGAATTAGTAGAAAAACTGAGACAGTTCATAGCTTCAAGGAAAGCTGAAGGTTCTAAAATAAACTCACAAAAATCAACTGCACTTCTATATAGCAATAACAAAACTCAACAGAAAATCATTGAAAGGGACATCCCTTTCAAAATAACATAAAAATACATAAAATATGAGTCAACCTACTATAGTACAACCAAGATCCATAAAGAAATAACTAAAAAAAAATTCTTTAAAGAAATAAAGAATGAAGAAAAACCAACAGTAGCTGTAGAGAACAGGGAATGGAAAGCGGAGTAACTATCAGCAGGGAAATCTAGGCAAAAGATGCTGAAGGTCTGAAGAATGCTGTTATCTCTGTGTAGAGAGGAGACATATAAAAGAGGTGTTATGGAGGTAAAACTGACAAGTCTTGAAAACTGACTTAAAATGGAGAATGAGAATTGAGCAAAAGGATAGCAGTACTTTAAAGTGAAGTGAGGATGGGCAGGTAGGCAGATGAGCCTAAGAGCCCAGGAGAGTAATCAGGACTGGCAAGAGCTTAGAGATAATTGAATCCATGGAAGCTAATGAGTTAAGACTATCCTTTATTCTAGTCTCATCTTGCTATTTCTTGATTTTGAGGAGCCCAAGGATCTCTATTTGGCTCTGTGCTGTATAACATTTATATCAGTGATCTGAATAAATGGCTAGAGGGAACACTCATGAAATCTGCAAGTAACACCAAGCTAAGAATCACTAACAAAATAGCTTTACAGGCACTGGACTAAATCTAGGAAGGCAGAATTCAACAGGAATGAATGTCAGTCAATAAACATTGATTAAGCACCCCCTATGTGCAAGGCACTGCTAAGCATTCAGAACACAAAAAGAAGCAAAAGACAGTCCCTGCCCTCAAGGAGCTCACAGTCAAGCAGGGGAGACAACAAGCAGACAAGTATGTACAGACAAACTATTTGTGGGAAATAATTAAGAGAGGGGAGGCAAGAGAGGGGAAAGGTTTTCGGTAGAAGATGGGATTTTAGTTAGGCAGTAAACCAGAGATAAGGAAGAAGAGCATTCAAGGAATGGGGACAGGCAGAGAAAAAGCTAGAGATGGAATATTTTATTCTTGGAACAGTCAGGAGGTTGGTGTCACTAAGTTGTACAGTTATGTGGAGCGGAGTAAGGTGGAAGAAGACTGGAAAGACGGCAAGGAAACAGGTTATTAAGAGCTGTGAACGCCAAAGAATTTTGTATTTGATCCTAGAGGCAAGAGGGAACCACTGGAGTTTATTGAGTTGAAGGGTAATATAGTCAAGCCTAAGATTCAGGAAAATCACTTTAATAGCTGAATGAAAGAGGAACTGGAGTAGGGAGAGACTAAAAACAGACAGACCCACCAGAAGGCCACAGCAAAAATCCAGGTGTGAGGTGCTAAGGGTCTACACCAGGAAGGGGATGGTGTCAGAAGAGAAGGAAGCACATTCAAGAGATGTTGCAAAGACAAAATCAACAGGCCCTGGCACCAGCTTGGGTTCGAGGGGTGAGAGATATTGACGAATACAGGATGACTCCTAGGGTGGGAGCCTGGGGAGTGGGAGGACGGTGTTACCCTCAAATAGGAGTATAAAGTCTTGCACTTGGGTTCAAATAAAGTCAACTCCATAAATAAAAGATGGGAGACAGCAATTGTTCTAAAAAGCAGCCAGAGCTTTTAGAAGACTGAAAGAATCAGCAGTGTGTTATGGCAGTTAAAAAAAATGGGTTGGGCTGAATTAAGAGAGGCATTGCTTTCAGGAATAAGATGATAACCTCACTGCACTCCAGCCTGGTCAGATCTCAACAGGAGGACTGCGTTCAATTCTGGGCACCACAGTTTAACGATATTAACAAGCTGGAGAGTGAGAAGGACAACCAGGAGGATGAAGGGCCTGGGTCTGTGTCACATGGAGACTCATTAAAAGACCTGGGCATGTCTATCCTGGAAAAAGAAGACTCAGGGTAGACATAATAGCTGTCTTCAAATATCTGAAGGGCTGTCATGTGAAGGAGGGATCAGACTTGTCCTGTTTGGCCTCGAGAGAGCATAACCTAAAACAAGAGGTGGAAAACATGAAGCCACAAACTTAGGCTCAATATCAAGAAAAAGCTACTAACAATGAAAGCCATTCTAGAATGGAAGGAGCTGCCTGGAGAGGAGGGATCCCCCCTCTTTGAGGATCTTCAAGCAGAGGCTGGATAGCTACATAATCACTATCACCACCATCACCATCACTACTGTTTTAAATGTAGTAGCTCACGTTTACATAGTGCTATTATTATCCTCAATTGAGGGACAGAGGTTAAGCAACTTATCCATATGTTAGTAAACGTCTGCATCAGGATCCCAGCTCAGGTCTCCTGCCTCCAAGTACAGGGCTCCATGCACTGTGCTACCCAGCTGCCCTACTGGTCAGGCGCGTTATAGTATGGGTTCCCTTTTCTCTATGGGTTAGAGAAGATGCTAACTGAGGTTTCTTCCAATTCTCAAATTGTGATTCTGTGACTGCATTAATAAAATATCACTCCACATACATATTTGCCCCTCTTATCCTTAACTTTCAAAAGATCCATCAAGATCAAGATCAGTTTTTATGTTTAAAAATGTTTTAACATTCTTTTAAAAAAAGTTTTGAGTTCCAAATTCTCACTGTCTCCAGTTCCTCTGCCACACATTGAGAATGTAAACAATGATACCCATTATACATGTGAAGTTCTGCAAAATACATTTCCATATAAGAAATGTTGCTCTCCCAAAACAAAAAAAAAGTAATAAAAGTTTTAAAAACTATGTTTCAATCTGCACTCAGAGTTCATCAGTTCTCTCTCTGAAGGCAGCATGAGTCCTTTGGAATTATCTTGGATCATTATACTGATCAGAGCCAGTCAAGTCTTTGACAGGTGATCACTGTTACAATACTGATGCCGTGCACAATGTCCTGCTGGTTCCGCTCACTTTATCTTGTATCAGCTCATGTAAGTCTTCCGAGGTTTTTCTGAAACCATCTCCCTTTGTCATTTCCTACAGCACAACAGCATATCATCACAATCATATAACACAACTCTTTCAGCCATTCCCCAATTGATGGGCATCCCTTCAATTTCCAATTCTTTGCCACCACAGAAAGAGCTGCTATAAATACTTTTGTACACATAGGTCCACTTCCTTTTTCTCTGATCTCTTTGGGATACAGACCTAGTAGTGGTACTGCAGGGGCAAACACTGGGCAGCTTTATCGCCCTATGGGTGTAGTTCCAAACTGTCCCCCAGAATGGATGGACCAGTTCACAATTCCACCACTAGTACACTGGTGCCCCTATTATTCCATCTCCCCTCCAGCATTTGTCACTTTCATTTTCTGTCATGTTAGCCAATCTGGTACCTCAGAGTTGTTTTAATTTACATTTTTCTAATCATCAGTGATTTAGACTAGATAGCTTTGATTGCGTCTTCTGAAAACTATCTGTTCATATCATTTGACCATTTGTCAATTAGGGAATTTCTCTTATTTTTACAAATTTGATTCAATTCCATACTCAGTATATATTTGAGAAATGAGGTCCTTTTATCAGAGAAATTTGCTAGAAATTATTTTTATGTTATTTTGTTGTCTATGGTACCTTTTTATATATGTAACTCAGTTCCCTCTATTAGGGTAGTTAGCTATAGTTTTTTTCCCCTAGTCTCCTCTTTCCCTTCTAATTTTAGCTGTATTGAGTTTTTGCACACACACAAAAAATACAAATAAAAACTTTCTAATTTCATGTAATTAAAATTATCCATTTGACTTCTTGTGATCCTCTTTATCTCTTATTCGGTCATAAACTCCTCCTTTATCCATAGATCTCATATGTAATTTCTTCCAAGCTTGCCAAATTTGCTTTTGATAACACCCTTTATGTCCAGATCGTGTACCCAACTTGACCTTATCTTAATGTACAGTATGAGATATTGGCCTGTGCCTAGTTTCTGCCAGACTGCTTTCCAGTTTTCCCAGTATTGTCAAACGATGAGTTCTTGCCCCAGTAGCTTGGATCTTTGTGCTTTATCAAACCTTAGATTAATGTGGTCATCTATTTCTATATTGTGTGCTTAATCTATTCCATTGATCCATCATTCTATTTCTAATCCAATACCAAAATGTTTTGATGATTACTTCTTTACAATATAGTTTGTAATCTAGTACGACTAGATTGCCTTCCTTCACTTTTTTCCCTGCTAATCTCCTTGGTTTCTTGATCATTTGTTCTTCCAGATGAATTTTCGGTTTGGTTTTTTTTAAGCTCTATAAAATAATTCTTTGGTATTCTGGTTTGGCACAGAATAAGTAAATTAATTTCTGTTACTCTGGTTCAGTTTACCTATGAGCAATTAATATTTCTCCAATTATTTAGATCTTTGCATGAAAAGTATTTTATCATCATGTTCATACAGTTCCTGGGTATGTCTTAGCAGTAAGAATCCCATGTATTTTATACAGTCTGAAGTTATTTTAAATGGAATTTCTTTTTCTAACTCGTCCTACTGGGTTTTGTTGGTAATATTTAGAAATGCTGGTTTATGAGGGTTTCTGTTACATTCTGTAATTTTGTTAAATTTGTTCATTGTTTCAACTAGTTTTTTGTTGTTTTTTTTTAGCAGAATCTCTAGCATTCTCTAAATATACCATCATATCATTTGCTAAGAGTTTTGTTTCCTTCTGGCCTATTCTTATCCCTTCAATTTCTTTTTTTCTTATTGCTATAGCTGGCATTTCTAATACAATACTGAATAACAGTGGTAATAATAGGCATCTTTACTTCACCCCTGATCTTATTAAGAAAGCTTCTTGTTTATTCTCATTACAGATAATGCTTGCTCTTGGTTTTAGATAGATACCTTGTAATATTTTAAGAAAAGATCGCGAGGGGGGGGTGGGGGAGGCCAGCGGCAGCTAGGTAGCGCAGTAGATAGAGCTCTGGCCTAGGAGTCAGGAAGACCTGAGTTCAGATCCAGCCTCAGACACATGACACTTACTAGTTGTGTGTGACCCTGGGCAAGTCACTTAACCCCGACTACCTCATACACAAAAAAAAAAGAAAGAAAAAGAAAAAGATCCAGGGGCAGCTAGGTGACTCATTAGATAGAGCAAAAGCCCTGGAGTCAGGAGGTCCTGAGTTCAAATACAGCCTCAGACACAAACACTCACTAGCTGTGTGACTCTGGGCAAGTCACTTAATTGCCTCACCCCGCCCCCCCCCCCAAAAAACACTTTGCAAGAAAACATCCAATTATTCCTATGCTTTCGGGTATTTTTAATAGGAATGGGTGTTGCATTGTCAAAAGCCTTTTCTGAATCTATTAATATAATCATGAGATTTTTGTTGTTTTTGTTACTGATGGTCAATTATGTTTATAGTTTTCCTACTACTGAACTGGCCTAGAATTCCTGATATAAATCCCAACTGGTCAAAGTATGTGATCTTTCGGATAAATTGCTGTAAACCCCTTACCAGTATTCTATTTAAAATTTTTGCATCAACATTCATCGGGAAAATTGGTCTGTCTTTATCTGTTTTTGCTCACTTTGGTTTAAGTATCAAAACCATATTTGTGTCATTGAAGGAATTTGGTAGGACCCATTCTTCTTTTTTCAAATGGTTTATATGACATAACTGTTAAGGATTATTTAAGCATTCTATTTCGCCTTCTGCTAATCTGGGCAACTTATATTTTTGAACATATTTATCCATTTCATTTAGACTATCAGTTTTATTGGCATATAATTTGGGCAAAATAACTCCCAAAAGTTACTTTAATTTTATCTTCATTCATAGTGCATTTATCCTTTTCGTTTTTGATGTTGGTGATTTGGTTTTCTTTTTTTTTCCATGAAATTAGCCAATGGCTCATCTATTTTACTGTTTTTCTCCCCATAAAACCTGTTCCTTGTTTTATTAGTTCAGTTTTTTTTTTAACTTTCTATTTTATTAATCTGTTCCTTGATTTGCAGGATGTCTATTTTGGCATTTAACTGGGGATTATGAATGTGTTCCTTTTCTAGTTTTTTTAGTTGCATGCCCAATTCACTGATCTGCTCTTTTTCTCTTCTATTTATGTAAGTGTAGAGATATAAATTTCCCCCCAATTACTGCCTTGGCAGCATCCCACAAATTTTGGTGTTTCTCACTGTTATCTTTAATGATTTGTTCTTTGACCTACTCATGCTTAAGAATTAAGATTATTTACTTTCGAATTAACGTTTAACCTATGCTTCCAAGGCTCTTTATTAACTGTGATTTTTATTGCATTATGGTCTGAAAAGAGTGCATTTAATAGTTCTGCTTTTCTGCATTTGTTTATAAGGTTTTTATACACTAATACATGGTCAATTTCTGTGAAGGGGCAATGTACAATTAAGAAAAAGGTATGCTTCTCTTTATTCCCATTCAATTTTCTCCACAGTTCTATCATATTTAACTTTTCTAAAATTCGATCCATCTCCTTAACTTTTTTCTTATTTATTATATGGTTAAATTTATCTAGTTCTGAGAGAGGATAAACTGAGGTCCCCCAAACAGTATAGTTTCACTGTCTATTTCTTCTGTAACTCATTTAACTTTTCCTTTAAAAATCTGGATGCATGTAAGTTCAGTATTGATATTGCATGTCTATAATACCTATTACTAAAATGTTATTTCCCTGATTATCTTTTAATTAGGTCTTCTTTTGCTTTGTCTGAGATCACGATTGCTACCCTTGTATTTTTTACTTAAGCTGAATACTCTGAATATTCTGCTCTAGTCTTACTGTAACTCCATATCTTTCTGTTTCAACTGTTTGTGTTTCTTATAAACAAAATATTGCTGGATTTTGGTTTCTAATCCATTCTGCTTCCATTTTATGAGCAAATTCATTCCATTCACAGTTATGATTTTTAACTGTGTATTTCCTTCTATCCTTATTTCCTTCTTTTTTTTTTTACCCTATCCCTCCTCAAATGTGTGCTTTGCTTATATCATTGCCTCCTTTAATCTGCCCTCCCTCTTATCACTCCTTTCCTTTTCCCTTAGTCCCTTCCTCTCTTACTTAACTGTTGGCTAAGATGGATTTCAAAACCCAACTCAGCGTACACACACACACACACACATTCTTCTGTCTTTGAACCAGTTCAGATGAATGCTCCCCCACCCCACCCACTGTAAAAATTCTTCCTTGTACACCTCTTTTATGTGATATAATTTTCTCCGTTCTCTCTCCCCCTTCTCTCAGTATGGCGTACTTTCTCAATCTTCCATTTTTGTTTTAAGATCATCTCAACATAACAGATTCACACCTATGCCCTTTGTCTAAGTAAATTCATTCTAATTCCTCTAATGTTGATAGAGTTTTTAGGGTTACATGTATCATCTTCCCATCTAGGAATGTAAACAGTTTAACCTTGTTTAAGGTCCTCATGACTTCTCATTCTTGTTTACTTTTTTATGCATCTCTGAAAATCTGAAATAACTGAGGAAACAAAGATTTAAGCGCAATGCATGCCAATTGCATAACAAATAGGGACGAGGTCTCCTCGGCTTGGCACTAGACCCTGAATATGAGGGAGACAGATTTTTATGCATTAAAAGAAAACAATTAACAAGATATAAACCAGGATACAAGAGTAGGTAATCTGACTGGAGGAATGATTAGGATCTTTTCAAATTGGGAGGGGGAGAGCAAACAGGTACAATTCCCTGAAATCAGAAAGAGGGGTCCCATTCCCCCAAAGTGTTCAATCAAAGGAACAAGGAAACAGTAACTGATTTATTAGTACAGGGCCAGTTTTCAGATAAGACATATGGACTGCTTAAGATGTAAACTTGTGAGAAAACTCCCTGCACCAAGCTTCAGATCTGACTTGGTCTCTGGTCAGCATAACCTAGGTCATTAGTCAAAGAATCTCTAAGCAACAGGTAGAGATGGTCCAGCTTTCCAGCCATGCTGGGCTAGGTTCAAACAATGTAATAAAGCTTTCTCACAATTTCATAATTGAATATAAAAGGAACTGAGCTACATCCAGAAATAATTCACATGATGGAGTCCATATGGTTCACTCAATTCTCACATCTCTCAAGTCTTGTGTTTTAATGTCAAATTTTCTATTCATTTCTGGTCTTTCATCAGAAATACCTGGAATTCCTCTATTTCATTACAACTGTTTCTTCCCTAATAGAATTATATTCAGTTTTGCTGGGTAGGTTATTCTTGGTTGTAATCCCAGCTTCTTTGTATTCTAAAGCCCTTCCCTCCTTATCATGGTAGTTGCTAAATCTTCTCTGATCCTGGCTGTGACTCCATAGTATTTGAATTGTTTCTTTCTGGCTAACTGCAAATTTTTCTTCTTGACCTAGAAGCTGTAGAATTTGGCTATAATACTCCTGGAAGTTTTCATTAGTTGTTCCCATTCATGAGTCTGGATTCTTTCTATTTCTATTTTGCCCTTTAGTTTTAAGATATCTGGGCAATTCTCCTTTATAATTTCTTAAAATATAATTACTAAGCTCTTTTTTTTTTATTTGGAGCTTTCAGGTAGTTCTTTCTTAAATTACCTCTCCTCAAGCTATTTTCCAGGTCAGTTGTTTTTCCAATGAAATAGTTCACATTTTCTTCTATTTTTTTGCATTCTTTTGACTCTAATGTCTTATAGAGTCACTAGCTTTCACTTAACCAATTCTAATTTTTAAGGAATTACTTTCTTCAGGGAGTTTTTGTACCTCTTCAACCATTTGGTCAATTACGCTTTTTAAGGAGTTGTTTTCTTCAATATTTTTATGCCTCTTTAATCAAGCCTTTAATTCTCTTTGTAATTTTTTTGCATTGCTTTCATTTCTTTCCCCCAATTTTTCCTGTATCACTCATATTTGACTTTAAAATTTTTTTTTTTGCTGTTTTTAAAAAATCTCTTTAATTCTTCTAGAAATGCTTGTTGAACTTGTGACCAATCTACATTTTTCTTTGAGGCTTTGCTTATAAATGTTTTCATGTCATTGTCTTCTACGTTTGTGTTTTCAGCTTCCCTGTCACCAGTAGTTTTTTTGTGGTGAGGTTCTTTTTTGTTGTTTGCTCATGTTTCCAGCATATTTCTTGACTTTTGAATTTTATCTCAGAGTTGCTCTGCTCTCCTGCGGATGAGAGGGTTGGGGGGGATATCATATTTACAAGCTTCAGGTTTTTTTGTGCTACTCTTTTCACAGCTAGTTCTGGGGGACCTGTGAGTTTTTGGGGCTTACTAGGTGGTGTGAGGGAAGCTAGGTGGTGCAGTGGCTAGAGCACTGGGCTTGGAAACAGAAAAACTCATCTTCCGGAGTTCACATCCAGCCTCAGACATTTACCAGCCCTGTGACCCTGGGAAAGCAAGTCACTTCACCCTGTTTGTCTGTTCCTCATCTGTAAAATGAACTGGAGAAGGAAATGGAAGACTACTCCAGTGTCCTTGCCAAGAAAACCCGAAATGGGGTTATGAAGAGTCAGACATGACTGAAATGACTCAACAACAACAACAAAAGTGGTGTGATACGGGGAGACGTATGGTCATTGTTCTCCTAGTCTGTGCGCTGGTTCTTACCCAGGTAGGGCCCTCTGCTGTCTCTCAACCACAACTCCTCTTCTCCATGTAACTGCAATCCAGAACTAGGGCCTCTGCTCCCTTACACCCACAAGCACTCCTCTCTGCCCTGGGCTTCCTCGAAGGCCCCCAGTGGGTGTCATCACGCTGTGCTGAACCGTGTTCCCAGCAAGCCCTTGTCCCCATGCCACAAACTTCTCCTTCTGCCCTCCTAAGTTGTCCTAGGCTGGAAAAATGTCTTTTTTGTTGGTTCAGTCGCTTTAGAATTTGATTTGATGTATTATTTTAAAGTTATTTGGAGAAGAATGTTGGGAGAGTTTGGCTGGACTGTCTCCTTTCCTCTACCATCTTGGCTCTACCTCTAGATCAGTTCTTATCTCATTTACAACTCACATTTACTCTTCACCCCACAGGGAAGTTTTTGACCCCTCCTCAAATTTTCCCAGCACACTATGGATTTTTCCTTTACCCTTTCACACTCTAAATTATACCTATATATATATATATATATATATATATATATATATATGCTGTCTCCTCAAATAGAATACAAGTTTCTTGAAGTTAAGAGGTATGTTATTTTTCCTCTTTGTAACCCCTGTCCCTAGTTCACAATTGCTGTTCAATGAGTGGTTTTATTTTAATTCAAAATCTGAATTTACTTGTCTTTACATCCTTCTAAATGAATAGCAATAAGCCTTGTACTAATTAGATGCTTAAATATTTGCTGAACAGATGGCTCTAAGTTAGCCTTGTACTGTATATATATTTACACAGAGGTGAAGGTGGGAAGGGGAAAAGACTTTATCTTCACCTTTAATCATCAATGTGAGAATTTCAATAACCTTTACTCTGGCAATGTTTTTAATTTAAAAAAAAATCACAGACCTAAATGAGGAAGAAAGAAAAACCTCAAGATTTTCTAGAAAAAATACATTAACTAATTCATACAATTGTCACAACTGCAGAAGATGTACAAGATGGTTCTCTCATCACCAATCTATCTTCATAGTTTAAAACTGAAGGATCACCCCTTTCCTTTATGTTTTTTGTAGCATTTTGTACAGACTATTATTATATTCTTAAGTCACCTTTCCCCCCCAGTTTTTACATTGACTCTGAAACTAAAGAAAATACGAATTTTTAAGGATCATTGTCCTTATTTTACAGATGAAGAACAGAGAAGTTCAAGATTAAGTGACTTCTCAAACATCACATGGCCTAGACTTTCCACGGAGCAGAAAATGGACTCATTCTGACAGTACCAATAATCTCACTGCAGATAAAACACTTAAAAAATCTCCCTCTGATATCCCTGTTCATATACAGAGTCAAGGACCACTGGCCATGTTTGCAGGAACGCTACACACAATCAACCAATAATCTATCAATCACTAAAAGAAAATGTCATCTCTGAGGGTAGGAATCATATTTACAACAGCTTTGCAACATCTGAGCTACCTAGGTATAGTGTTATGGCTGTACTCAGCAACTACTGAGGTTGCTTAATAAATGATTGTGAAGAAACATACTACAACTGTTTAATAATTGAAAAATGAACTACTGAAGGGTCTGGCCATTCTAAAGGGCTGGCTCTTAAGACTCAAAGAGAAAAACAAAATTTGTTAAGAGAAATATGGAAATCTATTGACCTACAACTGCAAAATGGAAAAAGTTAACTCAAAGCGTTAAAATAGTATCTCTCTTGATACTATTTCTCAAGGAAAAGAAATTAATTTTGAAAAACACTATACTGTTTGCCTTCTCAATGAGGAAGAAGAGGGGAAAAGGAGAGAATTGAGCTCAAAATGAAAAAAACTAAGGTTACAAAATGTTTTTACATGGAATTGGAAAAAATAAAATTATTTCAAAAATTAAAAAAAGAATAAAAACATTACGCATTTGGTAGATTAAAATGAACTTTAAAAATACAATTTTTTCTAGAAAAAATACATTAATTCATACAATTGTCACAACTGCAGAAGATGTACAGGATGGTTCTCTCATCACCAATCTATCTTCATAGTTTAAAACTGCAGGATCACCCCTTTCCTTTATGTTTTTTGTAGCATTTTGTACAGACTATTATTATATTCTTAAGTCACCTTCCCCCCCCAGTTTTTACATTGACTCTGAAACTAAAGAAAATACGAATTTTTAAGGATCATTGTCCTTATTTTACAGATGAAGAACAGAGAAGTTAAATGTATTCATCAGGTCGAGGCTTTTAAAACAGCAGTAATATTCCATTGTGAATGGAAGTGTATAACAGCAAATATATTTTAAGAGTATACAGCATTTCAAGATGTTAATCTTCATTTACCTGGAATCTGTCAGAGAAACTATACTATTTGCACATTTAATGAAACATCATTGTCAAAATTAAAAATTTCTTTCCAGGATTAAGCTAAGGCTCACCTGATGCACCTATTGGGGAGGTAGCTGGGGTCATGTTGTGGACATTTAGACCAAGATTATGGGAAGGGCCTGGGGCTGGTGCTGCTACAGGAGGGCCTGGTGGGTTTTCTCTCTGTGGAGAGGTAAGTGGGGTAGAGGGCTGTGAAGTCTGTCCACCAGCAAGTCGAGCAAGGCGCCTCCGTCGGATCTAGAAAACAAAGATACAATTTTTAAAGGTAATAAAACTCACTTCCCTTTATATAGTATTTGAAATTCTGCAAACTGAGGCATATAAGTATCTTAACTGGTTCTCACAACAAGCATCACTGTCCTTATTTTATAGATAAAGAATAGAACAGCTCAGAGGTTAAGTGACTTGTCAAACATCACATAGCCTAGACTTTCCAAGGAGCAGAAAACTGACTCATTTTGACAGTACCAATAATTTCACTGGGGATAAAACATTTGAAAAATCTCCCTGTGATATCCTTCTCTCTATAAGGGGTAAGGAACTATTGGACATGTCTGCAGAATTGCCAAGCATAATCAATAATCTATCAATCAATAAACATTTATTAAGCACCTACTATGTGTCAGTTACTGTGGTAAGCATAGGTCACCAGTTCCCTCTACCCCTGTTCCAAGAGATTCTCTGAGGATTATCTAAGTAGCTTCACAGTAATTTGCATGTCCCTACATGAGATAAGTTGAGAAAAATTAATACATCCTAACCAGCTAGGACTGAAGCAGCAAATCAAGTACAAAGATGTTCTTTGAGGGCCCCTTTTCTCTTAAAGCTAGTTATACTATGGCCTTTCCAATCAAACAACTTAAAATATGTTAATTAACCCCTACTGATTCTCACCTCTGCCCTGCCCTCCCCCAAGACTTTAATATTCCCTTCACCCCAACGAAAAGCTACAAAACAGATTGGCATCTCCAGCAGATCAATGAAGAAAATGAAGAAAAAATTATTAGTATCTTCAAATAAACTAGAATATCCACTAGTGAGTTAGACTTGAAAATCAGAGTGAGGCTATTGGAAGATGAAGACGTGAGAAGTGTTCCAACCACACAAAACCCTTCCTTACTCTGAAGGGTGAAATGTCCTCCCCACTAGCTTGGGAATGTATATGAGACTGTACCCATGTGTATGGCATTCTGTTGCTTCATTTCCTGTTATTTATTTTGCTAGAGTTTTGTCAGTTAAATGCTTTACTATTTGATTTCAAACTCTAACCTAGTCTGTTGGTGGAGAATAAACCCAATGGGGGCCTCAATTTATATTTGCACAATTAAAATTACCTAATGAGAGGTAACTGGTCTAGTGGACAGAGGAATGGTTTTCAAATTGGTAATCCTAAATTCAATTCCCATCTCTGATATATAAGCCATGTAACCATAAGCAAGTCACTTAGTTTTTCTCAATGCCTCAAACAAATCCTTAAAACTAATTTGCAGAAAAGCTACTCAGATATATAGGTGAAAAGACTTTCCCTACACAGAAGCCATCACAAACCTAGACTAAGAAGAAAAAAAGATTACCCAAAACACTACCCCACCTCAACCCAAGGTAGCAAGGTCTTCCCCAGCTGGGTGGAAGCTGTACTCTATACTCAATCTACTTGGTAACGTGAACCTTCAGGACAAACTTCCAGTGGGCAAGGCGCCCTCTTTGAAGAAAGATGTTTATACCAATCATTACAATCGAGCTGTCACTTCATCTCACTATTTTTCAAAACGATAAAGAATTCCACAATACTAGTTAAGGAATTTTTCATGCCCTTTGACTCGGCAATCCAATTAAAAGGCTTATAGTCTGAGCAGGGTAGAGATAGGAAGAAAAAAGGCCTATCAGTGCAAAAATACTCATAGAAGAATGATCTGTAACAGTAAAAAGCTGGAAATTATGTGCCCAATGGCTGAATATCTTAGGATATGTGAATATTCACATTTTACTGCACCACTCAGGATGACAAACATGAAGATTTCAAAGAACTGTGGGAAGATGGAGTGACTGTATAAAAAAAAACCCCAAAATGAAACACACTACATGTTACGTGTGCATCTCTAAATGCACACTCGGACAATTACATAAATGAGGATATCATACAACAAGACTGAAGCTAAACTTTATGAACAATGTTGGTGCTTTCTACGTTAAAGTTCAGCATACAGCATCCCAGTAAACTACAAAAGTAGAGAATTACAGTCATAAACCTAAAGGTAGCTAGCTGGCCCAGTGGAGAATCAGACCTGGAATCAGATCTGGTTTCAGATTCTAACCAGCTGTGTGACCCTTGGCAAGCCATTTAACCTCTCAGTCGCAGTTTCCTCATCTCTAGAGAGAATAATGGCCCCTGCCTCCCAGAATTATTGTGAAAATCAAATGAAATGTATTTGGGAAGAGCTTTGCAGACCTTAAAGTGTTTTTATAAATGCTGCCTACTATTTTAATAAATACATTGTTATAAAATGGGCAGCTAGGAGGTGCAATGGAGAGAGTGCTAGGCCTGGAGAGTCAGGAAGATGAGTCTTCCTGAGTTCAAAACCGGCCTCTGATACTTCATAGCTGTGCGACCCTGGGCAAGTCACCTAATCCTGTTTGCCTCAGTTTCCTCATCTGTCAAATGAGTTAGAGAAGAAAATGGCAAACCACTCCAACATCTTTGCCAAGAAAACCCCAAATGGGGTCATGAAGAGTCAGACATGACGGAAATGACTAAACAATAACATTATAAAACACTGCTTTGTGTAGTTCTACTTGGTGGATGCCAAATTGAAAAAAAATTTGAACACAGCTGATAAACACAAACATACATCCAAAACACAAATCACACTAATCATTGAGAAAGACAACATAAAAGATAAGCCTGTGACTACACACTTTAATAATCTACTGGAAGGGTGCCCTTAACAGCAATGTCTGAAATCAAGTGACTGGAGTTAATAGAATGAGAGGGGAGAGGTGACAAGGTCCATTAAAGGCTATTATGGTAACAAGGACAGTCAGATACAAACCCAGGAGAAAAGAATGACTCCAAAACATCTACAGGTAAAGTCTCAAAGAAAAACACAGCTTCATCACAAATTCAACCAGAATTCTTAGAAGAGATGAAGAGTTATAAAATGTTTTTTATCATCCATAAGTTCAAAAATATTTATCGCAGCTCTTTCTGTGGTGGCAAACAATTGGAAACTGAGGGGATGCCCATCAATTGAGGAATAACTGAACAAGTTATGGTATATGAATGTAATGGAATATTATTGTGCTATAAGAAATGATGAAGAGGATAGTTTCAAAGAAACTATGAACTGATGCAGAGTAAATTAAGCACAAGCAGAAAAAAAATTATACAATGACAACAAGCCTCAGGAACTCTCATCAGCAAAATGAATAAGCATGACTGCAAAGATCTGATGATGAAACTTGTTACTTATCTCAGAGTGCAGAATGAGACTTTTTCTGGGAAATAGTCAATATGAAAATTTGTTTCATTTGACTATATACATGTTTGTTTTTTTAACGGTTTTTTCTTTCTTTATCAATGTGGGAGGTGGTGGAAAGATGGATTTTTACCAACTGAAAAAAAAAACCCAAACAACTTATTTTTAAATACAAGGTATATGAACAGGTGGTCCCTGAGGAAGAAACACAAATTATCAGTAACTCCTTGAAAATATGTTGAAACTTTTAAAAGAAAGTACCTTATACCCATTAAACTAACAAATATGGTTAGAAATTACAAAACCCCCATATTGGTTGATGTGGGTAAATATATCCACTGTTACACTACTGGGGGGTGGGGATCTGTAAACTGATGCAAGCTTCTCAAAAAAGAAAAATGTTAACATTCAATAAAACACAAGAATGTTAATTTTTCCTATAAGTCAATGATCTCATTACTAGGATTATATCTTAATGATGTCCCTAAAAAGAAAAAAGACCTATTTGGTCCCAAATATTTTATATAAACAGTATTATTTTAAATTATGAAAAAATTGGAAACTGCCTATACGGTCCAATATTGCACCATATATGACAAATAAAAAAATGCAAAAAAATCTAGTTAAATCTATATGAGGTTCATCATCATGGAAGCAGTATCAAAGCAGTGTACACACTGACCACAAATGTGTAAAAAATAAACAGAAGCAAGAACAAAGCCTCTGCCCACCCCAAAGAGTCAGGGGTCAAATGAACAGAAACAAGACATTTACATTACGGTAAGGTTAATAATATTCTGTATGAAATAAACGGAGGCCAACTTTTCCCCCAGACTCCACAGTTCCACAGCCTATTCACTCTTCCTATTACATCAGGAGGCTGATCAAGGTGTTGACCATGCATAGGACTCAGAATCTGAACACCAAGATTCATTCTCAAAGACACAGAAAGAAAGAAGCAAGAGGCTTAAGGAATGGAGGAAATCATATGTAGATTCACCCTGGCAGCAAGTCTCAGGATCATGGATTGAGGGATATTGAGACTCCAGACACCACTGGGTGCAACTTCCTCATTCTAGAGATTAGGAAACTGAGGTACAAAGAAGTCATGACGACTGGACCTGCCCAAGCTCACACAGGATTCCAATTCTGTTCTAGAGGTGGTATCTGAGGAAGAAAACAATGATCAATGTGAAGTTTTATGCCTTTCATACCATCAAAATCACCAAATTCTACTTCCTACTCATATAAGCCCACATACCACCAACCAATAAATGTTGGCCAAATTTTATTGGTCAACTCCACTGAAAAGTTTTATCCCAAAGACAACAGTCAATTCATATGCACTGTCTAAAATACATTTAATTGATAAAAATGATATTTAATCATACATATATTAAAATAAATAGGAAGTGGCAAAGTGCCAGGAAAATGTTTCCCTAATACAAAGTATTTTTTCTACTTTTATTAAAGCAGCCTTTTCATTCATAATATTTTCTTCAGCCAAAAATTACTTTAATTATAAACACACACACACACACACACACACACACACACACACACACACACATATTTTAAAGAAATGTTTTACTAACTTTTTCAGGACACTGGAGAAAGATTAAAAGCTCCACAGAACTTCCTATTGTACCTATTTCCACTTACAATGAAGAAATAAAACACTTATAAATGGGGAAAGTGGCACTATTATCAATGGAGGGGTATGTGATTTTTACTTAACTCTTGGCCTTTGTCAGAAACAAAAGCATAATTGTTGCCCTGTTAAAGAATTCTGTTATTCTAGAACGAGTTCTTTTTAACCAAGATTCTCTGCTCCTTCCACATATCTAATACGTGATGTTCTTGAAGATACAGTAAAATCTCAATAATAATAAATAATCAAAAGGGCCTCATTTCTAAAATAAATAGAGAATTATGTCAAATTTATAAGAATACAAGCCATTCCCCAATTGATAAATGGTCAAAGGATATGAACACGCAGTTCTCAGATGAAGAAATTAAAGCCATCTATAGTCATATGAAAAAATGCTCTAAATCACTATTGATTACAGAAATGCAAATCAAAACAACTCTGCGGTACCACATCACACCTATCAGATTGGCCAACATGACAAAACAGGAAAATGATAAATGCTGGAGAAGATGTGGGAAAATTGGAACACTAATGCATTGTTGGTAGAGTTGTGAAATGATCCAACCATTCTGGAGAGCAATTTGGAACTATGCCCAAAGGGCTATCAAAATGTGCATACCCTTTGATCCAGCAATAGCACTTCCAGGTCAACATCCCAACAAGATTACACAAATGGGAAAAGGACCCACATGTACAAAAATATTCACAGCAACTCTCTTTGTGGTGGCAAAGAATTGGAAATTGAGAGGATGCCCATCAATTGGAGAATGGCTGAGCAAGTTGTGGTATCTGAATGTGATGGAATACTATTGTGCTATAAGAAATGATGAACAGGCAGATTTCAGAAAAACCTGGAAAGACTTGTATGAACTGATGCTGAGTGAAGTGAGCAGAACCAAGAGAATGCTGTACACAGTAAGTCACATTATGTGATGACTAATATTGATAAACTTAACCCTTCCCAGCAATACAAGGATCTAAGACATCTCCAGTGGCTTTTTGATGGAAAATGCTATTCACATCCAAAGAAAGAACTATGGAAGTTGAATTGCTATTTTTTTTCCTCTTCTGTTGAGTTTTGTTTCCTCCTTCTGATGGTTCCTCCTATTGGCTTTAATTTTTACTTACAACATCACTAATGTGAAAATATGTTTAACACGAATGTAAATGTATAGCTTATATCAGATTGTGCGCCATCTTGGGGAGGGTGGTGGGGAGGAAGGGGGAGAAAAATTTTAAACTCAAAAGCATATGGAAGTGATTATTGATAAATCAAAATAAATTAATTTAAAAAATAATAAATAATCAAACATTAAATTTTATTTATCATAGTTTGTCATGTGTCTCAAAGTTCAAATAGAAGATGGACTCCAAGTAAACAACAAGGTTCCCCAAATGCTCCCGCTTGTAGATAGCATCACACTAATCGCACTAGGGCCACAGAACTCTTCAATGAGCCACTGAATCTATGGACAATCAAAAGAGACTGGTCTAGGAATACACAGAGAAAACACAAAGTGGATGAAGAACGTACGCGTGCACGGCCTGGGTGAAGACGATTCTGTTGTGTGGACGGCTCACCTGGATGTCACCATCAGCACATGCAAATTTTGGACAGGTACAACCGGAAACAAACGAGCCAGGGTAAAAAATGAAAATGGAGAGATTGATCTAGATCACACTGGGGAAACTGCAGATCATTCAGTGATTACAAGTGGTTTGCTGCCACACCATTCCTAACAAAAACCCTTTTCCAGTGATGCTGCACAGCTTTGAATCACAGAACAGGACAATCTCAGAAGAGTCACTTGTAAGGGACCCAAAAAGGCAAAGACGTAAGAAGGACATGATGAATGTAAGAAATGGCGTAAAGGACAGACCCGAAGGAGCATCTGTTTGGGAAAGGAGGGGGACACATCAGCTGAGGAGTGGTAGCTGGGGAAGAGAGCAGTGGGTGTGGCAGATGCCTCAGCTCCCTCACGTGTGAAATGAGGGTGGTAACAGCACTGACACCTAGAGAGCAGTGGGTGTGGCAGATGCCTCAGCTCCCTCACGTGTGAAATGAGGGTGGTAACAGCACTGACACCTCCTAGGATAGTTGTGAGGCCCAAAGAGATCTTATTTGCAAAGCACTCTGCAAACCTTAAAGCACTACATAAATGCCAGTTATTATGAGTAGGCAGTAGATAGAACACTGGACCCAGAGTCAGGAAGACCTGGGTTCAAATCTAGCCTCCAATACTTACTAGCTGGGTGATTCTGGGCACATCGCACAATCTGTATGCTTCAGTTTCCTCATCTGTAAAATAGGGATAATAACAACACCTACCTCACAGGGTTACTGTGAGGATCAAACAAGGTGTTTGTAAAGGGCTTCAGATGAAGACGCTGGAACCAATCACTGCTGTCCCAGAGACACTGCTCAGATGCCAAAGAAAAAGGCCAAATCCTCCCTGGATCCTCTGGACAAGGGGCAGGGGAGGAGACTGAGGTTTACTGCTCCCAGTCCCCAAGAGAATCCTCCTCGGGGACTTGGCTGGAGGTTTCTACCACGAAGCTGCTCCAGACAAATTCCCAGCTAGCTTCCTGGTTTTATACAAGGTAAGGAATTACCAAGTCCTTCAACCAATCCATCCAGTTAACTGAACAGATTTCAAAGCCATTAAAATGATCAAGGCTTCTTTCCGTTTCTTCTAAAGCCTACGGTTGATTCAAGGTAGGTAGCCTGACCTTGCTCACACCTCTTTAAGGTCTAGACATAGCCCCTCTTCACTTACATTTAGTAGGGTGGGCAGAGCTAATTGACTACGCAAGGGGTACTTCACCTTTTGTGTGTCCTGGACCCCTATGGAAGGGTGAAGAAGCCTAGGTATCCCTGAACAGAATTACATGCTTTTTAAAAAATTCCTAGTTGAAGAAAATTATACATTTTGATTAGAGGCCGATGCAAATGAATATGTAATTCTTTTTCCCATTTAAATTCACAGACCACCTAAAATCCAGCCATGGATTACTTTTTTCTGTTCTTCTTTTCTTCTTCTTTTTTTTTTTTGAGAAGGGAGAGCGCCTGGGTGTCTGTGAAACCCAGAATACCAGTCCCTAATCCAGGGAGACCCCCCCCCCCCACCGTTACATATGTAAATCCCTTAAAGTGCTATATAAATGCTAGTTATAATTATTAGGGAAGGGCATAAGCATTTACGCACCAGACACTGCTAAGCACTTTACAACTATCTCACTTGATCCTCAAACAACCTTGGAAGGTAGGTGTTGCTATTATCCCCATTTTAGAGCCAAGAAAACTAAAGTGAACAAGCAAATTACTTGCCCACATACACATAGCTAGGAAGTGACTGAGGTGGACTTGAATACGGGTCTTCCTGACTATAAGCCCAGCAATCTACCCACTGCACCACCTAGCTGCCTCTTGAAAGAGGGAGCCAGACCTTCCCCTAACCATGAGCCTGCTGCAGTATCTGCTGAAGGAATGCAGAGGCTGGGCTATGAGACTTCCTTACTCCACAAAACAATCTTTGCACACACCAGCAATCTACCACTTCTAGGACTGCACTTTCTGCTGCATGGCCTCATCTCCAGGCTCAGGTGAGAAGAGCAGTCAGACTTCATGACTTCTATCTTCTGCTCCCAGGATTCCCTGAGGAAAGGCAGCAGGGGGCCAGGCCAGACTTCCTTCTGTGCCAGCAGCTGGCATCTGTCCCATCCCCTGCTGCCAGCCTCACCTCCCAGCACTGATGGGGAGAAGCTCCAGAGTACAGAGGAGCAGTATTCCGTTTGACCTCAGGCTTCCCATCCTCATGAGGAAGGTGGAAGGTCTGTGGGGAGTGGAATTTCCTTCTCCCTCTGAGCCTTTTCCTGCCTGGTCTCCAGCCTTCCAAAGGCAGGGGAGCAGTGAAACAGGGCCTTGCGTGGACCATCTGACTGTGCTGTGCGCCTCCCAGCTCACGCCGCCCTTGTCTCCTGCCTGATCTCTAGGTTCCTTTGGGTAGAGTGTGCCTTCCATTCAATGATACACATTCTTACATCTAATCACACTGGATTACATCACAGTGATTCTGAACCCCTAGAGGTCCTCATCCAAACATTCTTCCCCATCCCTTACCACCCAATTCTTTATTCCCATCCCTCTCAACCCTCCCACCCCAAAGTTCCAAACACCACCCAATCCTTTCACTATGCCACATCCAGAATGTCTGTTCTAGAGGCAACAACATTTTTTCCTCTCCCGTCTTCTAGCCATTACAGAAACTTGGCTCCCCCATGACCCGGCCATGACCCAGCCTCCCTGGCTACCCTTTCCTGTGCCGGCTATACTTTCCCTCATTCCCCTCTGCTCACTGGTCAAAGCAGAGGAGCTGGAATACTCTTTGTTCCCCATGGTCAATTCCAGGTTCTCCTCAGTTCACCATCATGTAGTCACCTACCCTCCAATAAGGTTCATACTATTCATCTCTAGTACTATTCTCTACAGACTCCCAGGTCACGATGACTCACAAGTTTTCTCTCTTCCCTTTCCACTCCAATTTCCATCTGCACCTCAGCCTCCCAAGCACCCCCTGGTGTTACCTCCCCCCCCCACTTTCCAGATTCCTTTTGTGCATTCTCTTCTCCCATTAGACTGTAAACTCCTTGAAGGTAGGGACTGTCTTTCTTTTTTATGAGTATCCCCAGTGCTTTGCAATGCCTGGCAAATAATAGGTGCTTACTTAATAAATGTCTAATGAATTGAATTGAAATTCCCCAACTCTTGCCCTCTTACTAGGGGACGTCAACCTACATACCAACTCTCCTTCAAACACCCTAACCTCACACATCCTCAATCTACTCACTTCCCATGACCTACTCCTCTACCCACCTCAAACCACACACAAAGATAGTCATACCCTTGATGTTGCCATCACCTACAAATGTACCACCGCCATGTGCAAGAACTCCCAAATCCCCGACTCTAATCTACTGGCTTTCCACTTCTCCTTCTGCCTTCCCTTACCACACCCTGTTCTTCATCTGTAATCTTCAATTCCTTAACCCATCAATTCTCTCCCAGGTCATCTTCCCTGCACTAATCACTCTTTCCTCTTTACCCCATCTTGACCCCTTGGTGAACCAACTCTACCCTTGTCTTCTTCTCTCGAGTCCCTGGCTCCCTTATCATTTCACCAATTACGCCTGACCCTACTAACCTTCAGCCTTGAACCATCCACCGCCTACACACATGCTGCTGAACAAAGGTGGAAACAATCACACAACCATTCTGATTGGATCCACTACAAATCTATAATACACAACTTCAATTGAGCCCTTACTACTACTAGGATTACTACTTCAAGGTACCTTTGTTGTTGCTGTTTTTCAGACATGTCCAATTCTTCATTGACCCCATTTGGGGTTTTATTGGCATAGATGCTGGAGTGGTTTGCCATTTTCTTCTTGAGTTCATTTGACAGATGAGGCAAACAGGCTTAAGTGACTTGTCCAGGATCACATAGCTGATAAGTGTGTGAGGCCAGATTTGAACTCAGGAAGATGAGTCTTCCTGACTGGGCCTGATGCTCTATCCACTGCACCAGCCAGCTGCCCTCAAGGTACCTCAGAGGGCCTCTAAATTCAACCCCTCATTTTATGGACTTGACAACTAAAGCCCTGAAAGATTAAAGGGCTGAGGTCACACAGATAATTGGTAGAACCAGGAGGCAAACAGCTTCACCGATTCCAAATCTAGTGTCCTTTCCCATATTCTACACGGCCCCTCTCTTTCAGGTTCGGTAGGAAGAGTAAAACAAAAATAGTTTACAATGGAATGCAAGTCAGGAGATGCTAAGACAGTATCCAATTACCCTCAATAACTTCTAGTAACTTGGCTGAGATGAAATACATTCCCAGAGAACTTTTAAGAACGTACAGATGTGACTGCCACAAGATTGCTGGGGATCTCTGAGAATGGGACTGTAGAATTCTCTCCCAATTTTCGGGAGAATGGCACTGCTCTCTCCTGGTTCTTCTCTCCTCTTCAGGCTCCTTTGCTAGATTACCATTCAGCATGTGGACATTCGCCAGGCCTGGACCTTAGGCTGCCCCCTCTAATCTCTCTTGGTATTATCATCTCCAAGAAGATGAATCACAGGAGCAGCTAGGTGGCACAACAGATAGAGCACCAGCCCTCGATTCAGGAGGATCTGAGTTCAAATCCAGCCTCAGACACATAACACTAGCTGTGTGACCCTAAGCAAGTCACTTAACCCCATTGCCTAGTCAAAAAAAAAAAAAAAAAAAATGATGATGATTCACAAATTGATGTAACTAGCCTATCCATCATTTTTTTCTCCCTCTCTAGTCTCATATCAAAAACTACCTGCTGGACATCTCCCTGATGTCCCAAACACATCTCAAACTCAATGTGGCTCACAGTTACTGAATTTTACTACTTATGTCCAATCAGGAGCCAAATCAAGCCAATGCTACTTCCAGCTATCACTGGCATCGATTCCCTTCTCTCCACTTGCATGGCCATCACTATAGCATAAGATCTTTACCACCTTTCAAATGAACTCTTACAATACCTTCCTGCCTCTCCCCTCTCCAATTCATCCTCCACAGTTCAAGTGATATTCCTGAAGTGAAGATCTAACCATATACCTTCCCTGTTTGAGAAGTCTCCAGTGGCTCCCAGACTGCCTCAAGAAAAAAATATTCATTCCTATGTTTGAAATTCTAAGTCCTTCACATTCTCGCTCTGCTCTATCTTCCCAAGCTGATTTCCCATTTCACTTAACTGTGTGAATGCTGTTATCCTCAGAATAGAAGGTAAGCTTCCTAAAGGCAGGGATTTTTCATTTGCCTTTCCAGTCCTAGGCTAGTATATCACTTAACAACTTAACAACTGATATTCTCATTCAATTACTGCTTCCTCCAGACTCTACTGTGTGATCCGGGCAAACCAGACTACTTTTTCCCTAGAACAAAAACTTCACTCACCTGCCTCAGTGGCTTTCATTCCCTACACCTAAGAAACTTCCCCCTACCTTTTTCCCTTGTCAAATTCCTACCCATCCTTCAAAGTCCAAGCCAGACCTTACCTCCTCCATGACCCCTCCACTATTCCCATCCCTAAGGGTGTCACATAAAATGTCTCAGATGCAATGTCCTCTTTTTCATAACAATCACTTCTTTTATATAACTTGGAGAGGAGTTTAAGAGATAGACATATTCTTTATTTCAGCATAAAAGCAAACTTATCACATTGGGCATGAAGCACAACTTTGATGAACATTTTTCCAAGTCTAGCTGTGATTACAGTCCTTAGTTTTCCAGAGTTTAAATCAGGGGAGTGCTTAGATGTTCATCTCCATCTCTCAGATAAATTTCTTAACCTTTCATAACATTTGACATGGTACAAAGTCATGTTACAATATTCTATCTCCATTGGGAAAGTTCTTTTATTTCCAAAAACTTCATCTTCTTGGTATATATCTATATGTTAATCAAAGTTCATCAATCTTATGACAGGGATAAGACTCTAGCCCCATTGAAAGATTCTGTTTCGGGCAGCTAGGTGGCGCAGTGGATAGAGCTCTGGCCTTGGAGTCAGGAGGACCTGAGTTCAAATCTGGCCTCAGACACTTGACACTTACTAGCTGTGTGACACTGGACAAGTCACTTAACCCCAATTGCCTAAAACAAACAAACAAACAAACAAAAAAAGAAAGAAAGAGATTCTGTTTCATAGCCTGATGAAGCTGTCCAGATCTTATAGACTCCCCTAGAGATCTCCCAGCATTACTTTCTGGGTAGCCTTAAATGAAAAAGTGAGTTTCACAGTAGAAATTACACCCTTTTCCAATCTTTAGCTCTGTAAAAGTGGTTGCCTTACCCGTGACAAGTATTTTTTTTTCCCCTCATACCACTGGTTAGCAGCTGGATTTTTTTTTTATACTGGTCTTATGGTTTGTTCTTCCAACAGCTAGAAGTCCATATCACACAAGAGAGGAATCAGCAACAACCATTCAAACTGCCAGGTCCTTCTGAAGGTTTTGTGCTTCTTTTCTGAAGATTAATTAGGGGTTTTTGCAGAAATCGGTTCTCAGTTCTTGTCATTTTGTTTCGTTCTTTCCTTTGGGCTTTGATAAAACTGAGCCTTCCTCACACCAGCGGTGGTTCCAATATCTTTAAAAGTCCTTCTGTAAGAGCTGCAATCCTTGCACATTTCCTTGAGAGTAACATTCACTCTTAAAAACCACAGTATTAAAAACAAACAAAAGAACAGTAAGAAGTATATCTCTGGCAGGCAGGCAAGCAACAAGCATTTGTTAAAAGTTTACAGAGTGCCAGGCACTGTTGCTAAGTTGGGACATTACAAATACAAAGACAGTCACTCCCTGCCTTCCAGGAACTTACATTCTAACGAAAGAAGATAAAAGATAAAAGGGAGCTAAAAGGCTGGGGGAAGGGTAGCAGGAATGGTGGCCAAGTCCACAGAGTCAAAAGCACAACAGGGAGGAGAATGGAGCAAGGCTGACCTGGCCTGGCTCCAGAAGGGAGGCCACAAAAGGAACTCACCAATGGGAGAAGGGGTCCAGTAATGGCATAGGAATGTTCCAGGAATGAGACGGCAACTATGCTATCCTAGAGAAATCCACCAAATTAGAAAGAAGCTCAGCCGGGCGGGATGGGATATGGCACAAAATCCAGCACTCAACTAACAGAGAACTAAATCTTCCCCTTCAAGTTTCACTTGGTCAAGGGCAGATGTTCCTGAGCAAGCCGAGGGTCAAGCAGGAGTACCCACATGTTAACAAATGCCACCACAAAATGAAACCATTTCAAATTATTGCTTGTCCCAAGTAATTAGCACACCACTGGAGATCTAAATAAAAAAGATGATTCTGATAGCAGTATAAAGGTTGGAGGAGGGGGAGACAATAAAGAATTCTTAGGTTATGGCAACAGTTGAGGCAGCTGGTATCAATGGCATACTAGAGAGGTGACAGGAAGAACCAAGACGAGGGAGTGGATTCAGAACTGCCACTGACAGGCACCAGGAACTGACTAGACACGAGCTAAGGGAGAAAGGAGAATCCAACATAAATTCAAGGTTATTAATGGAGCAGCCATATGACAGGAAGAAATAAGTGAGCAGGAGCAGCTAAGGGCAGAGAAGGGAAGATAAGGATAAGGTTTTTGACAACCTAAGGAGCCCCCAGAATATCCAGGTAGAGATGACCTGAGGGCAGTAGGAGAGCCAATGAAGAACTCAGAAGACAGGCAGGGTCCAGAAATGCAGATTTGATAGTAAAGTACAAAAGGTGATAGCTAAAGCCCTAAGGGTGAAGAGATTGCCAAGTGATTGCCAAGTGTAAGAAGACTAGAAAAGAAGGGGGGTTATGAAGGTTTTAAAAGCCAAATGGGATTTTATATTTATTCTTTAAGAGAGCCTCTGGAGTTTATTAAATGGGGGGCAGGGGTGACACTTTTAGAAGATCACTTGGACAGCTGAATGGAGGATAGACAAGATGGGATGGGAGAACCAGGACAGGCAGACCACTGGCAGTTATTGCTATAATTCAGATCTGATGCAGTAAGGGCCTACATCAGGGTGCCTGCTGTGTGAGTGCGGAGAAGATGGTGTATAAGACAGAACCTGTGAAGGAAAAAACAACAAACTGGTTCTGTAGGGTAAGTGGGAGGGAAGATTCAAGGATGATACTGAAGTTGTGAGCTTGGGCAACTGGAACAGGGTGGTGCTCACCCAGCGCCGAGCACAAGGGGGGTTACAGTGTCGTAGTACAGTGAGCTGTCTGGGCCAGCCATTTAACTTGCAGGCCTCAAGGGGAATATGACTGCTGTCTTCAAAAATCAAACAGAAGAGGAATTAAGAATTGTTTTGCTTGGCTGAAGAGGACAAAATGAAGCAAATTTTGGCTCCATACAAGTACAAACTTGCTAATAATTAAAGCTGTCTAAAACCAATGGGCTGCTTTAGGAAGGTCTTCAAGGATAGGCTGCATAATCACTTTTCGAGAACATCCTATGTAGGTGAGAGTCATTATTCAGGTAAGTTTTGGACTGGATGACCTTGGCAGTCCTTCCTAATGCTGAGATGCTATGACTCAGTATGAGTCAGCAATGTGATACGGCAGCCAAAGAGCCAATGCGATGGTGAGCTGCATTAGCCGAGGCTGCACCCCGCTTCAGGGAGGAGGGAGCAAATCAGCTGCTCTGCTGTGGTCGGACCACCTCTGGGCACCACGTTTTCCATGCCACAGGGGGTGCCAGTGTGGTAAAGTAGCAAGATGAATGGATTTGGGGCTATTCTGCCACTGACGAATAGTGGGACTTTCGGCAAGTCCCTCCTTCCCGTCTCTGGGTCTGAGTTTTCTCATCTGTAAAATGAGAGGATTGGATTAAATGGTCTCCGAGGTCCTCTCCAGCTCTCAATCTATGATGCTGTGGCCAGTGGCCAGAGGGCAGTCATCAAGACGATGAAGAAACTCAAATTCGCAGCTGAGGCAAGTGGAGAGGGCTTAGCCCAGAAGAGAGAAGCCCTAGAGTGGCGCATGGCATAAATGCTGGGATTTATGAAGAGCTGTCAGGCAGGAGGGGGAAGCAGACGTGTGTTCCTCCGCCCCAGGAGAAAGAACTAGGAAGAACAAGTAGAAGCTGCAAAGAGACAGATTTCAGCACAACCTAAAGCAAGACTGCACAGCAGCCGAGCTATCTCAGGGATCTTGGGGACGACCTCCCCTGGGACCCAATGAGATCTAGGTCACCTGAGGCCTTAATGCAGATGTTAGACGCATATTTATTAGACGCCACAGACATGACCAAGAACTGGGGAGACAAAAGGACCTCTGAAGTCATTCACAGTACTCGGATCTGTTTTGCTTTACTTTGTTACAAGGGAAGGTTTTCATTTAGGCAGATGGGGGAAGGGGGGTGTGAGACAGTTATAGAGAGGAAGGAGAGGAATTTTAAAAAAAAAAGGAAAGAGAAAAGAGTATCAATGGAATATTTAAAAATACACAGAAGAGGGCAGAAGGACTCAGACAAGCAGGGCAGTGTGAGTACTACCATGTTAAATGTAAGGCTCTGGAAGAGAGGATGAGGCTGACAACTGAGGGCAGCTCTGCCCCATTTAAGGCTAATTCACAAGCAAGTCAAGGTATCACCCGTTTAGAAAACTGCAGTGCGTAACAGGGATTTCACTGTTTTGTACACCACTGTCTTTTTCTGTTCATTGTATGTGAAAATTTTCATGCTTTCGGTATTTTTCAAGTTCATAATAAAATTTTTTTAAAAGACCTTTAACAACCCTCTCAATTCTAATTCTAGAAAACCCATGAATGAGAACATCTAAGTGGACTTTCTTATGAAAATTTTCATATCAAGCAGAATGAATAATAACATATAGCTCCTTAAGGTTTACAAAGCACTGTCCTCACAAAAACTCTGAGTCAGCTAATACAAATCATTGCACTCATTTTACTAATGAGGAAACTGGGGCACAGAGAGATTAAGTGACTCCCTCCCTGGGTCACACAGCTAAGCAAACATCCAAGCTAGGACCTGAATTCGAGTTTTCTCAAGACCAATACTTTTTTCATTACATCACGCTAACCCACTTCTCTATATCACTTCAACTCTAACCTGAAAGAAAAAAAGGACATTATTTTAAAATTGGAAAAAACCCAAGAAGTGCTAGTGGGTAAGTACAAAGCCAACTGATTATGTTATAGTATTAATGAATCCAATATTCGAAAACTGATCTGTAGAAAAGTTGGCTGGCAAAAGAAAAAACAATTCCAAATCCTCTCCTGGCTCCAGGCAGCTTCACCAGCTTCCCAGGGATTCTCTCCCTTTTCATCTCTCTCTCTTGCTCTCTCCTGGCACCCTTCAAATCCCAGTTGAAACCCCACCTTCCACAGGAAACCTTTGTCAATGCTATGCTAGTTCCATCCCTTTGGTGATTCTATCCAGTTTATCCTGTCCATATTTTATGTGTAAATATTTGTTTGCATGTTGTCTCCTCCATTAGACTGTGAGTGTCTTCAGACCAGGGTCTATTTTTGTGTGTCCTTAGTGTTCAACCAGGTGCCTAGTACACAGGAGGCACTTAATAAATGCTCAATGACTGACATGGCCAAAGTAGAAATTCATTTTGCTTCACTATGCATATTTGTTACTAGGGTTTTGTTCCTCTCTTTTTTTTTTCTTAATTAGAAGGAGATGGGAGAGAAGGAGAAAATAAATGCTTGTTAATTAGAAAAAAAATACTTGTTAAAAATAAATGACCCAGAGGGCAGCTAGATGGCCCAGTGGATAGAGCACCGGCCCTGAAGTCAGGAGGACCTGAGTTTAAATCCTGCCTCAGACACATGATACTCACTAGCTGTGTGACCCTGGGCAAGTCACTTAATCCCAAATGCCTCGCAAAAATAAAAATAAAATAAAATAAAATAAATGACCCAACAATTCTACTACTGGATTTACAGCCTATGAACCCATCTGTACAACAATATTTATAGCTGAATTATTTGCAACAGCAAAAAAAAAAAAAAAAAAGGAAACAAACTCTGTGCCCAATGATTGAGAAAGAACTGATTAAATTGTGCCATGTGAACATAATGGTATATTACCACCCTAAGAAGTAAGGAATAAGAAGAATTCAAAGAAATGTGCCAAGACTTACACAAAGTTATGCAAAGAGAAGAAAGCAGGTCCAAAAGAACACATATGAAGGAAGACACCAAATGGCATCTATGGACAATGCTGGTACCGCTCTGGTTGAGTGCAAGGTATGAAGTCAATTGACTTTCAAGGTTCAGCTCATACACGGTCATTTGTAACAGTAAAGAGAACAAAAATCCATCAGTGTGGGAGGGCTGGACAAATTGGCCCAGCTATTCTGGATATTAAGACCCAGTAATCCCACTCCTGAGAAAATACAGCCCAAAGAGGTAGAGACAGAAGTCAGACACAAAGGTCCAATGTAAAACAATACATCTGTAGTAACACCTTTTTTGGACATGCATCTGCTGGAGAACAACAGGGAAAAAACCATAGTAAATTATTATAACGAATTATTCTTAAGAAATTAATACTTTTATGTCTTTTATAAATTGTACGTATATTGTTTTCACACACACATGCTAAAAGGCAAGCTCCTGGAGGGCAAGGACTGTCTGTCATTTATATCTTTGTGCCCTTAGTAGCAGGCACAGTGTCTGGCCTAATAAATTCTTGTCGTCTTTGTCATTTCTTACTCAAAGAAACATTTCAAGACTTATATGAACTGATGTAGAATAAAATAAACGGAAGACAAAGAATATAAATATCTCTAAAAGAAAGCAGAATTCTGAACTATTGAAAAACCAGTGAAGGTCCTGAAGAAGAGATAATAAAACCAACCAATTACTATGGGCAAGGAAGCCGGAGATACCTAGGACAGAATCTTGTTTACATTTTCCAAGTCACTATATCCAAGCAGTTTTGCTTAACTGTTATTTCTTTGTTACAAAACGGGCTTCCATTTGGGTGGGATAGGAGCAAAAGAAATGAATGATGTAAAAACAAAAGGCATTAATACAACTTATTTCTAAAAACTATTAAAGATGCCCAGACTTCCTTTTAAGAAACAAGAATAACTAAGCCATACAGCTGTACATAGAAATCATCGGCAATCATGGGCTAGGTTTCTGCTTAACCATTTTCAAGAATTTTCTCATTTGGTTGATTCTGTATGTTTTATTAAAAGAAAATTAATCAATAAAACAAGTTTCTTTTAGAAACTGTGCAGTGCAAGCATAACCCATATCAAATTGCTTCGAGGAATGGGGGCAGGGAGAGAATTTAGAACTCAAAATTTTTATAAATGAAGGCTAAAAATTGTCTTTACAATATAATGGGGGGGGATGTTATTAAAGGAAATAGAAAACTGTGTTTCAATGATGGCAGAGTGCTTGCTAACACAAAAGTATGTCATGTTCACACCAATATTCTTACACTGACGATAAATTGTTTCAAATCACAAAATACCACACAATCTCAAGTGACCCAAAGGCCAAAGGAAAGTTAGAGGGTGGACACAACCAAGCCGGAACACATCAGCTATCTATCATACAAGAAGTAGCAGTAAAGACTTCATCAAGGATGCTATGACCACAACAGAAAGTAAATCTGTCAGATGCACTCATCTGGCTACATGAAATGTTAGAAGAACCAGAGAAAAACATGTGAAGAGGATTCTCTAGGCAGGAGATACAGAAAGATATGGGTAAGGATGCAAGCAGGGAGAATACCCCCTTTGATGAGATCACTGACTCACTAAAGTTCTGAAGTATGGATAAATTAGGCAAGAAAATATGCTGAATCAGTGCAAATCCATCACCATCCCTGGAAAAACAGGTCTAAGCACATAGCCTAGCTACTGAGATCCCATTGCTGTGGTATGTGAAAGACAATAAGTATGCAGTATGTAAACATATGGTTAGTCACCATTCGTTAGCAGAACTCCTACAGAGATCAACCTTAGTCAAGTTCTATATAACAATTAATTCTCTGTGAATACTCTACACCAGACCTTCTATCTGCAGTGATCTACAATTTATAAAGTGTTTTTACATACATTCTCTCACGTGGTTTCTATGAATAGAACGACATTAAGTGCTTGTCTTAGAGCTTCAAAGGCAGAAAGTATGAAAACTTTAAAAGAGTGAGAATTGGGTGCCAAGAAGAAGCCCCATCCCCAAATGTTTACAATTCAACGGTGGAGTGCAGGCTAGCTCTTACGCATCTTGACATTTAACAGTACTCTCACACTTTCACTTAGTCAAATTATGGTTTTACAGAATCACATGATTGAAGAGTTTGCATTCATTGTCTCGGCTGCCATATCACACCGGTCACTGACTGAATTTTTAGTCCCTTAGAGTAGGCTCTGTAGGATGAACTGCTCTCTAGCCACAACTCCCCCTTTACTGTACTAAGGATTTTTTTTAACCTAAGTGTAAAATTTAACATTTACTCCCATTAGCAGCAAGCTATCATGAGGGAAAGAAAAGGGCAGCATGGGCCAGGCGAGTCAAACCACCAGCAGCACCTTGATCACCATCTCCCCTTAGATCTCAATGGTGATAGCTCAGGACCATAAGCCCAAGAGCCTTGGGAAAAGCACTGCTTTTATCCCCATGCTCAGCAATCATCCTGGAAAGCAGCCCCCGGGGAACCCCACTGGCAACAGCCCCTGCAAGTGCTACAGCCCCAGCTCCTGAAGACCTAAAAAAGAAAGTTCTAGACACCAAAATCCTGGGCCCCGAAAGGGGGTTCAACAGCAGAAATTAATATGCTGATGGGTCTGCCTGCCCCAGGTCTCTCTCCACTCCAATCTATTCTCCATGAAGTCACTAAAGTGACAGAGGACTGACCATGTCACCTCCTTACTGAATAAACTCCAGAAGGTCCGTATCATCTCCAGGAGGAAATACCAAATGCTCTGTTGACATCTAAAGGCTTCAGAACCCAGCCCCCTCCTACCTTTCCAGTCTTCTTACACCTTACTTCCCATCCACACTCTTTGATCCAGTGCCAATGGCCTCCTACCTGTTCCATCACCAAGACCCTCCATCTCTCAGCTCTGGGCATTTTCTCTGGCTGTCCCCCAGGCCTAGAATGCTCTCTCTCCTCAACTCCTACACTTCAAATTCTGACTAAAATCCTACCTTCTTCAGAAAGTCTTCCTCAACCCCCCCTTAAACTCTAGGGCCTTCCCTCCCTTAATTATTTCTTATTTATCCAGTCAGCTTGCTTTGTACATTTGTTTGCATGTTGCCTCCCCCATTAGACTGTAAGGTCCCTGAGGACAAGGACTGTCTTTTGCCTTCCTTTGTATTCCCACTCCCCCTTTAGCACAGTGACTGGCACATAGTAGGCACTTAATAAATGCTTACTGATTCATTGATATTACCATTTTATCAATGGAGATGATATTAACAAGAGGCATGACCATGCACTTTGCCTCTCCACCCTAAGAATCATGAGACTGCTCTTCCTCGGCCACTAGAATGCCCTGAAGAGCAAAGACTGCTCTTGTCAAATCAGCAAAGGGCCACAGCCCAGATTCCAGGCAACCACAAAGGAGACCTCCTTGCAAGCTGACACCAAAACAGAGTATTTCCTGAGTCGGGCCATTCACTCACTTGTGGATCTATTGAACTGCCCTCCAGCCCAGCTTGGATCTTTTCACCATCTTTTCCACAAGAATAGCTTGAGCCTTTACCAAATGCTCTGCTTTTGCCATCTCTCTTCTGGACCTGATGTTTTAAAACATCACAATACTGTATGGGTCCACAGTGAAGGACTGATTTGAGAAATACTGCCTATTAATTGTATCACTGAGAACCGGTGCAATGCCAAATACTGCCACGACTGAGATGCAACAAGCTACCATCAAAAGACAAATCATCTATGGCATGGCAGAAGCTGTAAGAATGTCTCACACCGAGGCACTAGATTCCAGTCTCCAGATAGCTCCTATCCAAAAATCCTATGTCAGTTTTTTTTTAATTAGAAGAAATTATCCTGAAATGTCATTTCTAAGTTGTTTAATAACGAATAATCCTAAAATCATTTTTCTCAATATTTTGCCAAGAGGTAGATTTGTAACAACATATTTGTGATTTTAAATTTCTCACCCTGCTTTAATACTCTAATCCAGGGGTGAGGAACCTGCGGCCTCAGGGCCACAAGTGGCCTTCTAGGTCCTCAGGTGCCGCCTTTTGAGGAGTCCAAGTTTTGTAAACAAATCCTTTTATTGAGAGGATTTGTTCTATGAAGTTTGGATTCATTCACAGTGTTGCACTTGAGGACCTGCAGGGCCACACATGGCCTTGAGGCCGAAGGTTCCCCACCCCTGCAATCATTACAAAATACATTTGTTAGCCTTCTTTCCTCTCATCATAGCCCTTGCTTTTTATACAACCTCTCGGAACTGCAGAGACAACTGCTATAAACTAATAATAGGTAACACTTATTGAGTGTTTTAGAACTTATAGAGATCTTACAAACATTCTTGAACCTCCCAGTTATTAAGAGGAGATAGGTATTACAGGTGTTATCCTGTTTTGTTTTGTTTTTTACAGTTCAGGAAACTGGGACCCAGAGAGATTACTTGGCTTGTCCCTGGTCACAAAATAAAGTCAGAGGTGGAATCAGAATCCAGGTTTTCTTCAATCCAATTCCAGAATTATACAATACTACTCACTCCTTTTCCTATAATGATTTAAAATAAATATTAATTGAAAAATCAAAAAAGTAAAAACTTCTAAATCAGAACAGTTTAGAGATGAGAGAATAAAATATAACCTGAATGAAAAATGCCTACTGGGGGAAAAAAAATCTTTCCATTAAATATCTCTGATAAGATATCCCAGATATAGGCCACAAAAAAATTAAAAAAAGAAAGAACAAAGGATACAAACGATTAACAGCTATATGAAAGTGTGCTCAAAACACTAAGAAGAGAAATGCAAATCAAAATCATCTGAGGTTTCACTTCCTACGAGCAAATTGGTAAAGATGTTGTTGTTTGTCCTTTATTTTTGAAGAGGACCAATGACATCACAGTGTAATGTCTTGACTTCTGGGCCAACTGGATTTAAGTGAGGCAGAGTTGCACAAAGCCATCCCCCTCATGCTCTCTTCCAGAGTCATTGAAGTCCAGTGACAGGACAAAAGTCAGGATGACCTTGGACTGTGATGTCTGACCAAGCTCGAGGTGCTCCTCAGAGCCTGCTTCAGCAGCCTTCACGGTTGTTGGAACAAAACTGTTCTCATCTGCCCATTCCGCCAGCTGAAGTTTTCACCTGCTTAGAACAGACATCCCCCTAACCCTCAACTGGTTTAGCCCATCTGCCAAGACAATTTGCTGGGGTGTGGCCACTGTGCATTCTCCAGCTTCTTGGAGCCACAGGTGAGAGCTGGGTGACAGGTTGGACACCAAAGGCGGATGAACAGCCCTGAATAGGGTTTGGCAAGCTCTCACGCCAGAGGTGCTGGTCCTCCTTGAATACCTATACATATTTATTAAGTACCTACTACATAGTAGTATACTCACAGCACCTGGCACATAACAAGCGCTTAATAAATGCTTATTGGTTCAACTTCAACAGGAACTAGAGAAAATAAATATGAGGTATGTCCTGCCCTCAAAATGATTACGATCTAAGAGGGTAATAAGACACGTGCACATACAAGCACAATACATATTAGAATATAATAATGCCAACAAATGCTATGAAATCAAATGAGAAAAAAAAAACCTGAAGAAATCAAAGGTCCTTCCCACCAAGAAATGGTTAAGCATTAGGTAGCAATCGATGGGTTCTTGAGGAAGGAAATGACATTAAAAAGGGAAGATTCATTTTAGCAACTGTGTTGCTCCCTTCTGTCCCTATGGTCCAGAACTATGAAACTGTATTGCTGTGGGGAACTGCCCACCCGGGCAGCCAGGTGGCTCAGTGGATGAACTGCCAGGCATGGAGTCAGGAAGACTCATCTTCTTGAGTTCTAATCTAGCCCCAGACATTTACTAGCTGCATAACCCTGGACAAGTCTGTTTACCTCAGTTTCCTCATCTGTAAAATGAGCTGGAAAAGGAAGTTGCAAACCACTCCAATTTTTTAGAATTAATCATATATTTAAAAAGGAAATACAAGCTGTACATAATATTCACATTTTGTGTACAGACCTCTATTTCTGTTGTACAGTTTTTGTGGAAATTGTCTTATTTTATGTTCACATTTAGAATTAAAATCAAAATGAAGTTTAAAAACTGTTAAATATGAATGAATTAAACATCCTGATAAAAGAGAACAGTGATGGAATAGTGAGGGGGAAAAAAAGCCAGCAATTTCTTACATGTGAAAAACAAATTTAAGAAAAAGACACTGAAAGAAACAGAAAGATGAAGATTTAAAAAGATAAAGGAAGGCTAAAACAAAATTTGCCAGGCATCAAGGGAAAGCCAAAGAGCAAGGGCCGCAATGATCCTATCAAAGTAAAGACAGTGGCCAGGTTGCACATGCTCACTTCTCTCTCAGCCGCACTCCCTACTATCTGGACTTTATACCGAAGCCTCAGCTTCATTCTAAGAGACTATGGAAGTGGTACGTTGGAACGGCTGTGGAAAGCAAAGCACACCAATACACTGCTGGTGGAGTTACGAACTGTTCCAACCATTATGCAAAGTTATGTACAATTATGCTAAGAAAGGGGAAGGAAGTAAGCTTTTACATAGCATCTACTATGTGACAGACACCCTGCTTTTAATAATAATGATGATAATGATGATAATGATGACATTTATACAGTACTTTTATGTGCTAGGCACCATGCCGAGGCCTTTACAAATATCAGCTGATCCTCCCAAGGATCTTCGGAGGGAGGTGCTATTATTATCTCCATTTTCCAGATAAGGAAACTGAGGTAAACCGAGGTTAAGTGACTTGCCCAGGGTCACACAGCTAGTAAATGTCTGAAGGTAGATTTGAACTCAGGTTTTCCTGACTCCAGGCTAGAGCTCCATCCATATCTCTACCAGGTCAAAGGCAGAAAGGTCCCACATTCACCAAAATATTCATAACTAAAATCTCTTCTTTCACAGGATGCTTTCCCCAACCTCTCTTTAATTCTAGTGCCTTCCCTTCGTACACAGCTTGCTTTCTATTTGTTGGAATGTTTTCTCCCTTGTTAACGGCAAGTTCCTTGAGAACAGGGATTGCCTTTTGTCACTTAACAGCTGACTGATTGATTGATTGACTGATTGATTGATAACAGTATTTTTTGCAGAAGCAAAGCACTGGAAACAGGATGGATGCCCATAAACTGCAGAATGGCTACCATCGTGGAACAAGATCATGGAGTCAGAGATTTGGAGCTGCAAGGGAACTGAAGAGGTAGTCTAGTTCAACCCCCTAATTTTACAAATTAGAAGACTGAGGCACTAAAAGATGAAGTGATTTGTCCGGGGTCACAGAGCTCATAAGTATGTGACGTGAGTCCTTCCTGACTCTAGTGGATCCCTCTATCCCCCTATCCACTGTCCCAATACCATTCATTATATGAATGGAATGGAATGGAATGTCCCTGCACCAGGAAAAATGACCCTAAGATCATAGATATAGAAATGGAAGGGACCTCAAAGGTCATAAGGTCCAACTTCATGTTACAAATAAAGGAACTGGAGCTGAGGAAGGTGAAGAATGTGAGAGCCCAGCTACAAACTCAGGAGCTTTGGAGTGGCCACTGAATAGGAAAAATACAGAGAAGCACTGGAAATCTTACATGAGCTGTCACAACATTAAGTCAGCAGAACAAGGAAGAGGGCCTACAAAATTACTTCAGCAATGTAAATGGAAACAGCAAAGGTTTGAAATGGAATACTGTGTAACTGTAACAGGCAAGTGTGGCCTTGAAAAATAAGGGATAAGAAAATGCATCTCCCCTTTCTGGGGGTAGAACACTGCAGATACTGTCAGACTAGGAGGGCTGGGCGAGCTGGTTAAACTCCTGGACAGATCTCTTGGTAGTGGAGAGGGAGGAGGAATATGTTAGAAATGATGTTGTAAAAATATATATATATGCATATATCAATAAAAAAATGTTAAAGCCTCCTCATTAACCCAGTTTGTTCACTTTATAATCCCCTAACTACTAAACTGACACTATAAGCAACTTTTTTTGTTTGATTTTTAATTAGAGCAGGATCATCTCTAGAAGCAATCACCAACTCTGAAGAGTCCACGACCTAACAATGAGAGGGAATGAGAGTGCAGACTAAAAACAGATGTAAGGGTTGTTTCCTCTCAGAAGAATGGAAGTGCCTCAAAGGCGGGGATGGTTTTGTTACTGTCTTCTCATCCCCAGCATCGTGCACAGAGCAGGCAACTCCAAATGTGAACCATTCCAGATACCAAGCTACAGAGGCTGACACAAGTGCCAAAAGAAAGGCCAGCATGCCTTGGGTCTGGAGAAGAGAACGTGTTTGACTGGAAGAAGGAGCTGCGTCTGAGCCGGTCTGTAAGAACTGGGAGGCTATTCATTGGGGGAGAGAGCCGCCGATGGGGGAGGGGGCCCTGTCCAAACAGCTGAGCAGGGACAGCACGTCGGAGAGGGCTGGGCAGTCACGATGACTGAGACTGGACACCCCTTCTCAGCTTCTCCAGGAGGATGCTGCTCCACAAACGGCCTGTTTGAAAGGTCTGAGGCACAGGTCGGGGCAGTCCTGGCTTTCAAAAGGGCAAAGTACCACATCACAATTTCCCAATCTGACTCCCCACCAATGAGCCTGCCCTATCCCTGGGGAGTTTAATACCTAAGCGAATACACTGACCACTGTGGTTACAATAGTCACATGGAAGCCTTGTCACCACTAACCTGATGGTTTACTACTCTCTTCTGCTCACTTCGGCATAGTTCTTTGTGAACTATTGAAGGAACTCTGAGGGAGCTACCACAGCCCTGCTTTATGAAAATCATCTTCAAGAAGCAGACAAAGGGGCAGCTAGCTGGCGCAGTGGATACAGCACCAGTCCTGGAGTCAGGAGCACCTGAGTTCAAATCCAGCCTCAGACACACAACACTCACTAGCTGTGTGACTCTGGGCAAGTCACAACCCGCCTCACCAAAAAAAGAAAAAGAAAAAGCAGAGAAAGGAATCTGTAATTCCTTTTAGAAATAACTGAAAACGAAGTACTTTTAAGTTCTTTATGCATGTTATCTCATTTAATTTTCACAACACTCCAGTGGGGTAGGTGCTATGTAAAATATCTCCATTTAACAGATAAAGAAGTTGAATCTCAAAGAGCTTAAGCAATGGACTATGTGCCAGAGTCAGAATTCAAACCCAGAGCTCTCTGGACTCTAATGTCAATTGGACAATTAAAGTCAATGACTTCCTGCATGGTCTCTGCACAGCAAGAAATGCCCACCAGTCTGAAAGTGAACACAAATGTAAAGTACAGAGTAGGATTCAAGAGGTGAAATGACAAGTCCTAAACAAAAGGCTACCTGTAATGCCAGGAGCTAACCTGGAGCTCCCTGGTAAATACTAAAGACAATGTCTCCCCCATGAGTCAGTCTGTCAGCCAAGCAACTGGAGTTTATTAAGTGCCTACTGTGTGGTGGGCACTGGGCTGAGTGCTGTGAGCTCCTGGAGAGAGCAGGGACTGGGTGGTTTGTTTGGGGCTCTTTTTTGGCCTTTCTCTGTATTCCCCATGCTTACTTAGCACACTGCCCAGCACACAGTAGGCACTAGTAGACTGACAGATCTACACAGACTTAACTGCTCCAGCTAATTATATGAGACTGACAAGCCCAGAGTTCTTGGCATCTTCAAGGGATCATTTAAAAAAAGAAAAAACATGACACATTAGAAAATTGTACTGTTATTTTTAAAGAAGATAACTTTCAGGTACCTGAGATGAGGAACTTTTAAAATGAAAATAACTGTGGAGTTCAGCCCAAACCCTCCCACCTCCTCATCCAAATCCACCCCATCTTCGAGAACCCTACAAGTAAAGGCCTAGACAAGGGTTCAAGAGAAGTTCAAGGTGGAGGGTGAAAGAGGATGCACTAAGAACCTTCCTTGCCTCCTTCTTAGAGAGTCACCCACTCAAGTTTGTGGGAAATCCAGGTCCCCCCACAGGGTCAGCAGTCCTGGAGCAGAACCAATGCTGCCACCCACCCCACCTCACCCCACCCCCCTCCACACACATTCACTATACTCTATCATGGGCACTCATTCACATACACTCAACCTTATACACTCACACATACTCTATCATAGTCAATCTCACACAAAATCACTCATACTCACATTGCTCACATTCTCTATCACACACTCACACTCAGTCTCACATTCATACATAATTCTATTACACACACATTCACTCTCAGTCTCACACACATTCATCTATCACACACTCAAACACATTCACTCAGTCTCACATACGTACACACTAACAATACTCTGTCTCACACATACACTCAGAACACTTATCACACACTCAGTCTCACACACACACACTCCCAACACTATCACAGTCTCACACAGTCATACATGTATTCTCCCAACACTATCACACATACACTACCAGTCACACACACATACACACTCCCAATACTCTATCACACTGTCTCTCACACACACATACACACACAACACTCTCAGTCTCACACACTTAGTCACACACATACACTCTCCCAACACACACACCCCACTCTATCACACTGTCTCATACACACACCACTCTGTCTCAGAGTCAGTCACACACACGTACACTGTCCCAACACTCTATCACACTCTGTCTCACACACATGTACACACACAACACTCTCGGTGTCACATATGCTCTCCCAATACTTCATCTCACACACACACACACACCTCTATCACAGTCTCATACACACACCACACTCTCAGTCTCACACAGTCAGTCACACACACATACACTCTCCCAACACTCTATCAAACACTGTCCCACACCCATGTCCACACACACCACACTCTCAGTCTCACACTCACACACACACACTCACACCCACACCGGCCCTCCCTGCCCTCCGTCTCACCTCATCAGCGCTCAGCTCCTCCATCGCTTTCCTCTTAATGGTGAAAGGCGTCGGGGAGGGGGGCGTGGGGGCCGGGTCGGGCCCGGGTCTCGGCGGCTCGCTGCACGGGGCCGGGATCCCCGACGGGGCGCTCTCAGAATTGCATAGTCAGAGGGGAGGACAGGAAGAGGGGCCCCCGAGGAGCGGCGCCCCGGGCGGCCGGGGGAGCTCCGCCTGGGCGCGCGCCGCCGCCGAGCCTGAGGCCGCCCGCGCCGCCCCCAGCTGCTGCCGCTGCC